>NC_134571.1:237388127-237695163 GCF_050947875.1 Dermacentor variabilis
CATCGACAAGAAGACAGTGCGTAGATTTCTTGGCATGTGTGCCTACTACAGGCGATTTGTCAAGAACTTTTCACGCATCGCTGAGCCGCTGACGCAGCTAACTAAATGTGACGTCGAGTTCAAGTGGGAAACGCCGCAGGCCGACGCATTTCAAGAACTCAAACGACGCATGCAGTCGCCGCCCGTACTTGCGCACTTCGACGAGCACGCCGATACCGAAATCCACAGTGACGTCAGTAGCCTAGGCCTCGGTGCCGTCCTAGTCCAGAGAAAAGATGGACATGAACACGTCATAGCTTACGCTAGCCGGTCGTTGTCAAAAGCGGAAGGCAATTATTCTACAACCGAAAAGGAATGCCTCTCCATCGTTTGGGTTACAGCGAAATTTCGCCCTTACCTATATGGCAGGCCATTCAAAGTCGTCAGCGACCATCACGCCTTGTGTTGGCTAGCGAATTTAAAGGATCCCTCAGGACGGCTAGCACGGTGGAGCCTCAGACTACAAGAATACGACATCACTGTAACATACAAGTCCGGACGAAAACACTCAGACGCCGATTGCCTATCACGCGCCCCCATTGACCCGCCGCCGCAAGATGACGAAGATGACGACGCCTTCCTTGGAATAATAAGCGCGGAAGACTTCGCCGAACAACAACGAGCGGACCCGGAGCTTAAAGGCCTCGTCGATTATTTGGAAGGGCACACCGACGTTGTCCCCAGGGCATTTAAGCGCGGATTATCTTCCTTCACGCTTCAAGACAGTATACTCGTGAAGAACTTCTCACCAGTCCGCGCCAATTACCTTCTTGTTGTCCCGTCCGGACTTCGTCCAGAAGTATTGCACGCCCTACATGACGATCCGACCGCGGGACGCCTCGGATTTTCCCGGACACTATCGAGGATACAAGAAAAATATTATTGGCCGCGCCTGACCGCCGACGTCGCCCGTTATGTCAGAACATGCCGCGACTGTCAGCGAAACAAGACACCGCCGACAAGGCCAGCCGGATTACTACAGCCAATCGAGCCTCCTTGCCAACCATTCCAGCAGATCGGGATGGACTTGCTGGGACACTTTCCGACGTCAATAACCGGAAATAAGTGCATCGGCGTGGCGACGGACTACCTCACCCGCTTCGCTGAAACAAAAGCACTGCCGAAAGGTAGCGCAGCCGAAGTGGCGAAATTCTTTGTCGAAAACATCCTGCTGTGACATGGCGCCCCAGAAGTCCTCATCACCGACCGAGGAACGGCCTTTACAGCGGAGCTCACTCAAGCCATTCTGAAATACAGTCAGATAAGGCACAGGAGGACAACGGCCAACCACCCGCAGACGAATGGTCTTACGGAGCGGCTGAATAAGACCCTCGCCGACATGCTAGCGATGTACGTCGACGTCGAACACAAGACCTGGGATGCCGTCCTGCCGTACGTAACATTCGCTTATAACACGGCGGTACAAGAAACAACACAGATCACGCCGTTCAAGCTGGTCTACGGCAGGAACCCGTCGACGACGCTCGACGCCATGCTGCCGCACGTCACTGACGAGGAGAACCTTGACGTCCGTACCTACCTCCAGCGTGCCGAAGAAGCCAGACAGCTCGCCCGCCTGCGGATCAAGAACCAGCAGAGGACCGACAGCCGACACTACAACCTCCGACGACGCTTCGTGGAGTACCAGCCCGGTGACCGTGTTTGGGTTTGGACCCCTATACGCCGACGAGGACTGAGCGAGAAGCTTTTGCGTCGCTACTTCGGACCGTACAAGATCATCCGACGTATTGGCGCACTGGACTATGAGGTCGTGCCAGACGGTATTTCGCTATCACAGCGGCGCCGCTCACGACCTGAAATAGTCCACGTTGTGCGACTAAAGCCCTACTACCAGCGTTAATGAACTTTCGGGCTTCGCGTAACTGACCTTTGGACTTTGTTTCTTTTTGTTGTTACTTATGTTTAATAAGTGTCCTTTTGTGTTTGGCTCTCTTATATTTGTAGCATCGGGACGATGCTTTTTAAGAGGGGGTTATTGACACGTGTACTTATCTTTATCGGGCAACCACGTTTCGCCGCCTAACAAATGTAATCGCACAGCATGGGAGGCGCCTGCATGTATCCGAAGGTTCTGGAAAGTTATCGATGCTTCTATCCGCTGTCTGTTGTCGCCGAGACTTATGTTATCTGATTTCATCACCTGACGCGAATGGTGTAGAACTTTGTGGAAGGCACGCGGGTCCGAACGATTAGTCTGGAACATTCGACGACTGCTCTATAAAAGCCGACACGCTTGACCCGCAGATCAGATTTTCGACGATCGCCGACTGTGTTCGCCGCTTTCGTTGTGCTATAAGTGTAGCTTGTTTTGTGGGCACAGGTTCGCCCAATAAAAATCTAGTTTTGCCTTTCACAGTATTGTTACTGTGTTCCTAACGTCACCACCACGTGACAATATCGTAATACTACTCACCCCCCCCCCCCACTCCCGGCAGCAAAAGCATCGTCATGGTGCTGTTATATATTCAACGCGCGTAGAGAGTTGTAGGGCTTGAGTCGGGCGACGTGGACAATGTCACTGGTTGTCACAGCGGAGGACGTAGGGGGCGCGGCTAGGACGATTTCATAGGTGACATCGGCCACTTTGCGGAGTGCGCGATATGGGCCTGTGTAACAAGAAAGCAGTTTTTCACAAAGGCCAACTTTACGCGAAGGTGACCAAAGCAATACGAGGCTGCCGGGCACAAAATGGGCATCACGGTGACAGAGGCCGTAGCGTTGCTTCTGCTTGTCTTGAGACACTTGTAGACGAGTGCGCGCAAGTTGGCGAGCGTGGTCAGCATGGGCGATTGTATCACGGGCATAATCGCTACTTGAAGCTGTGGCGGACGGAAGCACAGTGTCCAGTGAGAGCAGTAATTGGCGGCCATACAAGATGTAAAACGGGGAAAAGCCAGTAGTTTCGAGAGGGGAAGAGTTGTATGCAAAGGTAATGTAAGGTAGAGCCAGGTGCCAGTCACGGTGGTCGTCAGAAACGTATTTGGATAGCATCACTGTAGGGTGCGGTTCAAGCGCTCAGTGAGGCCGTTCGTTTGGGGGGGGGGGGGTAGGAGGTGGTAAATTTACGCCGTATTGAGCGGGCACGCATGATGTTGTCGATGACTTTGGCCAAAAACGTACGGCCATGGTCTGTTAGCAATTGACGCGGAGCACCATGCTTCAAGAAGATATCATGTAGGACGAAGTCCGCAACATCAGTTGCGGAAGAGCGCGGGTCGCGTAGTCCGCAGCGACTGCAACCCGCTTGTTTCCTGATGTCGATTCCGGAAATGGGCCGAGAAGGTCTAAGCCTACACGATGAAAGGGCTCGGCAGGGACGTCGAGCGGCTACAGGTAACCAACGGGGAGCTGGGAAGGCTTCTTGCGTCGCTATCAAAGTTCACAAGCGGCGATGTAACGTCGGACGGAACGGGCAAGGCCCGGCCAGAAAAAACGGCGACGTACACGGTCATAGGTTCGAGATACGCCATGATGTCCTGCCATTGGTGCGTCGTGGAGCTCTTCTAGATCGGTGGAGCGGAGGTGTTTAGGTATTACAAGTAGGAACTCAGAGCTGTCCGGATGAAGGTTACGACAGTACTGAGTACCATCGCGGAGGACGA
Organism: Dermacentor variabilis; assembly: GCF_050947875.1. Lineage (NCBI taxonomy): Eukaryota > Metazoa > Arthropoda > Arachnida > Ixodida > Ixodidae > Dermacentor > Dermacentor variabilis. The sequence continues at coordinate 237,391,790 of NC_134571.1, forward strand.
AGAGGCGTAGAGTAGCATCGGCCGGAGAGTGCTCAAAATGGTCGATGAGTGCTCTGATGTAGCTGTCACGGCGTTGCTCGTCGTCGAAATGAAGCAGCTGTGATACAGAGAATACGCGAGAAGCATTGGCAATATTGGAGGAGTCAGAGCCGTCAACAGGGCAACGCGACAAGCTGTCAGCTTCTTGTTGCAGGCGGCCAGACTTGTACACCACGGAATATGAAAATTCTTGTAGCTTCAAAGCCCAGCGACTAAGCCCGCCTTTAGGATCATTTAGCGATGAGAGCCAGCAGAGAGGATGATGGTCAGTGACTACGGGAAAAGGGCGACCGTAAAGGTAAGGACGGAACTTCGCAACCGCACTGACAACATCAAGGCATTCTCGTTCCGCAATGGAATAGTTGCGCTCCTATGGTGCTAGGAGGCGGCTTACATAAGCAATAGCGCGATCCTGGCCACGCTGACGCTGGGCTAAGACGGCACCTACGCCGTGACCGCTGGCATCTGTACGCAATTATGCAGGGGCATCAGGGTCGAAGTGGGCGAGAACGGGTGGTGAGGAGAGAAGAGTAACGAGACGAGAGAACTGCAGTACTGAGAGAACTGCAGGCTTCTGCAGTACCCCACGAGAATCGTACGCCCTTCTTCAAAAGATTGGTTAGGGGTCTAGCAATTGTCGGAAAATCTGGAACAGAACGACGAAAGTACGAGCATAGCCCTACAAAACTTCGAACGTCTGCGGCTGTTTTCGGAACCGGAAACTCTCTGACAGGGCGAGTTTTGTCGGGATCAGGCTGTACTCCGGAAGCGTCAACGAGATGGCCCAGAAGAGTAATTTGCCGGCGGCCAAAACCACATTTGGATGAGTTAAGTTGCATCTTCGCCTTTAGAAATACACCAAGTATAGTTTTGAGACGTTCAAGGTGAGTCTCGAAGGTTGACGTGAAGACGATGGTGTCGTCGAGGTAGCAGAGGCATGTGGACCATTTGAAACCTTGGAGCAAGCAGTGCATCATACTTTCAAAGGTGGCATGGGCGTTGCATAATCTTAACGGCATTACTTTAAATTGGTATAGGCCATCAGGGGTGATGAACGCGGTTTTTTCTCTGTCCATATCGTCAAGAGCAATCTGCCTGTATCCCGAACGAAGATCAATAGACGAGAAATAGCTGGAACCGTGCAGGCAGTCAAGGGCGTCGCCTATACGTGGGAGCGGGTAGACGTCCTTCTTAGTAATGTTGTTCAGATGACGGTAGTCTACACAGAAGCGCTACGTGCCGTCCTTCTTCACAACCAACACCACAGGTGACGCCCAGGGACTCGAAGAAGGCTCAATGATGTTTTTAACTAGCATTTTGTTGACTTCGTTTTCAATTACTCGGCGTTCCTACGCAGAAACTCGATACGGTCGTCGGGGAATAGGCGTAGCATCGCCAGCAAGAATCCGATGCTTGACCGCGAGCGTCTGGCCTGAAGGGCGATCGTCTATGTCGAAAATATCTCGGTAGGACGACCATAGTTGGCAAAGCTCTTCAGCCTGCGCAGAGGACAGGTCCGTCGCAACCATTTTTTTATATTGGGATCGGCACCCGAGGCTGGCGCGAGGGGCATGCCAAGCTGATAACGCTGCCACGTATTGGTCGCCGAGACAATCAATGGTGGCAAGGCAAATACCTTGCGGTAGAATTTGCTTTGCCAATCCAAAGTTACAGACAGGCATGCGAGTGCGGTTCCCAGTAATATTAAGTATGCTGTGAGGCACTGTAACGTCATACCTTATTGGAATGTCGGGCAGAGGTGTGACGAGGTACTCGCCATCAGGAACTGCTGGGCAAGACAACAGTAGGCTATTGACTTTGGCTTCAGGCGAAGAAAGCCGGTGGGACGTAAGCAGCAGTGGGGTGCGTCAGAAGGTTCTGCGAGCATCGGCAACTCAAGGCGAAGGGTACTGGAAGAGCAGTCAATAAGGGCAGAATGTGCGGAGAGAAAATCGAGGCCGAGAATGAGGTCGTGGGGGCAATGAGCAATTACGGTGAAGAGGAGAGGAGTGTCGCGGCCGGCGATGCTGACTCGTGCCGTGCACATGCCGATGATCGGCACAGTACCGCCATCCGCAACGCAGACAACGCGTGCCGACGCTGGGGAGCTTTTTCAGTCGTCGTCGGAAGGCAGCACTCATAATAGAAAGATGTGCTCCTGTATTGATGAGTGCCGTGGCAGGATAGCCGTCAACGTCAACGTGAAGAAGGTTTTGGTTCGTGGGTAACGTGAGCAGAGCATTTGAGGGCAGGGTCGACAATGCAGCTTCACCCCCAGAAGCTGCAGTTCCTAGTTTTCCGACTGGATCCGGGAGGCGATAGGCGGCGAAGAGAAGCGACGGGGTTGGGGCGAACGAGACTGATGGCGTCGAGGTGAGGGCGAGCGGCTGTAGCGAAGGCTCGGAGCAGGAACATCAGCGGCAGTGGATTCGTTGTGGGTGGTATAGGGAACGGAAGGTCCATAGGTGCGGGAATAAGCGGCGGCGTATGTCCGAGGAGATGGTGGCCATCGGTTGCGGCAGTGACGAGCGACGTGGCAGATGCGACAGCAGTGGAAGCAGATCGGCCGGTCATCAGGGGTACGCCAATCAGACGGGTTGCGGCGAGATGTGGCGGAAAAGGACTGCTGAGGACGAGGAGGGCCGCTGGAGGACTGACGAACGCTGGATTGAGACGTGGAACACATGGAGTTCAGACCCATGTTCTCAAATTCCTCTCGGACGACGGCCTGGATCATCGCAATGGTGGTTGCTGGCGGATCGGGAGGCGTCGTGGAGAAAGCTGGCGAACAGGCGGCCTCGAGTTTGCGGCGAACAATACGGGTGACGTCGTCACAAGTGGTGGTCTGACGTGGTCGACCCTCACATGTCGACGTAGCAACCGTGTTGGGTAGCCGCGTGATGTGGTGTGTGATACGGCGGCTCTTAGCTTGTTCAAGGCGGCGTCATTCTTTGATGATGGCGTCAACAGTCAAGACGTTGCCGAAAACAAGCAAATCGAAACCGTCGTCGGCGATGCCTTTTAGAACATGCGACACTTTATCTGTTTCGGACATAGTATCGTCAGCTTTGCGGCATAGAGCCAATACGTCGAGGATGCAGGAAACGTATGGCTCCGTAGATGACTGAACACGAGACGCAAGAGCCTTTCTCGCGGCAGCCTTGCGCCCAATGGGCTCGTCTAACAGTTCCCGTAGCTTCTAGTGTAAACTGTCAAACTGGTTATCTCGTCATCATGCGTTTGGTGCCACAGGCGTGGGGTGCCGCCGAAATAAAAGATGACATTGGCGAGCATAATCGTTGGGTCCCACCTGTTATTAGCACTGGCGTGTTCATAGAGCTTGATCCAGTCGTCAACATCCTGTCCCTCCAGGCCAGAGAACACACTTGGGTCGTGATGTGGCGCGACCGTGACGAATGGAGGAGTGGACAAGCCGAAGCCGTTTCAGAGGGGGGCGTGTCAGCGGGAGGCATGGTGACAAGCTTGGTGTGCCGACCACTTCGGAGTTCTGCAGTGAGGACGGGGGTCGCTGACCTCCACCAGAATGTTGCGTGTGGAAAGACACAGACAGAAGATGCTTCCAGAAGAGGGTTATAGCACCGAAAAAACAGAACACACACGCTATATTAACCTCTGCCCTCGAGCTTGTCCAAAATAACTCTGTCCGCTTCATTCTAGGAAACTACAGTCGTACTGCCAGTATCACTTTAATGAAAGAGTCCCTACAGCTTGCGTCACTCGCCTGCCGCCGCAAGTTTTCCCGCCTATGTCTCTTCCACAAGATATACTACAGTCCTGCCCTACGCAACGACCTTATTCTTCCTCCATCATACATTTCCCCTCGTTTCGATCATGCACAAAAGGTGGGAATAATGTCGTGCTTAACTCAAACATGTTATCAATCATTTGTACCCCGCACCTCACAGGACTGGAACCACCTTCCTGGAGCAGTCACGTCCACTGTTCAATATTCCCAGTTTCATAATGTTTTAAACACAAGTGTATTGCAATGTAACTAACCAACTATGTAATTATATTTGTTATCGTTCATTTGCTTGAATTTTTGTTGCTTCACGTTTCAGCTAACATTGTATTAGCAGAAGAAAAACCTGTATAGTGTCTTTTTTTATGTTCCACTCCCCTCTGTAATGCCTCTGGCCCTGAGGGTAATACTAATAAATAAATAAATAAATAAATAAATAAATAAATAAATAAATAAATAAATAAATAAATAAATAAATAAATAAACGAGACGGGACAGGCGCAACTTCCAACTGTTTATTCACCGTATTCACCGTATTCCAACGTATTCACCGCGTTTATTCACCGCGTACAAGAAAAGATTGGTAGCAAGAACCACACATGCGCACGAGGTTTTTACAAAAAGTGGATAAAGATAAGTGAGGTACACACATCCCTCACGCACGTGTATCTAAAAAAGCAGTTTCATTCTTATAAATGGAGATAGATGGGGCGCTAACACAATCGCTACAGTTTCTTTCAATATAGAAGGCCCCCAAGAGTTCACGGGCTGTCTGGTCCTTACTTCTGTTTAAAACCTTTGCTTCTTTCAGCCTTGCCAAACAATTAATCTTCCTTTCTTCTCCGCAGGCTTTACAATGATGCGGCAGATGAGAACCAGTGCCATTTATTAAATCCCGATTATGTTCCGCTAGTCGGTCGTTAATACAACGGCCGGTTTGTCCGATGTTCTTCTTTCCGCATGTGAGAGGTATCTGATATACGACTGCCACGGCACATTTAACAAGCGGAGCTGCATGTCTCTTTTTACGGCCAGTTTTGTTTACCTTGTTGGGATCAGTTTTAACGCACAGGCCAGCCAGTTTCTTTGGGGCGGAAAAACCACAGGAACCTTATATTTTGTCGCTGCATGCTTCAAATTGTGCGCTACCTTATGGGTGTACGGGATGACACCGGTCTACTTTTGCTTTTGGGGACGTCATCTTGGTCGCCCGTCTTTGTACTTTCTTTTTTCAATTTTCGCAGCAAGGCTTCAGCTATTCCGGTTAAGATCGAGGTTGGAAAGCCTGCCTTTTCCAACTTCCGAATCTGGGGTGAAAGCTTTCGTCTGCCTTATGGCAACAAGATTTCTTCAGCGACGCTTCCAGGCACATCTGAGCAATGGCGCGCTTTACTGTCTTTGAATGGGATGAATCATAGGGCATTAGTTCTTTTTGTGCGCGAGGGCGATACATCCAGCAAAAGCTTTGGTCACAAAGGGTGATATCAATGTCTGAAAACTGCAATCTGTTGCCTTGGGCAAGCTCGTGGGTAAAGTCCAAACCTTTTCCAAGTAGTTTAAAACCAGATAAAACTTCCTCCACTATTTGTGGGTAAGATGAGGGAACCTGTTTCTTTAAAATAATTAAAGAATCGTCAACATATCTAAAAGCTCTCAGCACTTTGGCTTCGTCGAAAGAAGATGCTATTTACGGGCTATTTGCACTGGAGCCAGGCAGCCAGGCCGACACTCGCTCGCGCCAAGCGCACCGACCAACTTCATCTTCGTTCTCGCGGCGGCTCGTCTCTTGAGCATCGCTCGATGATATCGTAATAATATAACATACTCCGGTGCTTCCATCTGGCAGCAATCCTGTGCTATTGTGGGGAGTGGCAGACGACTCAGAGCATCTTGTGTTGGCTTCATCGACACCCTTCTGATATATCAACTTGTGCCGGTAGCCACCCAGCAATAAAGTCCGAACCACCCTTCCATAATCCACTGCTTGACTCGTTGCAATAAGGAATCGTTGAGTAAAGTGCGCTAGTTCCGCAGCTCTGAATGGTGGGATTTCTAGGGCTTGCGTAAATATAACATACTCCGGTGCTTCCATCTGACAGTAATCCTGTAATATTGTGGGGAGTGGCAGACGACTCAGAGCATCTTGTGTTGGCGTCATCGACACCCTTCTGATATATCAACTCGTACCAGTAGCTACCCAGCAATAAAGCACAATGCTGGATGCGGGCCGTGACCATCTGGGGAATGGCTTTATCGGGGCTAAATAGTCCTGTCGGTGGTGTGTGGTCCATGACAAGTTTGAACGAGTTCCCACGCAGGTAGTCTCAAAACCGGGTTGCACCGTATACTAGTGCCAATGCCTCCTTTTCTAATCAAGAGTAGTTTCTTTCCATTTTGGTCTGTGTGCGAGGCTTGAACCTGATCGAGTAATCGACCCGCCCGATCCTATGTGACAAAATCGCACCTACACCGACCAGTGATGCGCCACATTCCACGTAAGGTAGCCTACTTGGATCAAAATGCATGAGAAACTTAGCACTTCTCAATGATGTCTTTGCTCCCTGGAAGGCCTGCTCCTGATGTCTTCCCCACTGCCAATTCACACTTTTTGCAAGTAGCGTGTGTAATGGTGCCTACAAGGCGAATGTTCGAAGCAGGAATTTATCGTAGTAACTAAACAGCTCTAGAAATGCTTTCAGTTCACTCACCGAGGTGGGCTTTGTGGCCTTGAATACCGCCGCCACATTGTCCTCTTTTGCTCAGAGGCCCTTTTTGCCATGCAGTGCGCTAGAAAGGTCTTTTCTTTCTGCCGAAGCTTACATTTGTCTTAGTTTTGCCAAAGGCCATGCTTCCTTAGTCTTTGTAGTACTTGCCTTAGTATTGAGCAGTCTCCGATATTCTCGGCTACCACACTGTCGTCCAGGTAGACCTGCATTCCACACTCCGTGGTTGCTCAGTGGCTATGGTGTTGGGCTGCTGAGCACTAGGTCGCGGTATCGAATCCCGGCCACGGCGGCCGCATTTCGATAGGGGCGAAATGCGAAAACACCCGTGTGCTTAGATTTAGGTGCACGTTAAAGAACCCCAGGTGGTCAAAATTTCCGGAGTCCTCCACTACGGCGTGCCTCATAATCAGAAAGTGGTTTTCGCACGTAAAACCCTAAATATTATTATTATTATTAGACCTGCATTCCAGGAATACCACGAAGTGCGGCTTCCATGCGCCTCTGGAAAATTGTTGGTGCTGAGCAAATACTGAAAACCAGGCGGTCAAAGCTGTACAGACCCTTGTGCATGTTGATTACTGTGAGACTCTTCCATTCCTCATCTAATGGAACCTGAATGTAGGCATCTTCAAGGTTGAACATGCTGAAAACTTCTGCACTGTTGAGACTTGCAAAATAACTTGCACCCTTGGCAGCGAGTATTGCTCTGTCTCGGTCGCGGCGCTCCCCATGAAAAAAATTCCTACACAGTTGCCCCAACCGTTCTTCTTGACAATTGGAACCACCGGTATTGCCCATTTAGACACTGCGACCGGCAACAAAACATCTTGCCCCACCAGCCGGTTGTCCTGGGTCACTGGCAAAGCACGCGCGAGAAGTATGCGAAGAAGACGATGACGCCCGTCAGGGAAATCGAGAATGGAGCTCTGATGCGAGAAGCACGTGAATCACACGAGGAAAAATTAACATAAAGGAGAGGAAGGCGTAAGAGTGGGGCATTGCTGACATGGACGAAGAGCAGGGCAGAAGCACCTCCAGCTGTGCTCTGGAACGGGAAGCGGCAGCTTCGTAGACTATGGACCGGGCTACGGACGCCCGGAAGTTGGCCAGCAATAGCTCCAGCTCCTAAGCCCCAACTACGTCGCTGTGACTGCTCCACAGCCCCGGTCTAGCCCCCCGATGCCGTGACCGGCCGCTGTCCCAAGCTACGGAGGCAATGGCCTCGTCACGTCCGCAGCACAACAGCCGGCGGACACAGACCGCGTCCTGTGCCATGCTGGTCCCAGTAGAGAACAACATCCCCGTCGGTCACAACAGAGGTCTGAAGCCTATGCCACGTTGAAACCACACAGGCCAACCTACTACACAATGCCGGGCCGATGGCCGGCACTACTGGTGACATTAAGACGATTCTATTCCTAAGGACCACTTGTTACTGTGATAGTTGTTCTAGTAATAGGATATAACTAGTACGTAGTCTCATTTTTTTCATGTAAAGCTAGTTTTTTTAAATTTCTTTTGTTTGTATAGGGTTTATTATGTGTGAGTTTACTTTGCTGTTTATTTGGTTTGGGTTAGAATTGTTCCTTTGGATAAATGTCTTTGGATATGCATGCGCTGTGTCTGCGTCCATTTTTGTAGCGCTAAAATCTGTGACATTGGTGAGCCTGCCAGGATTTTCCTGCCCCGTCACGAATTTTGGCAATACGGAAATGGAGTGGGACAAAGCTTTAGCCTTGGTGAAGGAGTTAGGGTTTCCTAAAGACAAAGCACTGAAATTTTTAGAACAACAAAGAGAAGCCATTCAAAAGGAATGTGAGGTCGAACGTGCCGAAGTGCATGCTAGAGAAAAATAAATTTTAGAACTGAGGTTGGCGCAAGCAACAGAGTGTCATCACGATGACGAGAGTGTGGCATCAGTGTCCTCCTCTGGCTCGTAGTCTCCAAAGGCCAGAAAAATATGTTCGTGAAAGCGAATGGCACCTTTCGACGAAAAACATGACGACTTGGATGCATACTTGCATCGTTTCAAAAGGATAGCCCTTGTACAAGGCTGGGATCGGAGCGAATGGGAAATAACCCCCAGTCTTTCCCTGACCGCCTCCGACTCCCTAGATTATGACAAGGTTAAAAAGGCAGTATTACAAAGATTCTGAATTACAGCAAAAGGTTTTTGTGAGGTTCCGAAACTGCACGCCGGAAAATGCAGAAACGGGAAAACCGTTTTGTGTGATCCCTGTGAAATTATTTAGACCGGTGCATGGAAATGGCCAATATCGTAAAGACATATGAGGGGGTTCGTGAAAGCATGGTTAGGGAGAAATTCCTCGCGTGCTGTAGCCCTAATTTAAGTGTGCTTTTGAAAGACAGGAAGTTCGGCTCTCTTAACGACATAGCAGAGCATGCTGATAAGCTCCTAGAAGCACAGGGCATAAAGAACATAGGAAGATTAAAGGACGGAGTGGACGGAATTCCCAGTGCTAATATTTACGAAGATCCGGAAGCCTTCCTTAAAATACAGCTAAGGTGTTTTCTTTGTAATTGTACAAGGCATCGTGCAGTCAAATGCCATGCAGGTAGAAGCAGCTTCCAGGCACGAGGATTTTGTGAAACATGCAACAGAAGTGGGCATAGCACAGAGCAGTGTAGAGTGCGCCCAAAAGATCGAGTCGCAGCTCTTGTTTGGCTAAAGAAACCACAAATGCCGAGATTGCTAGCGGTGCAAGAGCACTGTCTTCTGCGGCGGATCAACATATGCCGGTCGTAGAAGAAGAAATAAATGGCAAAGAAGTGTCTGTGCTTCGCGACACAAGCACAAGTATGGTATTAGTCAGTAGAAGCTTAGTAAAAGACAGCGTGTTAACTTGTATAACAACATTAGTAATCCTTGTAGACCGGACAAAGAGGTGGCTTCCTGAGGCCAATGTTGTGGCAGGTACACCCTATTACTCGGGCCCAATAACTGTTAAGTGTTTCGAGCAACCTTTGTACAACATCATCTTAGGAAACGTGCCTGGTGTGCGACGAGTTGATGAACACATTTAGCAAGACAAATTCAAGACAAATTTAACAATGCAGATAGAGTAAGCCGACAGGGCATAACACCAAAGAGTCACGGAAGGCAGAGGTTTTGGCTGGAGTACAGGCTGTCACAACGGGTAGTACAGTCGAAACCCGCAACAATAATATTCTGGCGACCCCAAAATATCTTCGCAGCCCTAGAGAACGCCCGCAGGATTCAAGGCATTTCATACCTCTCAACAACGAAATGTCGCTGTGCTACAATACGGTATCAACGAAATTTGCCGGAACATAACCCCACATATCACCTACTCGCTTAGAGCTAGTAGGCTCGCAAATGTGCTGAAATGTTATTGCTTTGCACTAAAACTGCATAATATACCCCCACATCACACTTGCATGGGTGCCATCATTTTTATTTGCAAAAACAATCAGGCGCCAGTAGCGATTGCGTGCGCTGGAAACACGTCATGGCCGCTATCTTATTTGTTGATCACCCGTTCGATGCGGCAGGAACGTTGCTACCGACATCTGACAACGGTTTTTGCACACCTCAGTGCAGTGCGTAACATGCGCCTCGATAATAAAAATGCAGCGCAAACAAGGAAATCCACATCCCACCAATGTCGAATTGTTTATGGCGCTTGAGGTGGCGGTCGAAGCATCGAGTGCCATGCACCAAGCAGTGATTGACTGAGCACCCAGGAATACGCAACCCTTACTTCAAGAACGCTGGTTTTGGTGCCACCCAACAGGCATCGCATGTGGATTCGGCGCTGGACTTAGATTTGCGTTAAGGGGCCGTAATCTCGATCGATAGCCTTCAGGTATACGAGATATGTAACAGCATGGAGAACTGGGCTACTTGGTCTACTTGCATCTTGAAACTGTAAAAGCGCACGAAGACGAGAACAAAGAGAGTGGGCAGGACGAGGCGCTTAAAAAGTGCATCGTCCTGTCCACGCTTTTTATTCTTGGCTTTGTGCGCGTTTATAGTTTCAATATACGAGATACGATCAATTTGCGCTCGGAACCAGACGCGTAGATGGCTAGGAGCAACAGCGTGCGCAGAAGAAATGCTGCTGCATGCTTGGAGCACTGTTGATTTGTGTCCTGCACAGAGAATCTGACAAAACTGATCGCACCTCTAGAAGCAATTGATAAAGAACACTGCTCCACGGCGGTGCTGCCACTGCTGATGAACTCATGTGGCGGATTTCGTACCATCGGCAATGCGGTCCTATATCCCAGAGCAAAGCTTGCCAAAGTAGGCTAACGGAATTTTGACACTAATGTTCCGTTCTGCGACGCATTACCTATCTGTGCTGTCTTTTTTCGTGTTTCCTGCCGATTTCATTATTGTGAGGTTTGACTGTGGTATTAAAGAAAGGCCCTTTGTTCACCTAAGCATAAGATTTGCACCCCCACAGTTAGCTGAGCAGCAAAGAGAGTAAAAGCCTCTGTGGCATGCATTTAACCAAATCGGCCATGTGCCAATGAGGGAAGAGAAGCAAGCCACCGTACATGAATTAAAAGGCAATCTTTTGTATAGGCGCCACTTAAGCGGCACACGCAAGCTGTCAATGCAGCTAATGATTGGCATATTGACTCTGGAATAAAAGAGCACCAGCGTGAAACAGGACGAGCGAGTACAGGGTACAGAACAGAGTACTACACCATCACGAGAATGGTATTGGCTGCAGAGGAATCAAGCGCAGGATAAAAACACTAACAAAAGAGGTGTTTTGGCCATGCATTCATAAAGAGTGCTGCAGATATCGACACAAATATTCTGGAAGCGCTGATAAAAATGTGTAGATAACAAACAGGAAGACAGTGAAACATGGAGGTGAAGCTTTCAAGCTGCATTAACTGGACTAATTCCAGGTGTTAGGCAAGTGAGGCTGAAGGATATGTAACGTAGCAGTTTGGGTAAAATTTGACGGAGCAGCAGTGCACAATGTTAAAAATGATTTTGATGTTTTTGCGATGTGATTATGCATAACTTTGTGAATTGTGAAGTGCTTTTAGGAGATAATGCTTTTGGTGCCGTCAGGTGATGTATGGACAGTGAACCCTTAGCGCAGTGTTGTAACCATGGCTTGTGAACTTGGTGGGACAAGTCTGAGGTGTGCGATGAGCAGTTTTCTTGTGTGTGAAAAGGGCTCTTCAAATGAAGGCCTGCGTCATGAGTCCCTGGAAAAGTACGCGCAAGAAGCACTTGAAGAAGACGACGCCGAATGGAGAATGTAAATGGAGAATGGACGCGAGAAGCACGGGAGCGCTGCTCTCTTCAACACTGATGGCCCTTCAGGACGCAGGATGCTCACTATCCCTGCATTGGCTACCGGCACACGTGGGAATCCCGGGCAATGAAGAGGTGGACACTCTTGCAAAAAGTGCCCACCACTCAAGCGTCCCCCACAGCCCTGCTGTAACGGCCGCAGACTTCTCGAGACACAGGCAGCGCCGGCACATGATCGCCTGCCACCTGGACAAACGGGTATCCCTGGGCCGGCCTCCACGGCCTCTTCCACAGCATGGCGCCCTACGAAGGGATGCCTCGTTGCTGCTCCGATTGCTAATTGGCTGCTACTGGACGGCAGCCCGCCGGCACCGCCTTAGGAAAGCCACCTCGCCAGCCTGTGCCTCTCGTGGTGAACCAGAGACTCTGGAGCACCTCCTGCTGGCCTGCCCTGCTCACCTGCAGCAGCGCGGCTGACTTCTGCAAGAGTTCCACCACCTGGGGCTCCCATGTTCACGATAGGAAGATATCCTCTTCACCTGTCGTAATCAGCTACAGGCCTTCGTAAGTGTCGTCGAGTACCTCGACTCGTCGGGGCTCTCGGCGAGACTATAGGAAATTTCTACAAGGACGGATGGCCTAACGGTCATCCCACCACCTCGGCCTTCCTGATCCGCCACTACTTCACTTCTACTGGGCCCCCTCCTATATGGCCTACCTCCAGCCTACTCTTCTGATCGATCCCACTAGGCCCTACCGGCCGGGCTGCTCTGATGCTGCTGGGACGACCCTTTACCTTTCTCTCTCCTACCCCCTCTTTCTTTTAATCCCGTCTCCGCCTCCCTGCTGGCGCTTAGCCGTGCTCCTGCGCGGGTTGCAGAAGATAGTGCCAGCCTTTCCTCTTTTCCCACAAGAACCACTTCTCTCTCTCTGAGGGAAATTTAACAAGGAGAGGAAGGCGAAAGAGTGGACAATGCTGACGTTGACAAGGAGCAGGGCAGAAGCATCTCCAGCTGGGCTCTAGAGACTGGAAGCAGCAGCTTCGAGGAATACGGACAGGATAGGTGACACTCGAGAGTTGGCCAGCAACAGCTCCAGCTCCTGAGCCCCGACTAAGTTGCCGTGGCTGTGCTCCGGGGCACCGGTCCAGCCCCACGCTGCCGTAACCGGCCAGTGTACCGTGCCATGGAGGCCATCGCCTGGCCATGTGAACGGCGCAACACCTGAATTGCCCAGACTACACCCTGTGCCACGCTGGTCCCGGCCGAGGACGACATGCCTGCCCATTTCAACGGAGGACCGACACCTACGCCGCGTCAAAACCAAACAGGCCAGCGTGCTACGCAATTGCGGTTCGACATCCGCCACTATACTGGTGACGTTCAGTACATTATATAGTGAAACCTCATTACTATGAATACCGCATTTATGAACTTTTCAGATTAGCATACTTTTCAGAAATTCCCTGTTGAGTTCTTATAGTATCAGTAGAAAAATATTTCAGTGCTACAAATTTCAGAATACTTACCTTTTCAGAATAACGCATGTTATTGAGTTTCCCTGTGATATTAATGCCTCAGTACTACCAACTAATATTCCGAAATCTGGGGATTCTTAGATTTCCGTGCATCCTTCATGGCAGCCTTAACTTCGAAGGTGATGCCATCACTGACTCAGCAAAGCGACGAGCCTTGCTGGTGGCCTCGCTACCCAACAAAGCTGTCAAGGTGCTACAAGAGCGCTGCCACCTGACACCTGTGAATGAGCTCGGATGCTGACACGACGTCGAAAACACAGGACAAAGGACGAGTGTCTGAGAAACAAAACCAGCTTTGTATTCAGATACCACAAGAGCTAACGGGTCAACTTCGTCTTCTTTCCAAAAAGGAGCGTGGTTGCTGCTGGTATCCCTCAATTCATTTTCTTCTGTTTCTTTGCTATACTTTAGTCATGACGATACAACGACGTTGTCAAGCATTTGCGAAGTTACTACGCGCCGAACGTGAATGAAATATTGGCAAGCTAGATGTTCTTCATGTGGGTACAGAATGGCGGTGAGACCATGCAATAGTTCGCTGCGCATATACGTCGCCTGGCCGGGAGCTATAACTATGGCTAACTATACCATTACTAGTTCTTCCCCCATCCCCCCCCTCGTGCGTACTGTCTGTTTGTCCCCCTTCTCTCTTTACCTACGTCCACTTGCACGAGCATCGGGATCATGCCGTTTTTTTTTCAGGGAAAGCAAATGCTACCAGGTCACCAGGTGCAGCGAGCGCGAGCCAGCATTCAGGAGAAAACAGGAGAAATTGTTGTTGGGTCAGCCATCTTCTCGGCTAGTGCTCGTCTCTGCCGGTGCAGTACTTCTCATAAAGACCTTTTCTAGCACGTGACACTACGATAGACTCGGCTGTCATTGTGCTACTCGCGCACAAGGAACAACACTTTTACATTTTATTTACAGGCACTGGAGAAAATTATAAATGGTGCTCAGAGGGCAATGGCGTGACCGTCGCAAGACCACCGCACCTATATGGATCGGAAACGGTTCTAACAAGGAACCATTTCAAGCAAATCATCACAGTAATTTCTTATCTTTTCTTTATATCTTCCAACACATCAAATTTAGGTTATAGGAATATTCCCCCTACAATTACGGAAGAGTTGCACCACTATAATTTCACGGTGCTGTGACCTGACTCCGCACTAGAGCGAATCAGGAACTGAAAGGCTGCATGCTATAGCAACTGTCGTTATTGTAGCCGAGGAAGACGTCTCGTATTCCTTTGTTTGAATACTACGCCAGCGGCTGTAGCAATTTTCATATTTTTGTGTCTTACTGCGCGCAATGGACGCAAATTTCTTTTCTGGTAGGTTTCCAGCAGCACAAGAGTAGAACTTACCCCCCTTGACAATCACATAGCTCTGGAGGAAAGAAGTACTCCTTAGTAATATCTTCACAAATATTTGCTTCAAGAATTAAAGAGGCGTTGAAAAACACGCTATCTGAGTTTACTGTCTAAACACATTTTATAACTAAAGTGCAAAATAGGTTAGGTAGCACGTTAGCATGTTCACGATACCAGCCAACTTTATTTTTGTACGAAGAGGTTGAAGGTAGAATGGGAACAAAACAACAACCGTAATTAAGTGACCTGCATTTCATTCATTATATGCCATCTGGCGGAAAACTGCCAGACTAAGAAGCGATGAAGTAAAAAACGCGAGGCGCAGGCTTCCCAGCTAACTCGCGCTTGTGGTATCACTGATTTTGATCTGTTGTCGTTCACGGGGCTCGGCTATTGCTGCCTGTCTTTTTCTTTAATGCGCTGCCACAGGCAACAACCAGGTTTATGTATCTATCGCAATGAATTCTGTGAACTCGTCATGAAAACTCCGATTATAGAATGAGAGCTTTGCTTCAACAACCTGAAAGCACTCACTGAAGCTGATAAATTCCCGGGAATATACCAATTGATGCAATAGTTGCATCGCAAAACGCTTTTTACTGGCCAAAAAAAGATTCATAAATATGAACTTCTCTATAGCCTCTCATTCTTCAAAGATCAGTCGTAATTTAGAACGGGTTTTCCGCCGTAAGTAATGCTACCGCTTGCATCAGAAGGTCGGGCTAAGTGCTTAGAGCCTATTTCCACGGGAATGTTTACAAAGATGGCTTCTATGATTATTTATTCGCGAAAAAAGACGCTCTCCCTTAGAAAACCCACTTCTTTGCAGGGGCGGCCGCTCTTAAGAGGTGTGGGAAGTTGCGTGTTCGTGAGATTCTATAGCATTTGATCTACAGTAATAATCGTGATGACGAATGTAGTGTTGTGGCACAGCGGCCAAGTGTGGCGAAAGAGCGCCAGGTCAATAATAATAAATTCGATGTGGGACGATAAATGCGCGAGGTGGATGTGGCTTGGCTGTAGAAGGGCCTGTAATAGTCGCTTTGAAGTGTGTGAAACCTCCACGAAATAAAATTATGGCAATGAGTAATGAAGCGTACTATGGGCACACGATATACATTCTTAGAGAATGACCGTGTCTTAAAGTATGTCAGAGGCAAAGTATTTCAAGAAGCACTACTGCCTTAACAGACCCCTTTAAACGCAAGGACCTGGAGGCGTGTGCTATATAAAGCTACTATCACAGTGGAAGAGAGGATTAAGGAGAGATAATAACAGCGCAATTCTTAGGCGCCCGTTCCTGCTGCGAGTGTCGGCGATGGCGTTATCCGGCGGCGTAACCGAGCGAAGGATCTTGAAGCCAACGCGGGTAGCTGCGGGGTTATGAAAGACGCGAGGACGGAAGCGGAGATGGGGGTGCAGCGGAACGATGAAACGGAAAGCTGAGGAAGGTATGGTGAAGTGCGTTTTAGCCTCGAGAAGGACTTACAGAGGTGCTGCAAGCGCCGCTCGCATGACACCAGGGCATGACACCTGTCTTCTGCTGTTGCAGTTCTGCAATGCTTCCGCTTGTTCGCTCTCGTTCCCTATGTTTGCATGCTTATGACGGTCGTCTCAAATATATCTCACGTCGCCTTCGTTTGCTAAAATATATTCGGAGCGCTTAGTTCCTAGACAATATATTTCTCAAAGGTGCCAGCCAGAGGAACTAAGACGAGTAAACTGCGGGCTTTTCATGCGCGCATGTATACTTTGCTGCGGTACCTAACGTGAATAATAAAAGCATAAACGCAAAAACTAGGCACATACGAATCCAGTCAAGATACCATACCTGCCATCATGCAACAAGTGTATCCCAAACGCTAGATATGGACTTCTGGAGCATGTACCTTGGCTTTAACCCGCTGAAACATGTTTTTTTTTTCACGACGAGTAGTTAATTCATGGTATACTATCGAATTTTTGCATTTCTTCGCATAAATGCTTGGCAGTAAGAGGACTTATCAACAATGCCGTTCAGATTCTACGAGCACCCACTTGCTTCTTTATCTGCATTTCAAAATTAGGCCGTTCATCACCGGTAAAATTTAAGTGGTGATAATTTGAAGAAAGCTAATGGAGGCTTACAGCTGTTTGGACCATACGGAATGTGCCAACATTTATTCCTTTTCTGTGCTACGCGTTCATTATAGCAATTTACTGATGTTTGTTACTTGAGGAACAGACATTATCAATCTGCTTGACAAAGTGACACAGGCTACTCGTCCCAAAATCTTGAGTGGAATACGCCTTTTGAAACATGTGGCTCCATCCAGAAAGAAGCCGAAGCCTTCGTCATTAGTAATAGGGGACATATTGACGATATCTGCATTCCCCGGTTGAGGTAAAAAAATCAAGTGAATTCATGTGAGGCTTGTGGTGTCTTCCTTATGAGGCGCGCACTCAAAGTTCTCTTTCATGTACTGACGCAGCGAATAGTTCTCAGTTTGTATAATTAAAGGACACAGGATCAAGACATGGTGAGGGAGGTGTTCCAATTTTCATTTTCAACGCAGCCTACGCTGCGCAGCAGTGCCTTGAGAATTGGTTAAGCATTGCAATGGGAGCTGTAAAAACTGCTTCATGGTTTCGATTCGAAGTTGTAGTGACTGAATGAATGCGTGTTGTTTAGTGTCGCAAGGGCCAGGTTTGGCCAAAGAGCACCGAGACAGTGTTAGTGATCCCGCGGTGGAATGATGAGTTCTGAGAAGTTTATGTGACGTGGCTGTAAAGGGGCCTGAATATAGTCGCTGCAAAGTGCCTAAAATCTACGTGCAATAATATTATGGCGATGACTAATGACGAGTACTGTGAGCCTTACACTGAATTGCGGAAGAATGATATGATATACAGAACATCAAAGATGCAAAAAGTAGTTACAGCACAACTGCCTCACCAGACCCCTTGAAACACATGGGCCTGGAGGCACGTGCTATACAGTACGACTATCACAACAGCTTCCTCTGGAGAGAGGAAGCACTACGAATGTATGGGACTAATAACATGTAAGAGAACATCTCTCAGGAAACCTAGGACTGTGTCGGCATTAAAAAGCAGTTCTGGACCGAGAAACATTATAGGATGAAGAGGAATGTGCTGCCGGTATGCAACGGAAAAATGTCTCGTTCTCTCAGATTCGGCTTCCCGACACTCCAGGAGGACGTGGAGGACGGTCAGCCTCTCCCCGCATCTACCACAGGTTGGGTCATTTCCGGTGAGTAGAAAGTTATGGGTGCGAAATGTGTGTCCTATTCTGAGACGACAGAATAGGACATCTGTTCAGCGTGATCTTGTTGCAGAGGGCGAGAATCCTAACTGTGGCTTTACCACGTGGAGCTTATTATTTGTAGAAGGATTGAAATCCGGGCCAGTTGGTACATACATGAAGGAAAAAAGCAGTCAAAGAACACAAAGGACAAGAGGAGAGGTTCACACCACAGGTGGTGTGAACCTCTCCTCTTGTCCTTTGTGTTTTCGACAGGTTTTTTCCTTCAATTATTATTTGTTTCCGGGTCCCACAAGTGTTGCCAGTGGTTCCGCAGTTTTCTACGTAAGAGAGGCTTCAGGAGGGTTGCAACGTGGGCTTGTTGGTAATGCATCTTCAAGGGGAGTATGGTAGCGCGATTCAAAGACGGGACAAAACAAGACACAAAGGGACAATAAACAGTGTTGGAAGTTAGCGCTGTGTGTGTCCCTTTGTGTCTTCTCTTGTCCCGTCTTTGAATCGCGCTACCATACTCCCCTTGAAGAGGCTTCAGGTCAGTAGCAGGGACCGCAGCGGTAAGAGTAGCTTGAGATGTAATTGATCTGGCCATTTGGTCTGCTAGAACATTTTCCTCAATGCTGCTATGGCCAGGTACCCAGCATATAATGATATGCTGATTAGATATGTATGCTCTACACAAAACGGAGTATAGCTCAATAAGTACAGGGTTCTTGTGTTTACAGAGTGACTTCAGGGCTTTTGCGACGCTTAGAGAGTCTGTATATATGACTGTTTTTCGATGTTTTGATTTCATTATATGCTTCACTGTGGAGAATAGTGCGTGGGTGCAATAGTGCATAAATATACTACTTTCCGGGCGCAGTGCGCCGGATTCTGAAAAAGATGGGCCGGTGGCTGCGTAAGAAACCCCTGCGTCCGACTTGGAAGCGTCCGTGTAAAACTCAGTGGAAGAGTACTTATACTGGAGTTCTAAAAAATGCATCTTAATATGTGGCTCTGGCGCATGTTTCGTGACATCTACAAACGTCATATCACTGTCTATGAGCTGCTACTGCCATGGCGGTAACAGTTTCGCTCGAGTCATACGGCAATGTTCTAGAAGTGGAACACCCATTTCCTCAATCAGGTTCCTCACACGAAAAGCAAACGACTTCCTCACTGCAGGGCGGTTATGGAAGAGCGTAGCAGCGGCGATATCGTTTTTGGTTGAATAACAAGGATGTTCGATGTTCGCTTGTACTCTTAGAAAGTATGTAAAAGTGCTATATGACCGCTGCAGATGAAGTGACCACTGATTTGAGTCTACGTAGAGGCTCTGGATTGGACTTGTCCTGAAAGCACCGGTCGCGAGACGGATACCCAGATGGTGGATGGGGTCTAGGATTTTTAATGCACTTTGTGTTGCAGAATTATATATTATTGCTAGCCAATCGAGGCGGGAGCGAAAAAGACTGTTATATAAGTTCAGAAGGCACTTTCGATCACTACCCCATGTAGTGGTAGTGTGTGACAGAAGCTTGAGAAGGTTCATTGTTTTCAGACATTTTATTTTCAGATTTTGAATATGAGTAATAAACGTGAGCTTTGAATCTAAAGTGATTGCCAGGAATTCGGCTGCTCACAGAGAGTTGGTCTCCCTTGATCGTAATAGTAGGCAGTGGTGCTACCCCTCTCTTGTTTGAGAAGAGTACGCAGATACTTTTTTGGGTGTTTATTTTGAAGCCATTCTCATGTGCCAGTTTAGACAATTTGTTTATCCCAAGCTGCACTTGTCGTTCGCAGACAGCAATATTGCATGGTTTGAAACTTAGTTGTACATCATCAACCTAAACGGAATAAAACATTGCGCGTGGAACGACTGTGTGCAGGCTGTTCATTTTTACAATAAACAGTGTGCAACTAAGTATGCCCCCATGGGGAACACCAGTTTCTTGGGTGAATGATTTAGATAAGACATTACCAACTTTTACGCGAAAAGTGCGGTTAGACAGATAGCTTTCAATTGTGTTTAGCATGTTTCCGCAGGCGCCCATCGCGGAAAGATCGCGAAGCATCCCGTATCGCGATGTCGTGTCGCACGCTTTTTCTAGGTCTAGAAACACTGTAAGTAAGAACTGCTTATGAATGAACGCATCTCTAATGTTTGCCTCAATTCGGTCAAGGTGATCTATTGTCAACCTTACCTCTCGGAAACCGCATTGAAGGGGTTCTAGTTTGTTGTTACTTTCCAGGAAGCTGATTAAGCGCCGGTTTACCATTTTTTCAAAATCTTTGCACAGACAGCTTGTTAGCGCTATTGGGCTGTAGCTGCTGGCTAAGGCCGAGTCTTTCCCTTGTTTAAGTGTGGGCATGACTATAGCTTCTTTCCAGGACGATGGGATATATACCGCCGCCCACATGGTATTGAAAAGAGACAGAAATGTTTCCAGTGCTTCAGGATGTAGGTGCCCAATCATTTCGTACATGATAAGATCGCCACCTGGCGCCGAGTTGTTGCAAGAAGCGAGAAACGCCTTAAGTTCCGCCAAAGTACATAGGCATCAAAAGCATCACTCGATGACCCTTTGCGGTTTAGGGGATGCTGCTCCTCGCCTTATTTGTGTCTTAGAAATGTTTCTACCCGCCGTGGTTGCTCAGTGGCTATGGTGTTGGGCTGCTGAGCACGAGGTCGCGGGATCGAATCCCGGCCACGGCGGCCGCATTTCGATGGGGGCGAAATGCGAAAACACCCGTGTGCTTAGATTTAGGTGCACGTTAAAGAACCCCAGGTGGTCGAAATTTCCGGAGTCCTCCACTACGGCGTGCCTCATAATCAGAAAGTGGTTTTGGCACGTAAAACCCCAAATATTATTATTAGAAATGTTTCTGTATAGTGCGATGCACTCGAGATATATTGAAAGTGTTCTCCTAGAGAATTCGCCTGATTTTTCAGGCTATCACCTTGGCTACTTACTAACGGAAGGGGATGTGACTGCCGACCTATTAATTTATTTACCCTATTCCATACTTTCGTTTCATCAGTGTACGAATTGATACTAGAGAAGTACCTATCCCAGCTTTCTCTGTTTGCACGTCGACGTGTTCTCCGGCCTTGTGAGTTGACTTGTTTGAAATTAATAAGGTTTTCGGCGGTTGAACAAATTCAAAGCAATCTCCAGACCTTATTTTGATTTTGTCGTGCTTTACGACATTCGTCGTTACAACATGGGATGCGAAGTTTACTTGCCAAACCGTTAGTTTGCTTGATACATTTAGTTGCAACGTCTATAATAAAACCTGTTAAATATGCCACAGCGTCGTCTACATTAAAACCACCAATGTCATCTCTGCCTAAATACGTCAGCTCTCGGAACAGTTCCCAGTTGGCTGAGTTCATGCTCCATCGCGGAAAACGTGACGAGCATCCATCATCTTTCGTTAGGTTTAAAATAATTGGAAAGTGGTCGTTCCCAAAGGAGTTCTTCAGAACCGTCCACTCAATACACGGAATTAGTGTACTCGATACTATACTTAGGTCTATGGATGAGTACGTGTTATGTGCCAAACTGTAGTACGTTGGCTCTTTCTTGTTAATTATACATGCTCCTGAAGAGAAGAGGAAGTTTTCAATTAGGCGACCTCTCGCATCACAACGAGAGTTTTCCCACAGAGTGTTATGTGCGTTTAAGTCGCCGACAATTATGTAAGGCGCCGGAAGTTCATCTATATAGTTTTGAAATTCTGTGAAGTTGGTAATTAGGAGGAATGTATATATGGCTAATAGTGACTAGCTTGTTAAACAACAGCCCTCGGACAGCAACTGCCTCTAGGGGCGTACGGAGTCTTAATTCCCGGCAGGTAACACCTTTGTCAACTATAATAGCCACACCCCCGGACGACACGACTGCGTCCCCACGGTCTTTACGAAAAATAGCATACTGTTGGAGAAAATGAGTTTGCGAATGTTTTAGGTGCGTTTATTGAAGACACAGCCCATTTGGGCTATATTCATGTACGAGTTCTTTAATGTCGTCGAGGTTATGTAGATGTCCTCGCACATTCTATTGTAGCATTTGTGTCTCCATTATAAAAAAAGAGTGTTGTGTGCTGTGCGTTTAAGAGGCGAGGATTAGCTCACGTGCCCTTTGGAGGCGCCGTGACTGGAGTTTTGTATTTTTTTAAGCGGTCGACAGTGGCTCGCCGCTCCTTAGGCGCTGGTGGCACCGTCTGGCTTGTAGTTGCGTCCATCGCCTCTTGCGAGGTGCGTTTGATGTGAAGGCCTCGTCTTCGTAGACGAAACCATTGACGCCACCATTCCGGAGGTAGATGGTCTGTTCTGCTTGGGCAGCGGAGCAGCGCTAGCTGCAGCCGCCGGGAGGGCGGGGGGGAGGGGGCAAGGATGGCGTCACTGCCGCCTTACTAGGTGTGGGTCGGACAGCTCCGGAAGCTGTTCTTTGGCAGGTATGCTACCCGCCTGCCTGCCTCTTTGAACGATAGGTTTTCCTTAACTTTTATTGTGACTATCTCATTTTCTTTTTGCCATGACGGACAGGACCGCGAGTACGCGGCGTGCTCCCCATCACATTTCACGCAGTGTGGAGCATTCTCGCAATTCTCAGGTGGGTGTTCTTGGGCACTACATGTAGCGCAAATCTGGCGGCCTCGGCAGTTCTGTGAACTATGGCCAAATCTTTGACAGTTAAAGCGTCGGAGAGAATTGGGGATGTACGGTCTGACTCGGATCTTTATGTACCCAGCCTCAATGGTCTCAACAATGGATGCGAAAGTTAGGATAAGGTGCTTTGTTTCAATCTCCTTGCCATCGCGCCTGACCTTTATTCTCTTGACATTGATCACATTTCGATCGCTCCAGCCCTCCAGCAGTTCGGCTTGAGTCAGTTCTATGAGATCGGCATCGGAAACGACTCCGCGGGTGCTGTTAATTATGTGGTGCGGTGTGACCATCACGAAAAGCCTTCCGAAAGATACTAATTTAGAGAGTTTTTCGTGCTGTTTCTTTTCACGAAGTTCTAAAAGGAGATCGCCGCTTGCCAACTTGGAGACTTTATAACATGGGCCAAAAGCTTCAGTAAGTGTCTTTGCAACCAGAACAGGTGAGATCATTCTCCCTGTCTTTTCGTTTCTCTCTGAATGTATTACATGAAATCTTGGAAAATTGTCAATGTTTAGGCCAAAAAATTTGAAAACTTCTTCGGTGCGCCCTCGTTTATGAGGGCGATCAGGAAATGGTGGAAGAGTACTTGCCACAGATATATGCGAAAATTCGGCAGGGCCGCCAGCCACCCACCGTGGAGCCCAACAAGGGGACGCTGCAGGACCGTGAAAAGACATGGCCTGTATGCACCAGCTGTACGACACTACTATAATCAAAACTGCAAGCCGCAACTTTGTCGCTGACCAGGTAGTCCGTCTGGTAAGGGAATCCCAATGTTCTGGTTCCGGAAGAACCTCGCTTAACATATCGCAATGGGAGCAGACTGAAACCCGACCTTGTCATCGAGACTGGTGACGATACTATGGTAGTAGGCACAGCTATTGTGTGCGACGCCAATGTAGGGGCCTTTAAATAACGCGAGAAGGCTTCCGAGTTTGCTGTTTGCAAACTCGGAAGCCTTCTCGATACGGTGTGTATCGGCTTTTCAGTTGTCTGAAAAGTTGCTTTCATGTGCGGAAGTGCTCATGTGGACTGGTTTATGGTGCTAGAAATCGCATTTTTTATCCTGCTTGGGTAGTGCTTTTATAGTATTTCTTTTTGGCGAAATCACTTAATCTGAACATGCGCTATGTTTATATGGTGGGTTTCTGGCGGATTCAAAGTGACAATGCCATATTTTTTTTATCATGTCTATGGGCTCTTGGACAGATTTTTTTTTTATCTGGCGAAATTAGATTCTGTGAACCTGCCGGCTCTAGAATCATCTGGGCGTACCTGTCTAGCACAATCATTTCTGTGAGCCTCCTTCATAAAAAGGGACTACTGTGGGGGTTATTTTGCACCTTGGCGTCCCAAAGAAATCACATTTTGTGAACCTGCCGGGATAGTTCTTCTGTCGTATTCCTTTTTAGCGAAATCACTTAATCTGAAAATGCCCTATTTTGTGTATGGTGATCTTTTGCGGAATCAGTTAAGGTGAACATGCCTACATCTTTTTAAATCATCTCTGTGGACTCTTGGACATGTTTTATTTTCTATTGCCGGTGAAATCACATACTGTGAACCTGCCGGCTGCTGTTGAAATCGCCTTAGCGCACATGTCTAGCACAATTATTTCAGTGAGTCTCCTTCATAAAAAGAGATTACTCTGGGAATTCTTTTGTACCTTGGTATCCCGACGAAATCACACTTTGTGAACCTGCCGGGATAGTCCTTTGTCGCATTTTGTTTTGGCGAGATTACTTAATCTGAACATGCCCTATTTTGTATATGATGATTTTTCTCGGAACCACTTAAGAGGAACAAGCCCTAATTTGTTTCATTATCTTTATGAGCTCTTGGACAGATTTTTTTTATGCGACAAAATCATATTTCGTGAACCTGCCGGCTCTCTGGATGAAGTCGCCTTGTCGTACATGTCTAGCACAATTATTTCAGTGAGTCTCTTTCATAAAAAGAGACTACTCTGTGAGTTTTTTTGTACCGTGGTATAGTGACGAAATCACATTTTGTCAACTTGCCAGGATAGCCCTTCGTCGCATTTTGTTTTGGTGAGATTACTTAATCTGAACATGCCCTAATTTGTGTTATTATCTCTATGAGCTCTTGGACAGATCTTTTTTATGCGGCGAAATCGCATTTCGTGAACCTGTTGGCTCTCTGGGTGAAATTGTCTGAACATACATGCCTATAACTATTACTTTAATGAGTCTCCTTCGTAAAAATGAACTACCATACGGTTTGGATGACACCAGTGGCCACAGCAGCGCTTTGTGTAGCGGACGTTTTGGAAGGACCAGCGTTTAGTAGGTAGCACCCAGCGTATGTTTGCTATTACTATCCAATGCAAGCCTTCCCAACACATCCTATGAACAAACTACCTAGGTGAAACCTATTGTATTCTTGTGTTTGTGCATCTTTTTTCCTGCATAGACATGTTTAACTTTTAAGACATAAGAGCAAACACGCAATATTAAGTGAAGATGAAGTTAACATGGGAAAAAAAGACCATGCAAAGTCTCCGGAACGCAATTGTGACTACAAGGCTACAACCATTTTCTAAACCCACCTAAACTGATTAAGCTACATCTAAGGGCGCTAGCACTCAACTATGACAAGTCAGCTCTTCAATATCGCAGAATCCATCCTAAGCTCTTTGCATACCATGTTCCTTGTACCATAAATAAGCCAATCCAAATGAGAACTTCGGCACATCGAAGCTCCTGTTGAGAAAAGTATACCGAGACGCTTGCTCGCATGATGTATGCTTTAAAAGCCCCTTCATTGGCGTCGCACACAATAGCTGTACTTACTACCATAGTATCGTCACAAGTCTCGATGACAAGGTCGGGTTTCAGTGTGGTCCCGTTCCGAGATGTTAAGGGAGGTTCTTCTCGAGCAAGAACATTGGGATTCTTTTCCCGTACTAGATGAACTGCGGGGTCAGCGACAAAGTTGTGCCGTGCAGTGCGTAACAGATGAAGAGATTCACATTCGTGCAACGTATGGATATCTGTTTCCGGTTTCTCATTGTATCACCGACATAACACAGATGTAGGGTCTCGGCTACGATTGTTAGTGGCATACCCTGTTGGACGAAGATTCGCCCGAAGACGAACAGCCCTGACAGGATCACCGTCCTCTAAGAGCTTGGAGTCATGGTACAAAAAAGAATTAGCTGTATAGACTGTTGATGGTGTGCAAGTAAGTCATTGTTTGAGTATTGATATTTTATTGTAACGACCATTTATGTGATTCTCTCTTAAAAGTACTTTCTACTGATTTTATCTACGTTATATCGGACCTAACACCGAATGGAGCTGGAGTTCTGAACGTACCGTGGCGCGACCTGGCGACGGTCAGCGAAGTCGGCAGGGTAGTACGGAGAATACGCCGTCCCGTAGAGTAACGCGGGCCTCGCTCGTCTTGTGACTTCTTTTGAGTTCTGTGCGTAGTTCTTGCGCTCGAAAAGTGTTCGACACATAAGTAGGGTGGTGCGCTTTACCGAATCCAACACAAGTAATGGAATGCGGGCGCTTTTTGTCCTATAAACTGTGCTAAAGTCGGGCGGACCAAGCGAGTTGGAGGGAAACTCAAGGCGAGCATACGCCAGACTACCCCTAAGCATTGTCGCCGCCTTTATTGATGCGTGGCAAATTGTCGCTGGCAAACACGCTGAAATTTTCAACGCGCTGTGGGACAACTTGGTGTCGAGCGCAAAAATTGGCTGGGTAGTATGCAAGTCAAAGTTCTTCGTGTTAAGTTGCCCTACCACCAGGCTGAATATAGCCGGTCTCCCTTGTTATGTGTGCATGTTCAGGCTTCGTTTTCTTGTTTCTTTTTTTGTTCTCTGTCGGAAAAGGCACCTGCGTTCGCTGAGAGTAAGTACCCTGTGGGCAATCTCGCCGGGAGGGCGCCCCAAAATTATTAGCTTTGTATGAGACTGCGCACAAGAACTGCCGCATCAAGTCGACACCGACAGCTGGACACCGCCCCCTTCATCGTCGTCGTCTTGCCTCTACATAAGGAATAGCCCGGTCTGGGATTCCTTCACTGGGCACACCGGCTGGCAGTCCAACAACATCGCGATGAATCCATTCCTGCTTTTCGCGCAGGTTAGTAACAATTATGGTTCTATTCGAACGAGTGATCGCTGTTTCGTCCAGCTGGTGTGCCCTCACAATTTGTGTACATTATTTTCGCACTTACGGAATGTTTTTGTTGCTCTTCTCATGCTCTGCGGAGACGTTGAGTGTAACCCTGGGCCCGCTACTACTGAGGAACTGCTTCGTCAGCTACTCGAAGGGCAGAAAACCATGCAAAAACGGTTGGGTGCAATAGAAGTTCAGTTAAAACAGGTGGAAGAATCTATGTCAACTGTAAAAGAACTAGGCTTTAAGATTGCCGGTTTGGAAAGCACTGTCCAAAGTCTTGAAAGGAAACTGGTCGACCTTGAGGATAGAAGCCGCCGCAATAATCTTATCTTATTTGGTATTAGCGAAAAGGTGTCTGAAACGTCGGCAACACTTTCTGAGACAGTGGTGAACCTATTTCAGGACAAGTTGGGCGTACGGGTCTCCTCGATAGAAACAATCCATAGGCTAGGGCGCAAACAAGCAAACAAATCTCGGCCAATAATTCTTAAAATGTTCAATCACTGCGAAAAAGTGAATATACTTAAGAATTCTCATAAATTTAGGGGAAGCGAAATCTCTGTGTCTGAGGATTTTTCCGCTGTTACAAGAACAATTAGAAAAAACCTCTGGGCGATTGCAGCTGAGGACAGAAAAGAAGGCAGGAAAGTGAAACTTGTATATGATAACATTAAGATAGATGATGACATGTTTCAATGGGACAGCACTTTGATGAAAAGGGTTCCAATTGTTCAAGAAAGTCGCAGTGTAAAACGAACACAATGAATAAATGATTGCCCTAAAAGACGTTCCGGTGCATCAATGTCAATGCCCGAAGTCTAGCGAACAAATTAACTGACTTAGACAGCATTATCTTAGCACATCACCCTCACGTTGTAGTGGTGACGGAAACATGGTTACATCCAGATATTTATGACAGCGAAGTAACACCGTGTAGTTATAATATTTTCCGGAGTGACAGAAACGGTCGCGGTGGTGGCGTCGCAATAATATACAAAGAATCTCTGCGAGTGTCAAGGTTACCAAACATTGACGGGCTAGAAAGTGTAATAGTTAAAGTATTCCTAGAGGAATTCCATTTAATAATTGGGGGATTTTATCGGCCCCCGAGCTCCAATAATACATTCGTAGAAAAGCTTAATGAATTCTTATGCCAAAATGAAATCCGTTCTGCTAACTTGTTGTTGACAGGGGATTTCAACTTTCCGTCAATAAATTGGTTAACCGATACTCCAGAGGCTTTAACTAGTGCCTGTCAATCATTCCTCGATGTGGTGCTCTTGCATAATCTGACTCAGCTAGTCACTGAGCCCACCCGCGTACAAAATTGCTCACAGTCAACTCTGGACCTCTTCCTTGTTACCGCCAACCTGCTACGCCGTAAGCCCAATGTGGATGTCTTAGAAGGAATTTCAGACCACAAAATGCTAAATCTAACCTTGGAACTGCACACTACACCTAAGCTTCAGAAGAAAGAGATAGTTATTCCCTTGTTCTCACGCGCAAGTGACGTCGATATTTTAGATGAACTATACAGTTCGTTTTCTTCTTTTTCTGGTTTGTATGAAGCACAGAGTTGTTCTGTTGAGCACATGTGGGCCTTCTTCAAAAACTTAGATCACCGATGCATAACTGATTTTGTGCCAAGAAAACGGAAAATAGTGCGCAGCAGCAATCCATGGATGACAAAGGACATTGCGCGTCTGGGGCGTAAACTGAAAAAAGCAATACGTCAGCACACAAAACGTCTTTCACAGACCACAGCCGATAAGATTGCCGCACTACGCCAGTCGTTACGGGACTATATCAGTACTGCTAAACACTATTTCCATACTGTGCGTATGAAAAACTTTCTTCTGTTATCTCCAAGTAAGTTCTGGCGATATCTCGCGCCACGCAAGAAATCGGTTCTTGGCCTCTCTACAATAGCGCGACTACGTACGACAAGTTAGAAATTGCACAAGCGCTCAACCAGTACTTCAGTTCGGTATTCACACATGACGACGGTTTCGCACCACAGTCCTATTCCATGGTTGATTTACCTCCAATCACTGACATTTGTGTAACTGAGGAAGGCGTGTTAGCTCTTCTGCTCAACATAGACACCAAGAAGTGGCCAGGTATCGATGAAATACCCAACACCTTTCTTGTCCGTTATGCTGAGTGGTGTGCAAGGTACTTAACCTTAGTTTTTAAGAAATCGCTAAAACGCTCAGAGTTGCCATCAGATTGGAAATTCGCAAAAATTACTCCGATTCCTAAAGAATGAAACCCGTCAACACCTTCTTCCTACAGGCCGATTTCTCTCCTGTGTACTTCCGTAAAGCTGCTAGAACACATCATCTGTAAACACATAACCAATTTTCTCGAGGAGAATCACGTTATCGATAACCGACAGCATGGGTTCCGTCGCGGTCTTTCCACTATTACTCAACTGATTGCAACTGTCCACGACCTGGCAGCAGCATTAGATAGGCAAAGTCAAGTCGATATCATTTTTCTTGATTTCGAGAAGGCGTTCGACCGCGTATCACATCATAAATTATTGTTAAAATTAAAACCCATATTAAAACACGACTGCCTTCTCTCGTGGATTGAAGCCTATCTTTCGCACAGGCGTCAAAGTGTAGTTGTCGATGGTGTCCTTTCTGATGCGGTCCCAGTGGATTCCGGTATTCCGCAGGGCTCTGTCCTAGGTCCCCTTTTCTTTCTAGCGTTCATTAACGACATTGCTGAAAACATACATGTTAAACTGCGACTGTTCGCTGATGATTGTATAATTTATCAAGAAATTTCCAGTCCTGACGATCAACTTCTTTTAAGCGATTCCCTATCTACAATTGAAAACTGGTGCTCGACGTGGCAAATGACTGTGAATTTGAAAAAGACCGTAGCAATGACTGTCACACCTAAAAAGAATCCCTTAAGTTTTACATATCGCATAGCCAACACACCTCTTTTAGTCGTAAATACTTTTAAATACTTAGGAATTCACATAACCTCTGATCTTCGATGGAATGCACATATCTCGTATATCGAAAAAAAAAGCCCTAAAACAACTGCATTACTTGAGGAGAACACTAGCTAAAAGCTAGTGTTCTCCTCAAGAAATAAAGCTTTTAGCCTATAAAACCTATGTACGACCGCTATTAGAATATGCTGCGGCAGTATGGGATCCCTGGACCGAAAGTAACAAAGTGAAACTAGAAAATGTCCAACGCAACGCAGTCAGGTTTATATTTAATTGTTACAGCTGGAATATAAGCCCAACAGCCCTGCTGCACACCGCAGGACTCGAACAGTTGGACATCCGACGTCACCGCGAACGACTAAAATTATTTTACTTATATTATCATAATAAAATAAAACTAGAGGAAGGCATTCTAGTTGAGCCCCTTACCCACCGCCCTACGCGTTCCTATCATTCCAAAAAAGTCGGCGCAATCTTGTGCAAAACAAATGTTTTTAAATACTCTTTTTTTCCCCACACAATTCTTCAATGGAACGATCTGCCTGGAAACGTGGTCAGTTCCGAAACGGTGAACTTGTTTTTACAAGCCCTGAATGAACAATAGGGCACACATGCAATTTTCTTGAGTCGAGTGTTTTGTTTTTTGATTCTACTGTGTTTTGCACTCCAGCCGAGTCTCGTTGTTTGCTTCTTTTGTTGCAATGTACGTTTTCTTTGTTCCTGTTATCTCTGTACCCCACTCCTGCCTAAGGCTTGTAATACAGGCCGGCAGTATTTGCTAAATAAATAAATAAATAAATAAATAAATAAATAAATAAATAAATAAATAAAATGAGAAAAAAGCACTATTACCCTAACAAAGTCCTTTAAGCGCAAGGACCTGAATACGTGTGCTTTACAAGGACTACTATCACAGAAACATCCTCTAGAGAGAGGATGCGTACGGTACTATTGAGCTATTAACATGCAAAATCACATCATTCAAGAAACGTAGGTAAGCGTTGGTGGTAAAAAGGGGTTCCTTACCAAGAAACATACCGGCATGGAGAGGGAGACAAACCAGTATGCTAGCGAAAAATGTTTCCTTCTTTCTCTTTCGGCTTCCCGACACTCCACGAGGACGTGGAGGACGGTGAGCCTTTCACTACATCTACCACAGGTAGGAGGTCCGTTGCCAGTAAGCAGAAAATTGTGAGTGCTATATGTGTGTCCTATTCTGAGTCTACAGAATAGGACATCAGTCAGTCTTATTTTTGTAACGGAAGGCCAGAAACCTATCCTTGGCTTAATCAAATGGAGTTTATTATTTGTTTCATTGTCCCACATGCGTTGCCAGTAGCTTCGCAGTTTCATTCACAAAAAAGGCTTGATGTCTGCGGCAGAAATAGCAGTGGTGGAATTACCAGCTTGGGGGGGGGGATGTGTAATTGATGTGGCTATTTGGTGGGCCAGCACATTACCTTCGAAGCATCTAGAACCATGGACCCAGCATATTGTCACATGTCCACGAGACAAATAAATATTGAACAGGAGAGAGTAAAGCTCAATGAAAACATTAATTGGTGTGTTTTAAGGACTTTAGTGCTTTTACAACCCTTAACGAGTCTGTGAACATTATCGCTTTCTCTAGCTTTAGTTTCTTTATGTGCTTTACCGCAGACAGTACTGCATAGGCTTCTGCAGTAAAGATGCTTGTGTGGGGATTCAGTATACCAGCTTCAGAAAAAGAGGGTCCAACAGCCGCGTAAGACACGGCAACATGCGATTTTGACGCATCGGTGTAGAATTCCCAATAACAGTGCTTTAATTGGAGTTCATGGAAATGCATTCATATTTTGAGCTCTGGTGCGTATCTTGTAACTCTTACAAAATATATATGACATTTATCACCTGCCAATCCCAAGGCGGTAGCTGTTTCGCTGGAGGCATTTACCGGTGTTCGAACAGCGGGAAATTCATTTCCACTCTAAGCTCCCTCAGACGGAGTGAAAAAGGTTCTCACAGACGGTCGATTACGGAAAAGTGCAGTGCATGTCGAATCGTTAATAGTTTCACAACACGGATGTTCAGGATTAGAGTGCACTTTGAGGAAATATGTAAAGCTGGTATATGACCTCTGCAGATTGAGTGACCATTCATTCGATTCTACATATAAGCTTTCAATGGGGCTAGTTCTGAATGCACCTGTGGCCAGACTGATAGCCAGATGGTGGACAGGATCCAGCATGTTTAGTGCACTCGGAGCGGCAGAGTTGTATACTATGGCGCCATAGTCTAACCGTGATTGAATGAGGCTATTTTAAATATTCATTATAGACTTCCTGTCGCTACCCCATGTTGTGTATGTTAGTATGTTCAGTAAGTTTATTGTTTTTATACATTTCGCTTTGAGATATTTTATGTGTGGGATAAGAGTAAGCTTAGAGTCCAGTATTCTACCTAGGAATTTGTGCTCTTTGTTGACAGGTATTTGTTGTCCACACAGGAGAGACACCCTGTGTTCCAGACCCGGCCTGGTTCCAGACCCCATGCACGGGTCTGCAACCAGGCCTTTCTTTCTTGTAAAAAGAACACACGAACGTTTGTGGGGGTTGACTTCAAACCCATTTTCGTCTGCCCACTTAGATATCTTGTTCAAGCCCTGCTGTACTTGTCTTTCGCACACTGTAAGGTTACAGGATTTAAAACCTATTTGTATCTCATCTACGTAAACGGAATAAAATATTGCTGGTGGTAATGAAGCACGGAGTGTGTTCATCTTAACAATAAAGAGTGTGCAGCTGAGCACACCTCCCTGGGGTACACCAGCTTCCTGTATAAATGGATGTGGGAGTACATTCCCGACTTTCGCGCGGAAGGTACGATGGGACAGACAACTTGCTATCAGGTTCAGCATATTGCCACGGATGCCCATTCCTGACAAGTCTCGCCAGATCCCATACTGCCACGTTGTGTCGTACGCCTTCTCCACATCGAGGAATATCGATAAAAAAGACTGTGTACAAACGCGTCACGAATATTCCCCTCAATGCGCACGAGACGGTCAGTTTGGGACAGAGCCTCTCTGAAGCCACACTGATCAAGTATTTTGTTCATGTCAAGGATATGTATGAGTCGCCGGTTAGTCATTTTCTCAAACAGCTTACAAAGCAACTCGTGAGAGCTAACGGGCAGTAGCTTGCCGCTGACTAAGGATCTTTACCTTGCTTCAAAACGGGGACCACGATCGCCTCTTTTCATGCAGGTGGAAGATATCCAGCAGCCCAAATAGTGTCGAAAAGTGCAAGTAGTGACAGTTGTGTGTCAGTGTGTGCGTTCTTAATCGTGTCGTACATTATTCTATCAGGTCCCGGTGCAGAGCTGTTGCATACAATCAAGGCAGCTCTCAGCTCGGCAATGCAGTCCCGGTGCAGAGCTGTTGCATACAATCAAGGCAGCTCTCAGCTCGGCAATGCAGAAAGGACAGTTATATGGTGCGTTTTGTGGGAATTTCAGCTCAAATACCTTAAGTCCTTCTATTCGTCTGTACTTCATGTAGGATTTTGAGTAGTGGATAGAGTTTGACACACGCTCAAAGTGCTCGCCCAGGGTGTCTGCCTGTTTTCCAAGATATTCCCTCTATCGTTCACCAGAGGCAACGGATTTATTTCCTGCCCTTTTAGCTTCCCTACGCCATTCCAAACTTTCGCCTCCTGTGTGTACGAAGATATATATGAAGGGAGCGTCACCCAGCTTTCTCTCTTCGCCTGACGTTGTATCCGCCTTCCCTGCGATTTCATGTGTTTAAATTCAATGAGATTTTCTGTATTGGGCGATCTGCGCAATATGCCCCATGCCTTAATCTGCCTCTTTCGCGCGTCTCTACAGTATTCATTCCAAAAGGGAACACGTCTTTTAAGTGAACCACCATTTATTTGCGGGATAAATTTATCAGCAGCAGCAATAATAAAAGCGCTAAAATATGCGACAGCATCAATACTAAAATTGTTTGTAAAATCGGGTGATAAATGAGTCGATTGTTTAAAATGCTCCGATCCCCCCCCCCCCCCGCCCCACCAGCCTCTACTAATTTCCAAATGGGAAAACGGGGAGGGTTGTCATGCTGTGTTATTAAAGCAAGGTATGGTACGGGCTAGTCGGTATTCCATGGTATCAATCGTTATTAGTTTATTGTTGTAGGGAAATGGTTACTTCCAAAAGGATTATTGATCACATTACATTCCAGATGAGGCAGAAGAGAAGCAGACACTATCGCTAGGTCTTTGGATGAATATGAATTGGGTTGGATGCTGTAGTATGTTGGCTCCTTCTTATTAAACAGGTAGGTGCCATATGTAAGCTCGAAATATTCTATGAGTCGCGTCTTGCATCGCAACGCGCGTCTCCCCACAACGTGTTGTAGAATAGAATAGAATAGAATAGAATAGAATAGCTTTATTTCCATCTACTTGATGGAGGAGGCTGCAAGTAAAAGCTGCTCGAGTAGAGGCAGCTTGACGAGGCCCGCAGCTCTACAAGTATGTAGGGTTCCGGTAGCCGATTTATGAGGTTAGAGAAATCGTTTTTTGGAGGTAACTGCTTGGGGAGCTTGGGGTAACAGCTATATATATATATATATATATGGAAGAAACCGTTACCAACTTATTGAAAAGAACCCCTCTAATTGACACTACTTCGAGGGGTGTCTGTAAAGCTACGTGACGACAAGCTACAGACATGTCTGCAAGGATTGCTACACCGCCGCACGAGGTGTTAGCATCATCACGGTCCTTGTGGAGTATGGTGAACTGGCGAAGAAAGTTTGTTTGTGTGTGTTTTAGATGTGTCTCTTGAACACACAACAACTTTGGATTATGTTTGTGCAGGAGTTCTCTAATATCGTCAAGGTTATGAAGAAGTCCTCTAACATTCCTTGTAGTATTTGTGTATCCATTATGGTACTTGTGTTTAGTGATGCGTGTTTAAGAGATGAGGATTAGCTCACGGGCCCTTTGGAGGCGCTGTGACGGGAGTTTTGTTTTTTATGTTGCGGTCGAAAGATGCTCGTCGCTCCTTAGGCGCTGGTGGTGCCGTCTGGCTGGCTGTTGTGTCCATCGCCTCTTGCGAGGCGCTGGACGCGCGCTCTTCCGAAGTATTTGTTTGACGTGAAGGCCTCGGAACGTTGGGCGAGGCCTTTCAGGCCACCTGCCCGGAGGTGGATGCCCCTGTCCCTGTCACTTGAACGCCCCCAAATGACACTAGACTGGGTAACTTTTCGAATTGTTTCAGATCATGGAGCTCCAAAAGGAGATCTCCACTTGCCATCCTTGATGCCTTGTAACCTGGACCAAGAGCGTCAGTTAAAGACATTGAAACTAGAAAGGGGAAGATTGTGCGTGCTTGTTTATCTGATTTTTCCGAGTGAATGACGTGAAATCGTGGGAAGTTGGGTCCTTGACATCCAAAGAACTGAAATACATCTTCAGTGTGCCCTCTCTTTTGTGGGCGATCTGGGAGGGGAGGGAAGGAGCTTGCCATAGAAGAATGTAATTTTCGGCAATAACGCCAGCCACCCACCGTGGAGCCTGCAAGGGGACACTACAGGGACTGTAAGAACTGTTCCTGCAAACGCCAGCAATACGTTATCACTATAACCAAATATGAGAAATCCTAGGTTCGCTATTCACACAAGGTTAACCCTTGCTGCCTGAAAAAATTGGAAGTAAGCGAAAGCTAGGAGAAGACAGCAAAGATGAAAAGTGAGAGAAAGACGACGGTTTGGAGGGAGAGAGAGAAAGGAAAAGGCAAGTACCGATTCCCCCCGAGTGGCTCAGTCCAGGGGTGCCGTCTACGTGAAGCAGAGGCCAAAGAGGCCTCCGCCAGGGGGCCCATTTAACTCCCATTGAACATTGACTGAACATTGAACATTGAGTGATGGGGCCTGGCGTCACCGCGTCTTGTCGGTTGTCCTTGAAATGTCGCACATCCCCTGCGGTGGCGCAAACCATGCCGAAGATTCATGGTACACAATCTACAATGCCGCCGTAATTTTGGCGGCTCGGCGGAACGTTGTCGCCCGTCACACAACTCGTCACACAGCCAACGCACTGACGTTCTGAGAAGGCGAAAATGACGCTGGAACTGCACGTTGGTAGTGTAGGTGAACGGGTCCCGACAGTCATATTGACGCTTGCTTCCAGTGGATGCGATGACACAGGCTGTTGCAGCCTCCACCATGTTCCCGAGTTCAACTGTGGGGGCGGGGGGTTCGGATTGACGAGTTTGGCGTGAGTTCGCCTTTCAGTCAAAACCATATTTCACGCCCCGCGAGAGGCATGTAACTTGTGCGTGCACTAACTACGGTTGAGTTTTGACTACCGCAATAAAACACATACAAAGTACTGTCACCGGTGATGTACTGAGCACCACTATCAAAAACAAAACCTCGAGTGTCGTTGGCTTATGCATATATCTTCTCGCGTTATGATGGCAATGCTGAGGAGTCCATCTTGTTCAAAAACGATAACTTATTGCAGGTTTCGTTTGAGATGGCTGCTCTGTCATCGGTGATGTATCGGAGCCGCAGTGTGCCAAGCCGAGTCAGCGTCGAGAATCGCTCGCTTTTATAGACGCAGTGTGATAGCATTTCTTCGCCACAAGCACTGCGCACTAAACAGTTGCAACACCTCCATCTGCTCGAAGTCTCATTTCTTCAATGCATATAGGAGCCCTCACCTGCCAAAATGCGATCGCTGCGGTGGGGTTACGATATCCGTCTGCTCACAGACTGATTCACAGCGAGGAATGGGACGCCCGCAAGCATGCAGCAGATGCTCACGGGGCGAGCCTCAGTCAGCATTGGGAGACAATCAACCACAACGCGAGCCGGACGTGGTCATGGGTGTTCACACGTAAAAAAAAAGAAACAACAAAGCGATTGCCAAACAAAAAAGTGAGGCGCCATCTTATCAGTGGCGGTTACAGATTAACTGCGCCGTTACTAAAATCAAACCTGTCATGGATGTGCTGGCAGTACATTAACGGCCACGTGTGCTGCAAAGACCTTTTCATGCGTTTGTTACAAGCCATTGATCGCTCGTGCTACCCAAATGAAGGTGCATCACAGAGTGAAAGAAAATAAAGCATAGTTTTGTTACCCTTCGCTTGTATCGACGTTTTCCTGCTTTCCAGCCCGCTTACACGGTAAGCGCGCGGCAATACACTTCTGTGTAATACAAGCCAATAATTGGAGGTTATTATGAACGGCAATGTTAGGGAAAATACATTGCCTACGTATTCAGAATGACTCGGAGATAACGGGAAGGCTTTACCATGCAATCTCCGTGACTTGTGTGACGATGTATTTCAACGTGCCAGCAGGCGAAGTGAAGCAGAAATATATAGTCTAATCGAATGGTATTTCTTATTCAGATCGTTTTTGAATTCAGAATTCACATTTGAATCCAGAATTCACATTTACATTCAAGTATCACCATCTGCGTTTCGCAAGACCTACTGATGGCAAACTATATGCGAAAAATACACACGAAAGATCCATACTTGAAGAACAAGAAAAAATATTTGTTCTCCAAAAGGAACCGCGCAATTACATACTAGAATGAAAGCCAACATACGGCCGCGATGCACGCTCAATCGGAGAGAGGCATTAAAGAAAATAAAAGAAAGAAACGCATCTATTTCTAAGGCATTTATACATCATATGCAATCCTGAACACCGTTTGAGCGGCGTGAACGCATATAACGGCGCGCGAAGTATTACGAATGACTCTTACGAGAAATATCGCCAGCAGTTTCAAACGATGCCACCCTGATCAAGGCCACCCAGAAGAGAGAAGGCTCCCGCGCGACCTCCTTTCTTTGGCAGTCATGTCACGGTAGTGAGATGGTTGTGTCGGAAGGGAGAGAGCCGAGCCAGCGCGAGCAGGCCACGCCGGACCCTGCGCCGCAAAGGTATTTATCCTTCTTGTCTTCGCTGAGCAGGACTTACTGCGTCTACGGCTTAAAGAAATATTACAGGGCGGCGCATGGGAACGCCTTTTTATTTCTCGTTCAGTTTTACACTCTCTTCATAATAAAGAGCACAAATCAGAAGATATAGCCCTTTAGTTGGAAATATAATGTCTCAGTGCCCTTCCACTCTGTCAAGAGGGATGACCAGCGAAGCTGTGTATGTGGGCCCCTTAATGGCAAACTAAACCTCCGCTTAGAATGACAGAAATCTGAGCTAGTTGATAAGGATTCATTATGCAAATAAGAGGTGAGGCGGGCAGACAGAACACAATAGTAGAGAAGTGGACAACACTCTACTATTGTGTCCTGTCTGCACGCCTCACCTCTTTTTTGCATAGTACACCTCCGCCACGTGTCGCGCCGGCATTGCACTATCTTCGGGATCGGCCCACGTATGAAGATTGTTTAAATCTGCTTCGTTTCCGCCTCGGGTCGGCCCATGTATGGGAAATGCTTTATGCCTGCTTAACCTTCGTCGCGGGTCGGCCCGGTATCACACTATCTTCGGGATCGGTCCACGTATGGGGAGTGCCTGATGCCTACATCACCTCCGCTGCGGGTTGGCCTGGCAATGTACTCTCTTTTGGATTTATTTTCTACACGCGGACACCATAGTGGGGAAAGTACCTCTTAACAGCTTCGCTCTAATATAGATCGAATAATTTTTCATATCCGGTTCGCACGATAGTTTAAGCGAATTTGTGTCAGTTCCTGGCAACACTTATTCAGGGGACGCTTTCACGTTGAAGGAGAAGCATAATTTTGACATGGATTAGCGTGGCGCATCGTAAGTCCAGCTTGCGAAA
The DNA here is from genome assembly GCF_050947875.1 of Dermacentor variabilis. Classification (NCBI taxonomy): domain Eukaryota; kingdom Metazoa; phylum Arthropoda; class Arachnida; order Ixodida; family Ixodidae; genus Dermacentor; species Dermacentor variabilis. Next base: position 237,430,353 of record NC_134571.1, read on the forward strand.
TTGCGGCGGGTTGTTTCTGTCCGAATCTTCATCCGTTCAAAGGCAACGATGCCTGGCTTTTGATGCGCACCCCCCCCCCATTCCTGATATCACATAGGACGGCGGTCCAAATGTCCGAATGCACAGATTTCCTACTGACCCGATGTTGCGGGCAGCATGGAGGAGAGACGTTCCCCGGAAAGTCTTCTTGTCAACGAAGTCGCAGTTATAAGCATTCCTTTTCTGTATTGCTACTCTGTGTTCTCAGACAAAAAGCTTTCGTAGCGCGATTTACCCGCTGGCGGTTGCAAATGCATGATTTTGGTTACGCACGGGACCATTGTAACGCACGTGCTGGCAGCACGTGCACGTGCTGTTTCTTTCGCCGAGAGACAGGGTCGTTGAACTTTTCGGCATGCTTTTTATTGCCATTTTTTTACCAGTTTCATGCTCATTTCTTTTTTTATTTCAGCTCTGAGATATTTCCGCTCTGCCAAAGGATTAAATGAAAACTGCCTACACAGACGTCAAAACCGGAAAAGTTCTTGATGTTCCTCTGAAAACCGTTCGCCTAAAATAAGTACAGTTCCACGATTGTTTCTAAAGTGCCCCGTATATTTATGCCGACCGAAAGCATCGAGAAGCACCAGGAAAGAAAAGGATGCGCTTGGAAGCCGGTTCTTTGCAAGTGGAAATACGATTTTCAGAGTAGAGTCACGCTAGAGAGGAGGCCAAAAGCAGAATAAGTGGTTTCACCGACTTGCTCAGCGCCTTGCCAAACATTCAAAATTCTGACTTCTGGCCAATCATCAAGAAGGACCGGAAGGTTTTCTTCTTTGATTCGGCAGTCCTTTCGTCAGCGATTGTGTCGTCGGACCATGGCGTAAAAGTGTTTTTTGCGAAACCTGCCTGAGCAAGTGTGATGTGCTGCTCCCTAATAAGCTGTGTGATCTTAGAGATTCGAAAGCAGTGCTACAGATGATTGAAGTGTTTTAGAGAAGTATGTACACTGAGCCTTCTCAGAAGTTTCGTACTCTTCTGCAATTGGTAGCAACTTTACTGGACGAAGTGAGCGATGAAGATTTTGCATGCAAATTGCAACAATCGCATTTCGAGGTGCTAAACTTTTTGAAAAGCCCAGTTGATCTTGTTGTAAACAGTGCTAACCGATATCCCCCATATTTTCCGCTTTTGCCAGCGTTTGATTTAAAATTTCACCTCATGCGTACATGTTTTCGAGAAATTAGATGAATCTTAAGTTACCGCACCCTGACACATCAGAAAGCTCTGTTAGTTAAATCATGTAAGTACTGCGAAAGACCAACAGTATCTGACTCTTCCTTATGCGAAGCGATTCGTGACCACCTACAAAGTGCATGAACGGACTAACTTTACTGAGAAATCAAGTGGACCTTAAAGCATGTTTTTTATTACAACACTGTATTTGTGACTGGTGCGGTGACTAATTTACCAAAGCATGCAAAAACAACCCACGTCTTTATAATCCACAGTCTACTTTCTTCATACAAGGATGTTGTGCGCATCTTACCTGCTGCACTAAGTGATGTTAGGGTGCCGTATGACTTTCTCCGGAAGCTTAATAATGATCTGGAAGCTAGCTGTTATGATCGGAAGCTGTTAAGTTAGCAGTGGTGGCGTAGAGGCAGAACACCCGCCTGGCGTGCAAGAGGTCCGTGGTTCGAATCCCGGTGCCGGCAATTTCCCACCAGATTAAAAAAAAATCGCGTGTCGGTAAAATCGCACAAACAGGCCTGGAGTGGGGCCTGATCCCGGTGACCAGAACCGGTAACGCACTCCCTCACCAGAGCAGGATTGGCCACCCTGGTGCAGTACTTGGCCACAACCTCCTATATGAACACAACAATAAAACCCCGGCCCTCAGTCCCCCAGCAGCTGCGAAGCGACTGACCACGGCGGCGGTCAGACCTGCGACGCTGCAGAGGGTGCTAAGAATCACTGGCTCCGGACAGGCCGCCATTGGAATATGAAGCTGGCAACATTTAACGCTAGAACGTTATCTAGTGAGGCGAGTCTAGCAGTGCTATAGGAGGAATTAGAGGGCAGTAAGTGGGATATAATAAGGCTCAGTGAAGTTAGGAGGCCAAAAGAAGCATATACAGTGCTAAAAAGCGGGCACGTCCTGTGCTATAGGGGCTTAGCGGAGAGAAGAGAACTAGGAGTCGGATTCCTGATTAATAAGAATATCGCTGATAACATACAGGAATTCTACAGCATTAACGAGAGGGTGGCAGGTCTTGTTGTGAAACTTAATAAGAGGTACAACATGAAGATTGTACAGGTTTACGCCCCTACATCCAGTCATGATGACCAGGAAGTCGAAAGCTTCTATGAAGACGTGGAATCGGTGATGGGTAGAGTGAAAACTAAACATACTATACTAATGGGCGACTTTAATGCCAAGGTAGGCAAGAAGCAGGCTGGAGACAAGGGAGTGGGGGAATATGGCATAGGCACTAGGAATAACAGGGGAGAGTTATTAGTTGAGTTTGTGGAACAGAATAATATGAGGATAATGAATACCTTCTTCCGCAAGCGGGATAGCCGAAAGTGGACGTGGAGGAGCCCGAACGACGAGACTAGAAATGAAATAGACTTCATACTCTGCGCTAACCCTGGCATCATACAAGATGTGGACGTGCTCGGCCGGGTGCGCTACAGTGACCACAGGATGGTAAGAACTCGAATTAGCCTAGACCTGAGGAGGGAAAGGGAGAAACTGGTACATAAGAAGCCGATTCATGAGTTAGCGGTAAGAGGGAAAATAGAGGACTTCCAGATCAAGCTACAGAACAGATATTCCGCTTTAACTCAGGAAGGGGACCTTAGTGTTGAAGCAATGAACGACAACCTTGTGGGCATCATTAAGGAGTGTGCAATGGAAGTCGGTGGTAACTCCGTTAGGCAGGATACCAGCAAACTATCGCAGGAGACGAAAGATCTGATCAAGAAACGCCAATGTATGAAAGCACCTAACCTTACAGCTAGAATAGAACTGGCAGAACTTTCGAAGTTAATCAACAAGCGTAAGACAGCTGACATAAGGAAGTATAATATGGATTGAATTGAACATGCCCTCAGGAACGGAGGAAGACTAAAAACAGTGAAGAAGAAACTAGGAATTGGCAAGAATCAGATGTATGCGTTAAGAGACAAAGCCGGGAATATCATCACTTACATGGATGAGATAGTTCAAGTGGCTGAGGAGTTCTATAGAGATTTATATAGTACTAGTGGCACCCACGACGATAATCCCAAACGTAACGCCGGAAGAAGTTAAGAAAGCCTTGGGAGCAATGCAAAGGGGGATAGCAGCTGGGGAGGATCAGGTAACAGCAGATTTGTTGAAGGATGGTGGAGAGATTGCTCTAAAGAAACTGGCCACCCTGTATACGCAATGCCTCACGACCTCGAGCGTACCGGAATCTTGGAAGAACGCTAACATAATCCTAATCCATAAGAATGGGGACGCCAAAGACTTGAAAAATTATAGACCCATCAGCTTACTGTCCGTTGCCTACAAACTATTTACTAAGGTAATTGCGAATAGAATCAGGAACACCTTAGACTTCTGTCAAGCAAAGGACCACGCAGGATTCCGTAAAGGCTACTCAACAATAGATCATATTCACACTATCAATCAGGTGATACAGAAATGTGCGGAATATAACCAACCCTTATATATAGCTTTCATTGATTACGAGAAAGCGTTTGATTCTGTCGAAACCTCAGCAGTCGTGGAGGCATTACGGAATGAGGGTGTAGAAGAGCCGTATGTAAAAATACTGAAAGATATCTATAGCGGCTCCACAGCCACCGTAGTCCTCCATAAAGCAAGCAACAAAATCCCAATAAAGAAAGGCGTCAGGCTGGGAGATACGATATCTCCAATGCTATTCACAGCGTATTTACAGGAGGTATTCAGAGACCTGGATTGGGAAGAATTGGGGATAAAAGTTAATGGAGAATACCTTAGCAACTTGCGATTCGCTGATGATATTGCCTTGCTTAGTAACTCAGGGGACCAATTGCGATGCAGGCTCACTGACCTGGAGAGGCTAAGCAGAAGAGTGGGTCTGAAAATTAATCTGCAGAAAACTAAAGTAATGTTAAACAGCCTCGGAAGAGAACAGCAATTTACAATAGGGAGTGAGGCACTGGAAGTCGTAAGGGAATACATCTACTTAGGGCAGGTAACGACTGCGGATCCGGATCATGAGACGGAAATAATCAGAAGAATAAGAATGGGCTGGGGTGCGTTTGGCAGGCATTCTTAGATCATGAACAGCAGGTTGCCATTATCCCTCAAGAGAAAAGTATATAATAGCTGTGTCTTACCAGTACTCACATACGGGGCAGAAACCTGGAGGCTTACGAAAAGGGTTCTACTCAAATTGAGGACGACGCAATGAGCTATGGAAAGAAGAATGACAGGTGTAACGTTAAGGGATAAGAAAAGAGCAGATTGGGTGAGGGAACAAACGCGAGTTAATGACATCTTAGTTGAAATAAAGAAAAAGAAATGGGCATGGGCAGGACATGTAATGAGGAGGGAAGATTACCGATGGTCATTAAGGGTTACGGACTGGATCCCAAGGGAAGGAAAGCGTAGCAGTGGGCGGCAGAAAGTTATGTGGGCGGATGAGATTAAGAAGTTTGCAGGCACGGCATGGCCACAATTAGTACATGACCGAAGTTGTTGGAGAAGTATGGGAGAGGCCTTTGCCCTGCAGTGGGCGTAACCAGGCTGCTGCTGCTGCTCATGATGATGATGGAAGCACCTGGTTTAGGGATCATAGCACGCATATCAGACAACTCCATAAACAGAAAATTTATCTCATTCTTTTCTAAGCCGGCAAGTCTCAGGATTGTGTACCAGCATGCTGCCGATGGATCATGGCACGTGTTTTGTGGTAGACCCGGTTCACTTTAGCGCTATAGTAGTAACTAAGAACTTTGTGAACTGCGTGTACTTTCCTGAAGCAAAAAATACCGGTCCATCAAAGACACACAGAGCATCCTTTAAATTTCTGTATGAGCTGCATGAAGCTGGGAAAATGCGCTCCTAAACGGAGTGTCAACGCTTACCGTAAATGCGCTGAACCTTTCAAACATTGAATGCCAGAATGTTAAGCTTGCCCTGAACATTTTTTACTTATCCACTATTGCTGGTTTTAATACAGTTTCATTTCAGCATGAAACAGGAAGATCACAATACATCGACACTATTTTGACGTAGTGGAAGGTTGCAAATGCAAAGATACCCAAAAAATTGACCGCCTTTCCACTGCTTGGAAGAGGGGTGCAAGCGATGCTCGCGATCCGCGGCTGTTCGTTGTCGCTCCCTCACGGCCCGCCCTTTCTCGAGAGAGTTCTCGGCGATGTTCTTGGCGCCGTCTGTTCTTCGGCCGAACACAAAACGCGTGGCCCGCTCTCGCTGCCGTTCCTTCAGTGCAGCCTGCGCTTAGGCAGATTGAACCAAATGCGGCCTCCCCATCTGACTGCCGGGCCCGAACTGGCGGGTGCGAGGCGAGCGAACACGCAATCACACCCTTTTTCTCCTCTGGAGGGAGGTGATATGCCTGTGACTGGTCGTGCCTTGCGCTGCGTCTACTTCTGCATGCATATAAAACCCCGCTTCAGAGGGCGCATATGATGAACCGACAGTGGCTGAATTGGCATGGTGGTCTCTCAACCCGGAGGTCGGCCGATCGAATCCGCAGCCCGACGCGCAGCTTTTACTTTAGCAAGGCTTGAGTTTTTTCGTACGGCAGCACCAGCACCGATGCCGACACGAGTGAGGGCAACACAAGCTTCGCTTAAAAAGGACAGCAGCTTCGAGACGAGCTGAAGCGCCCAATTACATCATTCTCATGTCCTCAGCTCGAACAGTGTCGTTCACTGGTTCGACCACTGGGCAACCATCAAACATGATAATGGTCACCTGACTCGTGAAACATACTGTGCTTTGAGCCATACCACCCAGGCCTTGCACGATGTCGCCATATACTGTTTGAAAGGACCTCATTTCTGTTATGTTGCCTTGAGAAAATTTCAAACCGATAGCCTGGAGGATCTGCTTGTGAAATACCGGAAGTTGCAAGGGGCCGACCACCATGTGTCCATCAGCCAAATATGAGTGAGAGACAAAGCTGTGTTTGGAAATAGTTCATGATTTCCCTGAACTGGACATGCTGCCAGCATCAAGTGTGTCAAAGGTAGATCATTATTCATTGCAGAATCAATTTCGTGTACCAGTGACAGATTCTGGCACTGAGACAAAAGCTCCTAGGCTGCCAGCGGTAACTTATGTTGCTGGCCAATGCGCCCGTGCTGCTTTGAAAGCTAGCATGCACATCGTATAGTGAAAACCTTGTTCAGCAAGATGTAGACTTAGATAATGCAGAAAATGTCTAGACGCGGGCTTAAGTTCACACGAACCGCTGTTGTATCTAGGTGGCTTTGCCCAACGATATTAGAATGTTTCATGGAAATTGTACTGGAGAGGCTCAGGGCCTCAGGACCTTCCACAGTTCTTCAGCCTTCCGAGGCCGAAGCATGCACTTGTGGGCCTTGTATCTTCAGTCCTTGGAAATACTGAAGACCTAGATATGTTTGATTTTAGTCACTCAACAGAGGAGGAGATGGCGCTTGTCCTAAGTGCTGCTGCGAATACACTGTTGAACAATTTGTCAGGCTGAGAAAATGACAAATTTTCTTATGCCAAGAACAAATAAAAACTAAAATCTTGAGAGCTTGAATATATTGTCACGAAAAGACAATGGAAGATGTACCCGGCGTTAGCGAGGCAGACAGTTGTACAAGATGGCGTACAATAACTCAAGCCGGCGTCCTCAACTTCTGCTGCCTCTCCTTCAGTGCCCGCCTCTTGCCGAGCGCGCGTTCCAGTCCCAACTTCTTTCTCTGCGCTGGCTCGTGACACCTAGCGGCATTATTCCCCCGCCAAAAGAAAGGCATTGACCCGATGCTTACTAAACTAGAAAGTAGAAGTGTGGAAGTCGTATGAGATCGGATTGGCGCCGCCTTAACGCGCGAAATATGGCTTGAGGCGAGTAACATGCACTATCTCCAAGTGGTGCTGTCCACGCCGAGGCGACGCGGCACCGTCGGGAATGACCTCATAGTTCACTTCACTAACGCGGCGTATCACTTTGTAGGGTCCAAAGTATCCAGTAAGGAGCTTCTCAGACAACCTCTGGCGACGGACTGGAGTCCACACCCAGACTTGGTCACCTGGCTGGTACTCGACTTGCCGATGTCGAAGGTTGTAGCGTCGTGTGTCTGTACTCTGCTGCTTCGTGATGTGTATGCGCGCGAGTCGACGAGCTTCCTCTGCGTGTTGAGTAAGTTGCTCAGCGTCGGAAGTAATTGATGCGTCGGTGTCGTGAGGGAGCATAGCGTCTAGCGTGGTCTGGACCTCGCGCCCGTAGACAAGACGGAACGGTGGGAATCGTGTGGTTTCTTGAATTGCGGTGTTGTACGCAAATGTAACCTACGGCAGGACTTGATACCATGTTTTATGCTGGACGTCCACATACATAGACAGCATGTGAGCAATGGTTTTGTTTAGCGTCAGTCCGTTGGTCTACGGATGATAGGCAGTCGCCTTGCGATGCTGCGTACAGCTCAGCTAGAGTATGTCCTCTATGAGTTCGGCTATAAAGGCAGTGCCTCTGTCGGTGATGACGTGATGGGGCACCATGTCTGAGGACTATGTGATCGATAAAGAACTGGGCAATTTCGTAGGCCATGGCACGTTGTACAGCTTTCGTATCGGCGTAGTGTGTTAGATAGTCCGTGGCGACTATTATCCACTTGTTTCCGCTGGCTGACAAGGGAAAGGGTCCCAGAAGGCTCCTGCCGATTTGGTCAAACGGCGCGATAGGTGGTGCGATGGGTTGAAGTAACCCCCCGGGCTTCAAAGACGGCGATTTCTTGCGCTGATACTCACGGCAGCTTTGAACGTAACGCTTCACCGTGGTAGAAAGTCTGGGCCAGTAGTACGTCTGGCGCACTCTTGCAAGAGTGCGTGAAAATCGCAAGTGTCCAGACGTAGGTTCATCATGGCAGGCTAGGAGAATGTCATCACGGAGGGCGGCAGGTGCGAGCAATAGATACTCTTTGTCGCTGGCACTCGAGTTTCTCTTGTAGAGGACACCCTTTCTTCGGAGGCAGAAGGTCGAGAGACTGCGAGAAAGTGTCGTGGGATTGTAGCATTCTTGCCTTCTAGGTGATCGATGAGAGGGCGTATTTCAGCGTCCTCGCGCTGCCGTATGATCAAGTCAGATGCGATGAGGGCCCCAGGGAATGCGCCGTCTACGTCCATGTCCTTATCGCAAGTTTTGACGGGAGCGCGCGACAACGCGTCCGCATCTTCGTGTTTGCGGCCCGATTTGTAGACGATGGTAACATTGAACTCCTGCAGACGGAGACGCCATCGAGCAAGTCGCCCGGACGGGTCTCGTAAGTTGACTAACCAACACAGGGAATGGTGGTCTGTCACCACCTTGAAAGGGCAACCATGAGGCCGAAATTTCATTTTGGCCCACACAACCGCTAGACACTCTTTCTCGGAGGTGGAGTAGTTGGTTTCGGCGCGTGAAAGGGTGCGATTGGCGTAAGCGATCACTCGCTCGACGCCTTCCTGGTGTTGAACGAGAACAGCGCCAAGACCGATGTTGCTTGCATCGGTATGCACCTCGGTGTCAGCGTCCTCGTCAAAGTGAGCGAGGACGGGTGATTCCTGCAGGCGTTGCCGTAACTCGATGAAAGCTGCGTCCTGTTCATCCGTCCAAACAAAGGGTGTGTCTTCGCACGTGAGGCGTATGAGTGGTTCGGCGATGCGCGAGAAATTAGCGATGAAGCGACCATAGTACGCACAAAGACCGAGAAAGCGGTGTACTGCTTTCTTGTCACGAGGAGTCGGAAAAGCAGCAACAGCAGGTGTTTTGTCTGGGTGAGGCTGGACGCCGCCGGCGTTTCACGACATGCCCGAGAAACTTCAGCTCTTCGTAACCCAAGTGACACTTTTCGGGCTTTAGTGTGAGATTATCGAAGCGGAGCGCCGCAAGTACCGCCTCTAAACGCTTTAGATGTTCTTCGAAGATCGCCGCAAACACGACGTCATCTAAGTATACTAAACAGCTGTGCCACTTCAGACCCGTCAGAACAGTGTCCATCATTCGCTGGAATGTGGCCGGTGCAGAACACAGGCTGAATGGAAGTACTTTAAATTCGTACAGTCCATCCGGGGTAACAAAGGCAGTTTTTTCGCGATCTCGTTCGTCAACTTCGATTTGCCAATATCCGCTCTTCAGATCCATGAATGAAAAATATCTGGTTTGCCACAGTCGATCTAACGAATCATCGATCCGTGGAAGCGGATAAACGTCTTTTTTTGTGACGTTATTCAACTTTCTATAGTCAACGCAGAACCTAAGCGTTCCGTCTTTCTTTTTGGCGAGGACCACCGGCGACGACCAAGGGCTTTGGGAGCGTTGTATGACGTCATCGTTAAGCATTTCTTTCACTTCTGCATTAATCACGTTGCGCTCTTTCGCCGATACGCGATAAGGCACTTGTCGTATGGGACTAGAGTCGTCATACGTGATTATTCGATGTCTTGTGATGGGCGTCTGGCGTACCTTAGAATATGCGAAGCACTCGTTGAACCGAAGGAGCAACTCGGGCAGCGCTTTCTGCTTTTCCTCCATAAGGTCTGAATTGATGTCGATATTGCTGAGTGTCTGAGCTGGGTTCTCCTTCGTCATAGACGCAAAGCATTCAGCAATGTCGGCAATGGGCTCAGAGAAAGCGATAGTAGGACGACGAAATAGGTGCCGATGTTCCTGGTTGAAATTCTTCACGAGGAGCGCCGAAAGTCCACCTCGAAGCATAATTAGACCGCGGGCTGCAGATAGACCATGAGTCAGCATAAGAGAGGAATTGCCCTCTGCAACAGCTTCGCCGTCACGCAGTAGCATACGACCATACCAGGACACTTGCGCCTGGTGGTACAGTTACACTGTCGGCGTAAACGCGAAGCGCGTTACGTCAGCAATTGTCGCGGCTGTTCGCTGCTCTTTCTGTTGAAAAAGTCACTGTGCGCTCCCGGAAGTCTATAATGGCACCATACTCTCGCAGAAGTCGACGCCCAAGATGACGTCCCGAGAACAATCGCGGAGTATTAGGCAGCTGGCTGGAAACGTGGACCCACGAATTTGTACTCTGACCGTGCACATGCCCAACGGCGTTACGATATGCCCGCCAGCAGTACGAATTTGCGTTCCAGACCAAGGCGTGATAACTTTTCTAAGTTACGTCGCTAGTTTTCAGCAGTTAGAGTAGTCGGCCCCCGTGTCTAATAAAGCGCTAACGTGGCGGCCGTCGAGCACAACAGGTATGTCTAGCGAGAGTCTGTCGCTGAGTTCGGCTGCTGTCGTCGTTGAATCGTGCGTAATAGCCCGTGCTCGCGTCGGTGGGAGGTCTTCGGAAGGGCGATTATCAGAGGCTTCGCCCCCGAAGGTTGCTATTCTTAGTTTTCCCGGCGAGAGCTTGGCGATCGTTTCTGCGCTGCCATTGGAGGGCGTCTAGGAACTGGGAAGAACGCCTAGGGGACGGCGAGCGCGACTGCCGCCGCGGGAACGGTGGCATACTCTGCTGGTTCAGGTATTCTTCAATCGCCCTAGGCCTTTCGCTATATCTGGGCCTTGGTGAATCCGCGGCAAAGCTCTGCAGTCCAAGGCGGCGGAATAGGCATTCGCGGTATACGTGACCGGCTTCTCCACAGTGATAGCACACAGGCCTTCTGTCCGGGCTACGCCAGACGTCAGATTTCCTTTCGAGCGGGCGCCGGTACTCCATACGTTCGATCGGTTGCACCGATGGGAGCGGCGGGACGTATGACGCGGCGTAAGACGTGGCGGGGTCAAAATGGGTCGGAGTGGGGACAGGGATTCGCCTCAAAACTTCCGCATATGACGGCCGCTGATACTGTGCTGTCACAGGCAACGCATTGCTGCTTGAAACGGGACCTTTGATCGCTTGCTGCACTTTATTCCTCACAAGGGCAGAAATGGAATCTAGCGTGGGCTGAGGCGGGAAGGTGAGCCGTTGAAGCTCGTCACGCACCACAGAGCGATAAGGTCTCGGAGAACGTCCACGTTTCCAAAGGCAATCGCGTCCGTCAGTGAAGCAGCGTTCGCGTGCCTGTCATACGGAGCTGAGCGTTGTACCGAAGATGAAGTTGCGTTCAATTGCCTTTCATAAAGAGCTGAGCGCTCGTGTAACATCTTTTTTATCGTGGTGGCTTCGGTTAAGAATTCAGCCGTGGTTTTCGGTGGGCTTTGAACAAGGCCAGCAAATAGCTGTTCCTTAGCTCCCCGCATTAGATGGCGCAGCTTCTTTTCCTCGGACATGGTTGGGTCCACCCGACGGAAGAGGAGCGTCATATCCTCGACGTACGACGTCACGCTCTCATTCGGCAGATGAATGCGGGATTGGAGCGCCCGTTCGGCTCGTTCGCGGCAACCAGCATTCGTGTAGGTCTCCAGCAAGGCATGACGGAATCGAGCCACGACTTGATGAGCCCTTCTCGGTTCTCGTACCAAGTGCGGGCACCGTCCTCCAAGCTGAAGTAGACGTTCCTTAACTTCGCCGCGTTGCTCCATTCGTTTATCTCGGCAACGCGCTAAAACTGGACTAACCAGTCTTCTACATCGTCGAAGATATCCCCGTGGAACACTTTCGGCACTTGGAGATTTTGCAGCAAATACTGAGTTACCGTTGTGGCCGTACTATGCCTAATGGTCGGTAGTGACGTCGACGTTCCTTCCATACCGGCGTGGGGGGGGGGCGTCGATGTTGTTGCGGAGAGATGATCAAGCTCCAGAGGCGATCCTCATATTCTCCTGCTCGCCCGGTGAACAGGTGTGTTCACTAGTAGAGGACTGGTACTCCTGCTACCAGGAGGGGTTTGTGGCATCGGATGAACCGTACCCAGCAGCTCCACCAGTTTTGTCACGAAAAGACAATGACAGATGTACCCGGCGTCGGCGAGGCAGACAGTTGTACAAGATAGCGTGCAATAACTCAAGCAGGCGTGCTCAACTTTTACTTCTCCTTCAGCGCCCGCCTCTAAAAAAAATTTAAATTATGGGGTTTTACGTGCAAAAACCACTTTAGGATTATGACCCAGTGACAACACCAGGTCCCAGGGATATCCGAATCATATCCGCATATCCCAGCTCATTTGCGTACTTCCGCAGGATGTCCGTGGGAAGTCCTCCTTTTAGATGTCCTGACACGTTATCCCCTGGATATCCCGCTCGGGTTATAATGCGAACACTTAATTGATATGCATTCTTACCGTAATTTCGTGCAAAGCTTTGTCAGACCTGCTCTCGCAGTAGCTTCCTTTACCTGGATATATGTTCACTTTTAATATCAGGGGCCTTTTACAGGGATGCATGTCTCTCAAATAACCTGCCCAATATATTTTCGCCTCGTCAGGTATATAATAAACACTGCGGCCTTGAGGGGAATGTTCTAGTCGTTTCTTTGCTTTCCGATCAATCTGGCATCTAAATACGACCTCATGTTCAGCATGTGTGCAACACATTCTATTTATAGGTTCTTCCTCGAAGTTTGAAGTTTGCCGCGCTCAGATGTCGGCAGTTGATAATAAATAAAAATAAAAATCAAATTGAAAAATACTTGGACACAAATTTAAAAACAAATGCGTTTTGTCATTTATGTCGACGTTAAAACAAATTATAACTGCTGTATATATGAAGCATTTGACGTGCTGCGGTCCTGCCGTGTGCCGCTTTGTTCCTTTCGGCAGCGCGGGCTGCGTGTGTTTCGGCGTGTTCGGCCATGGTTCGGCTTTTGGCGGGCTTTTAGCTTGCCTGCGTTGTCTACGCGCGCCGCGATTGCAACACGCGTTGAAGCGAACGGCGCTGGCGTGGCCATGAGCACGTCCAAAGGTAAGTAATTTTTCACATCTTGTTCATACGCCTCCTTTGCACGCAGGACCTAAGGTGGCCATGGAGCCGTTATTTAGTCTTAGTCCTGTATGGCGTGTTGTATTCGTCCCAAAGGAGCATGACTGTATGCATGTGTTGTTTAGCTGCATAAGATCACCGCGGCACCGCGACTCGCTATGCATGGCGTTTCTTTGTAGAGTTCCCGCGCAAACTCAACTGCGGCGGAGAACGCTGGGCGGAAGCCAAGATAGCCAATTATATTGACGCGCGGCAAGTGCTTGAATTTGTTATGTCCGTACGGTTGCATGGAACTGTGGCGCCAGATATGAAAGTGTAGAATCGTAAACTTTGTGCCGAGCACAATTAGGATAAATGCCGCTCGCTTGCTGCGCTGCAAAATTGTGTACAATTTGCCAATTTTTCGAGCGCTTAAAATAAACTGGACCAGTACAGATGACTTTTTTTGCAAACACTTCCTGGTGAATCTCAGCTTGCATGACATACCAATTCGGACAGTGAAAGCTTTCACTTTTTGAAAACCGATTTTTTAATACATTTTTCTGGTTTGAAAGCCACTTCCTTTTCAAGTGCATCCTTGATTGATACGCAGGACACGACACGGGTCAGTCTGGACGTTCATTTCGGCGTCGCGTTAGAGGCGCTGTAGATGCCAGCCTCGAAGCTGCGTCATCGCAGCTGTTGTGCACGAGCTTGCAGGTGCCGTGCGAAGCAGAAATTGATTCAGACTATTCAGACGGAGAACCTGAGTTATGTGATTCTTTATCAGACCTTTTGCCGTCCTCAGCGCATGTTTCAGTGGCGTGCACGCCCCAGCATGAACTCGATGCATGTTTATCGCCTGGTGCTCTTCAACGCTCTCGTGTGCTGCCGCCGGTGATGGTTGAGTGTAGTGTAAGCGACAGGAAAACAGGGTGCCTTAAAGACCGTTTGAAGTCTTGGGCAGTTAAATTCAATGTTTCACACCGCTGTCTCACAGCGCTTCTGAAAGACCTCCGAAATTCATCTCCAGCTGTACTTACTGAACTGCCAAGGTCTGCTGTGTCGTTGCTAGGAACGCCCAGGCGAATTGAAGGAATAGTCAGTATCGGAAACGGACAGTACTACCATTTTGGTCTCGTGGGTGGCCTACAACATGCTTTGAGGGAAACGTGCACCATACCTCAACTTCTAGAACTCATTGTTAACATAGATTGCTTGCCTCTGACTAAGAGCACCAAGGCGCAGTTTTGGCCCATACTGTGTCAGTTGAAGAACGTTGAAAGTAGTGAGCCTTTTCCCATTGGTGTGTACTTTGGGCACAGCAAACCTGCAAGTAGCAATGAGTTCTTGAAGGAGTTTGTTTCAGAACTCAGTGAAGCACAAGAAGGAGGGGTATTTTTTAGGGGAAGAGTCATCGAAGTACAAATCCTTGCTGTAGTTTGTGATGCCCCTGCCCGTGCATTTGTGCTGTCAGTAAAAGGACACAGTGGATACAGCAGCTGTACAAAGTGTGTAACAGAGGGCAGGTTTGTTAATGGCCGAATGTGCTTCCCAGAACTGAATGCGGCCCCTAGAACAGATGTCAGCTTTAGGGAGCACACTGATGAGGACCACCATATTGGCACATCAATTCTTGAGAACCTCTCATTTGACTTAGTTAAACAGGTTCCTCTTGACTACATGCACTTGGTGTGCATAGGAGTTATGCATAAGCTGCTGCGGCTTTGGTTTCAAGGTCAACATTCATTCAGAATGGCCGCTCAAGTAAAAGATGAGATTTCTAGAGGAATTGAAAAGCTTGCAGCTTGTATCCCATGTGAGTTTAACCGCAGACCAAGGCCATTGAGTGAGCTAGACAGGTGGAAGGCAACAGAGTTTCGACTCCTTTTGCTTTACCTGGGGCCTGTAACTTTTTATCACCTTGTACGAAGTGATTTGCATGGGAACTTCATGGTTTTACATTGTGCAATTACAATCCTAGCTTCCCCTAGATTGTGTGTACAGTTTGTAGACTATGGTGAACAGTTGCTTCAGCACTTTGTGACCACCTTTAAGGGCATATACGGGATAGACTTTGTGTCTCATAATGTCCACGGTCTTATACACCTCGCAGAAGATGTTAGAAACTTGGGGCATCTAGACAGTTGGAGTGCCTTCCCGTTTGAGAATTTCATGAAGAAATTAAAGAGGCTTCACCGTAAGCCCGGAAAGGCACTAGAGCAGCTCTGCAGGAGAGTTAGTGAGGAGAGGGCTGCATCTACCAGTGCACAGGCTAGAAGGAAGCAGGCAGAGCCAACATTGCTTTTCCCTCATGATGACTGTCCTTTAACAGATCATTTGGAGGGCCAACAGTACCGTAAACTTGTAACACACCAATGTTTCACTTTGACTGTGGCATGCCCTAACAACACGTGCCTCCTTTTGGATGGAACAGTGATTGATGTTGTGAACATTGTGGTGGAATATCATTCTAGAGATGTGCTTCTTGTTGGTCATAAGTATTCTGTTAAACGTGACCTTTATGATTACCCTTGCTTGTCATCACTTCTCTTCTTTGTCTCTAACCCCTCTCCTCTTCATGTGTGGCCATTTTCTGAAGTATTGTGCAAGTGTGTGAAGCTTCCATTTGGCAATGGTTTTGCCATTTTTCCTCTTTTACATGTTCAATAATGTTGCCTTGGTGTTTCACTTAGAATTGTTTGCTTTTCTGGATATGCCTCTTTTTGGGAGATAAGTCAGCGAAGTCATGTTCAGTAATACTGGCAAATCTCTCCTGGCAGTGAAGCTTATAAATAGGGTTTAGACTTTCCTCTTTCTATGATAATTGTGGTTTTTATTCCACAGCACCTTGTTTCTTTTTCGACAAATATTATTTTCTAGGGATGCCTTGCTGTTCTTTTCCCAGTGATATGTGTTATTCTAACAGATACTTGGAGTATATCCCGGTATATATGTGAGCCTGTACAGTTGCTATACCAATAATTAATGTACATATGGTTGTCTCACTCTAAACTATGCTTGTAAAAGGATTAGCTATTTTCATTAAAAAAGAAGGGAACTGAAACTAAATGATTGGGTTGCTGGACTGCAATTACAGTTTAAAAATACAGTGGTTGTATTATGAGTTTGGTTGCACGGACTTGACCAAGTGGGCAGGGAATGATGTGTGAAGTCAGCAAAGGCTATGTGAATGTTGGTAGTGTCATGTGGCAACCATAACCAGTAGTTCTTCCCTTTTGCCTAAGCGAGGCTCTGTTTCTTGTTCTAGTTAAATATACCACCGCACAATTTATTATTTTTTTTGCAGTTGCTTGTATGTTGAATTTTCACACCCTGTTCCATATTGCATTCATTCCATTGGTTCAGAAAGGTGACAGTCTTTTCATGTGAATGACTACTATCAGACTACTATGCATCTTTAATTATCAGTGTAATTTCTTCCGCTTACCACTGAGCGCATATCATTTGTAAAGAGGTGAATCATGAGTTTCGCTAATGTTTATTATTTTCTTCAAAGATGGAGAT
Organism: Dermacentor variabilis; assembly: GCF_050947875.1. Lineage (NCBI taxonomy): Eukaryota > Metazoa > Arthropoda > Arachnida > Ixodida > Ixodidae > Dermacentor > Dermacentor variabilis. The sequence continues at coordinate 237,446,903 of NC_134571.1, forward strand.
TTTGCCATTGTCAAGTTTCCTGACGAAGGAGATGCTGTTGCTGTAGTACGACGCAGCTGGATACGTGGTGGAATGTGTATGTGGCCACAAAAGGCTAAAAATGTGCAAGAGATGGTGAGAAGCTGCCCTGAGCCAGGTTCAGGATGGATTCAAACCACATGTGTGGTTCTTGGTATGTATGGTAAGTTGTGCATTTTTATTAAGGAAATTTGTACCAGTTTGTTCAGCACTTTAAGGTTTGCTTTTTTTATAGATAATTATGTTTTTTTTCTAGATAATTATAAAGAAGCAAGAAATAAGCTCTCCAAAGCAGAGCTCACGTCAAACTTGGATACAGACCCTGACGAGCCAAGGAGGAGGAAGAAAAAGCGGCAGTTCGATAGCAGCTCAGATGAGTCTGTTGAGCCATACAGTCTTCCAACTCCACCAACACCTCCCAGAATGCCTTTTGCAGCCTGTGAACTGCTAAGTGGTAAGGATCTGCAATTTCAGTGCAGCTAAGGCAATTAAAAGAATGTAAAAATAGCTGTTCAACTAAGCTGAACCAAGGTTTTAGAAAGGACATGTTCTAGGTGACGGCAACCTACTGAAAATTGTTGAGAGGGAGATGTGTATCTAGTATTGCAAAGTTAATTAATCAGGATGAATTAAATTTCCCATTTTTGGTTTCATAAATACAAAGTTGGGGATCACATTAAAAGCGTTGCGTTGAAATATTTTTAACAAGGTTCCCATTACTCGTCTGTTTGCAGCATACAAAAACAGCTGCTTGACAGTGGCATTGGCAGCTGCAGTGCATTTTGTGGACATTTTTTTCAGGTCAGAAAAGACATGCTTCAATGGTATTGGGTTGGAAACAGCCTAAATTGCTGTTTCTCAGTGTGATCTACATTTTTTGACTTTTTATTCCTGAACCCTGTAATTAAAGTAAATTTTTTAATCAACCACTTTTTCAAAAGCGGAGATATTGTAGACAAGGTCACTACTCAACATTGCTGAGTTGGGTTGTTGCCTAGGACATTCCGTCTAAAGCCTTGGCATTCTAAACCATAAGCATGTGGACTGTGTCATGGGGAAATTGTGAAGAAGGGGGTGAAAGAAAGAGGAGATAAATGGGCACCCTAGTGGATGGCTGCCATGAAGTTTCAACCGTCTGTGGTTGTTTAATGTGCACTGACAATGCACAGTACACAGGGACGGGTAGCTGAGAGCCAGATCCATGAGCCACTGCAGCATGCAAAGTTTGTTTCATTTCATGGATAATAAATTCAGGGTCCAAATTTGAACTCCTGTTTTAATTTATGCAATATTTACTTGCGCAGATTCACAAGAGGAGTCTCTTCCTTGCAGTGCCGGTGCCTCGACAGCTATGTGGGTGTGTTCTTTTGCCACTCTGTCTTTTCATTTCATATTCACCTGTGGGCAACTGTGTGCTCAGTATATGTGATTTAAAGGATGCTTGGCTAGATACACTGAGGCCTGCAAATTCACCTGTATGCGAACAAATCTGCTATATAATATTACATTGCCTTAGTACCACTCTAGCGAAACACTTCATTCGCTTTGATTTGCATCTGGGGTCATTCAAATGCAAATTGTACTGAAATGCTGTAAGGTCGTTCATTGGAAGTTTTACTTCATGGCCTAATACTTTAACCACTCAACATTGAGCAAGGGTTTTGAATGAACTATTTTGGTAATATACTCACTGCTAACAAGTCATGTTCAAAAGCGTAGTACTTTGTTGCAACCAAAGCCACTACAAGAAAAACATTGGTATTTGCAGAAAAATGTTTTTTCCCTAAAGAATATGTGAGCTTCAAGAATGCAAATCTTACGTTATTATAAGGCCAGTCCTTAATGCAACCAATATATAATACTTTGGCAGTCTGGAACCATTACTTGCATGACGCCAGGCTTATTGAAAGCAGACAAAACAAGTTTCTTTCATGCATCGTTGATATGCTAGCAACTTTTCATCTTTCACTTTTGTCTTTAAATGCAACTTGTTTAGGAGCACCATCGCATCAGTCATTAGGGCAGCAGCAGTGTAATACTTAGGTCATCAGAGTTTATGACTATCTTGTTTCTGGCATTTCATTCTCAATCAGAGGTTACAATAACCTGCATAGGATTGACCAGAATTTGCTTGGAGCCCCACTACGGTGGCTCAGTGGTTACGGCACTCGACTACTGAGCCGTAGTAGCCGGGTTCGATCCCGACCGTGGCGGCCGCATTTTGATAGAGGCGAAACGCAAGGTGTCGGTGTACTGTGTGATGTCAGTGCACGTTAAAGAACTCCAGGTGGTCGAAATTTCCGGAGCCCTCCACTATGGCGTCTCTCATGGCCTGAGTTGCTTTGGGACGTTAAACCCCATAAACCAAAACATAAACCAACCAGAATTTGCTTGCATTGAGCCTTAAAACAGTTAACCATGCACATTTATTCTTGCCATAATTTTCTCACAGCCATTAAATGTATTTTCTCACATTGTTGCTACATGATCTCTGACATACCAGATCGTGTTTGTGGTGTGTATATTACTGTGTTATATTCACTATAATGCATCCTCTGATACAACTATTCATTCCGCCTTCTTTTTTTCGACTGCTGCACTGAGCCAAGCTAGGTGCTTTATTTTGCATAAATGAAAACTGCAGCCTAGCCTCACTTTCTTGAAGTATACCAAGTTGACCAACATAGGGCAAATGATCTGACAGCCGTCTGTTTGCAGGTAAAGCAGCCAAAGAAGCAACCTTTAGTGAAAAGAAGAAAGGGCCCACTTACCCAGATTTCAGCAGCTACCGGTAATGACATTGAATTTTCATTTAGTGAACCTTGGTTGCACTGTGTTCGAAGCCTAAATGCCATTAAAACACTGTGCTTTGTTGAAATTAATATTAGTCTGTTCCTGTGCTTTGGTTGGGAGGGTAAGCCATCCTAAGTGCACCTTCTTAGGTCAACATGAACACATTTCTTACGCAACAATCTGCAGGCAGCAAGGCCTCTCGTCACTGCACTGCTCCTGCTGGAACATCGCGCCACAGCAGCCAGAGTAACGAGGTTTGTACTGCTAATTACAACATAGTGCCGTATTTGGCAGTTGCAAAGCCATAGGTATAAATCAGTGGGCTACTACAGCGTGCAACGAAGTACTTTTGATGAATATAGGAGTGTTTAAGAAATAACACACTGAATGCATGTTAGGATTCAATAGACTGCATGTGTTACTCTTTAGGAACTGTGTCATCTTTTTGTAGTTTCTTTAACCTCTGTCTTCAAGTGCATGTGCAAATAGTACTGCAGACAAACGTTCCATTTCACACATGACATATTATCCTAGTTTTTATTGCATGCGTTTTCTGTGCAAGTGAAATTTGCTGTATAGTGTGCTTAAATTTTTAGAACTGATTTTTTAATGCGTTATTGCCATCAGTTCTGTGTAGCTATAAAAAGAAAGTTGCTTTTTTCACTGATTTTCATAGGTGGGCTTATCTTCATTCCACGAGCCGTCTCCTAATGCATTTCTCTCAAAAAGTAACCGGCTCACTACTACTAACATATGGGGAAACGTTCCTAGTCTCTGCGGCTGTTAAGCTTGCTTTGCTTTTGATTCCCAATCCTCTTTTTTTGTACTGCAAAGCCATAAACATTACTAATATTGCTTGTAATGATCTTTACATGTATGTTGAGGTGACTGTGCAGAAGGGTGGTATTGTCTTCCTCTGTTTGTAGGTTGCTAAAGAATCTACGCGAAGGAAGGACATGACACCAGCACCAAAATGTGACCAAAGTTAGTATTGCAAGCTCATTTGATTTGAATGCTAGCATATTAGTTTTGGACTTATTGCGTGTCCAAAGGTGGTATTCTATGGACGTCAATGCAGAGTGCATCACAAGTGCTTGACAGGCATTGCAAGTAGTGTGCACACATATTCAGGATAATTTACCTGTTATTTTGAAGCTTTTTCTTTCTGATATTAATGTGTTGTTGCAATGTCTAGGTGCACTACAGCCAGAGCTTCTAAGACTGCTTCATGGCATACGGTACCGGCAGCTTGAACATTCGTCACAATTGAACTTCCTGACATCCTGGGTGAGATCACGGATGAATAATCTGGACGATGATGTGGATAACATCGAAGTGCCACAAAACATGGACGCATTTTTGGAATTTGATGATTCGCTGAAAGGTTCAGCAGCCATGAAAAAGCAACTGGTAACTACACTTTCCTAGTTACATAACATGATTCTGCATGCCATGTGCAAAAGGCAGTGCCGAGCATTTATGTTTGAGTGGTGCTTGCTTTCAAAAGGTGTCCATGCGAGGTCACATCTGTACAACTCCTCATGCTACTGTCTGTTGAGGGAGTGTTTGAGGAGAGCATCTAACTAGTTGAAAAATATTACTTCGAAAGCTGCTTAGGGAAGCTACTTGGCTTCGTCCTCAGCGCTACTTGTAGCACTTGCTGCATTGCGTCTGTGGCTGGAAGCGGCACATAAAGATTATGGGACGGGCATATAGAGCGCTTGTATTTTGCACTACCTTTGTTGGCTTTGACTTCCTGCATGACCATGCACAGCTGATTTCTTTGATTGGGTGACCCCACCATGTCTGTAGGCTGTACCTTGTGTATCATGCAAACGTTGTTAGGTAGGGAACGCCATCATATATGCTGCCAAGTTGCTCTTGGGATGCTTTGTGCTCATCTGCATGATTTTCAAGTACTAAAGAAGCATAGTAACAGCTATGCATTTAGTAAACACCTGCATAGTACTCTGAAGAAAGCGATGACTGAAGCTGGTAAAAGGAATTTCGCCAAGCCTGGAGGCAAGACCTTGTGCAAGCTACCAAAGCAAAGGCAAGGTGCAGAGAATGCTTTGCCAAGGTTGTCTCATCAATGCGTTTCATTCGCACTTTTGTGCCAACTTTCAAATGCTGTCACATAAATGTGCAGTTGTTAATTGCAGAAACACGAAACTGGTCACAGTCATCAGTTAACCATTGCACCAAATCCCATTACCTCCAAGATATGAACATCAGTACAGAGAACATCGGCACCATTGTTGCAGCTTGTGCAGTTACTTAGTCAAGCTTTGCTGCTTAGCACAGTAATGCAGCTCTTGCTGATTAATGCGATAAACTCCCGACTCCCAATTTTTAATTTTTTTTCCATCCTATCATCTGCAGTTTTAATTTTCCTGAAGGAAGTAGTTGTAAATTAAAAACAAATGACTGGATGACATGAATATGTTCTCTTGGACATCATACCTATTTTAAGAAATGTATTTCTCTAGAAAGCTGTGGCTAGCATGGCATAGCATCAAGCTCTGGCCATTATGTAAGCGCAAGAGCCAAAACCACTTCATATCTGACTAGAGAAATGAAACTGCTTGTGTGGCAAGATATTATATAATAGAAATACTTGGGCAATCGAAATTTACTAAAGGAAGGCTTGGCACATAGATTTGTCAGTGGGTGCTTGGTAGTGTTTTTCTTGCACAGGCTTTTGTCTGTTAACTCCGTTAACTCACTATGATGCACTTTTTTTGCAGAAGACACGATGGAAGAAACTAGGGGGAACTGGCATCATAGATGCTGCAAGGAGGGTCCTGAAGGACCTGCTTTCTGATCACGTGGCTATGCACTACAGTTGGCAGGGAGGAAAAGGCAAGCGCCACTTCAGGGAGACAGCATGCTGCGAAGGGATGCTAGGTATGACCATATACATGTAATAAATTTGTTGATTTGTAAAAGAGTTTGTCACTACTAAGGTGTCATAAATTCAAAATGACTGTACAGCACCACTGTTTTTATGCACACTGCTGGTTGATAGAAAACTGCAAGTTCCATTTGTGAGGAACGGGCGCCTTAAGTTTACAGGACATGCATTATTAAAGGTAACCTTATTTAACATTTATCAAATGCATAGCAAACAAGATATGAAAGCTTTAAGCGGGCCAGAAAGAAGGAATAAGTTGCCTCTGCCCGCATACCATGACGGATAAAAGGAAGACAATGTTAGTGACGCTTCACAAGACACTGCAAAGGTCAAAATTGCATTCTTTGTTTATTCGCTATTACCGGTAGCCAGCTATTTGATAAACCACTGTGAGCTGTTAGCTCGTCTTCCCCGATGCCTGAGGTATCAAATAACTGTGCAGACTGTCATATGATTGTTTCACTCAGTGTCTAAATAAATCTTGTATAGTACGAGAATTTCATGCATATAGTTTAAACCAGTTTTTTCTGCCTTATTTTTCCATGTATCATTGTTAAATGAGGCTAGTACTAATTTCAAAAATGTATTTTCTGTCCTGATGCTACAAATTGGATGATGTGGAAATTATCTATGATTTAGGTAATATCCACAACTAGCAGGTGCTCTCAAGCCATTCGCTATCATTCTGCAGGAAGGGTGTCATGTAACAGTAAATTGAAGCGCGTATTTATTTTTCAGATGTCCTAACAAGCAGAACTACTTGTGATGGAACAGTGGCTGAAATAGAGAAAGTGACAAAGTCATGGTTGCGACACGCAAAAGAAAGAATGGAGCGCAAGACTGTTAAACACCCAGATAATGGCAGGTATGGATACAAATCTAGTGAGCTGGCACCAAAGCTTGTAGGTTCCAGTATCACTGCCTGCTTTTCCTCATTGCCAGTCCATTAATGCTTTAACAAACAACGGAGAATCAGGTGTTATCCTCTGTTTTGTGGGACTCTGTGCCCAAGAGAAAGCAAGCGTAGCAGGAGGCGGCAGAAGGTTAGATGAGCGGATGAAATTAAGAAGTTCGCAGGCATAGGGTGGGTGAAGCTGGCAAAAGACAGGGTTAATGGAGAGACATGGGAGAAGCCTTTGCCCGGCAGTGGGCATAGTCAAGCTGATGGTGATGATGATGTGTCTAGTTTACAGCTAGTAAGGCTCATTCATTGCAGTTGTAGGGGGTGCGTTTATTATGTGTCTTCGGAGACGCGGTGTGGAATCTTGCATCGTGCTCAGGTGTAACGAGCGCCAAGAGAACGGGGCAACTGCGTTGTCTTCAGGCACAGAGTAGTGTCGGCGCAAGCCATTAGCAGAACAGGTGACAGTTGATACACCACACCATCTATTCTTCACCTGACACATAGTGGCACAGGTACAGAGTGACTAATTTGGTGCAAATGTAAAAAAAAATGTCCGGTAGGGTTTAAATCATTGGCAGCATGTCATTGGCCAATGATTGTTCACAAAGGCATGTATACTCATGGTGAAGATTTGTGCCAAATGTGTCTCTTGCTGCTTTCAGGATTGTTATTGGAATGAAAACAATGCAGAAATTCTGATTTAAAACAGGATTACATAATTATCATGTGAAGTCGAAGGTTGTATTTTAAATTTACTTTGCGGAAATCACACCTACATACTTATAGCACTAGCCTCATGGAGATGTTGATGTTAACCTGCAGAACCAATGACGAAGCAGCACTTCCAACTGTCCAGGGAGAAGCAAGCATCATGGAGGAAACGTCCCACAGGCTGCTGGACATAGAAGCGGACAATGACGATTCTGACCTGTAAATTTAGCTCCATTTTCCATGTTGTATGCCATTAGTCATGGACAGTATTTTGCAAACAATCTTGCTTTGCACATTTTCTCGGGTGCCCCACATTGTACTGATTATTTTGTACTTATTGTTTATTTTTATTAAAATGGGGTAAACTGCTTCTTTTGAATTTTTTTGCATAATTGTTTCCTTGTGTTGCAGCGGTGTCTTGTGGTTCCTTACAGACTACCAAGAGCACTGGCAGTGTAAAACTATTTTTTACTGCATAATGTGTGTCCATCCCCTTGTACTTCACCTTAGCCTGTTGTCCTATTAGCGGATCACGTTACGGCTTGTTTCTCAAGTTTTATGGCTGTCCCAAACTAGCAAATGTACCTCACCTGAATACTAAAAGCCTACCAGCTCTTGCAAGTGTTCTGTAAAGCCTTAGTTTTATGCAGGATGCTGATCAAGAATGCAGTGGTAAATACCCTTCTATGGAGACCCTCCAATCAATGGTGTCGACCAGATTTTGGATTATTCCCAATTACCGCCACCAAGCTACTTGCAGTCACCTGCGATTTCATGTGAGCGGATTAATCGCGACATTGTCGGAACTGGTCGATGCCATTGGCTGAAAGGCCTCATTTGAAAGTCCTTTGTCGCTAAGTTCGTAATTATATCTACTATTGTTTTTCATTCAGATCATTCAATTCAGTTTTTATTCAGTTGACGTGTCTTTAGCATTGTATTTTCAATGTTGCCCTTTTCTTGCACATTTCCTGGTAGGCTTTTGCAATACGTCAGCAATGTTATATCTTGGCATATTACAAGCACCAATATAGCTGCCGCATTTTAATATTACGAATGCCGTGAAATTTCCTTCTGTCACAAGGTGTGCACAGATTTTGGTCTGCTTTTGCTAGCCAGAAAAAAGTTCCTGTCTTTCGACCCTCTCTTTACTGTGTGCGCCCCACTCCTAGTCAGATAAATTTTTTGTAGCAGCTAGCCTGATGCTGTTGACATGAAAACAGTGTCTATGCAATGTGTGAAACTAGTCCTTTCCGCTTCTTGTGAACTGTTATTGCATTTATTTACATCACAAGCGAGTCAATCACTGCCAATAAAAAAATGGCCTTTCTGATGTGTGCACAACCTTTGTACCCCTTTTGAATGCCAAAGCTTTACATATTTTCTTAAAATTTTATTTCTGTAAGTTTTTGACATGGTAGTTCTGTTCACAATATTGTTATAAATATGCTGTTTTGAAATCTGTTTGTCTGGAAATATCATTGTGCAGTTTACAAAATGACTGGTTACTCGTAATGAAAGTGCACATGGTATGCACAAGTTATGTGCAGAGCTTTTGATTAGTATACATGTCTGTCATATTGACTGAGAATTTTGTAATTCCTAAAATAAAATTATCTTTGATGTTGAAGCTCTCTGTTCAGCGAGGTATATATACCTCGAAATTTACTGGAACTCTATCAACACTACACTCGTATGAATAGAATTGTGACTGCTACAAAAATTATGTACTCATGTTTGCCACGTTTTGCATGCAACTTTCTTGCATTTCTAGTGACTGAAGCAACCTTCCGACATGGCATATTTGTACCCATTGTTAGAGTTGTGCAGGCAAGGCAACAATATTTCTATTTCCTTTTAACTGCTCACACTGCTTGATCTTCCTGGGTAGCTTTGGGCGCTTTTAATGCATCCAAGCTGCCTGCAAGAACACCTGTTTGTCTACAAGAATCATTTACAACTATGTCCTTGTCGAGTCCTGTAAAAATTCCCTTGGACATCCCATGCCACTCGACAAAAAGGATGAATATGTTCTCTTCAAGTCCCGTAAATATCCTCTAGGACATTTCATATTTTACCAATGTCCTCATTAAGGCCAATGAAAATCCACAGGGATTTCCTGCGGACCTCCGTGGGATACAGAAACTGCGGCCAAAAAGATATGCGAGGGATGTCCGCGGGAGTTTCTTAGCACGTCCTAGGGATATCCGCATATCCTTTCAAGATTTCCCAAGGACATCCTGTGGATGTCATTGTTGTCACTGGGGAGGCACGCCGTAGTGGGGGACTGCGGAAATTTTGACCACCTGGGGTTCTTTAACGTGCACGTGCATCTAAGTACACGGGTGTTTTCGCATTTCGCCCCCATCGAAATGCGGCCGCCGTGGCCGGGATTCGATCCCGCGACCTCGTGCTCAACAGCCTAACAGCATAGCCACTGAGCAACCACGGCGGGTCGCCCGCCTCTTGCCGAGCGCGCGTTCCAGTCCCAACTTCTTTCTCTGCGCTGACTCGTGACACCTAGCGGCAATATTTGTCGTGGCGGGATTTGTTTGGCTAGAAAACTACAGTACGAGAGACGACTCCGAAATATAATCATGGATAGTCGAGCCAAAAGAGAGAAAAGAGAAGAAAAACTAGAAATATGGCAGTGGAACTGCAGAGGTTAAAAAGAAAACAAGGACTACTACAACAATACATTAACAAGCGATTAATACCTCCGCACATAATTGCGCTACAAGAAACAAACGTAGAACCAAAATTACAAGGCTACACGTGCTACGAAAATCCGGACCAAGAACGGAAAAGGACAGCGATCCTAGTTAACGAAAGCCTCACGGCCATACAACGCGACAGCATAGCTGACACGGACGTAGAATATGTAATAGTCAAAATAATTCCGAAAAAGAAAAGAGCAGGAGGAAGCATATTCATAGTCAATGTATATAGTTCTCCTAAGCAAAAGAAGGCCAAATTTGAAGAGATATTTAGAGGAGCTAACAAAATCGAAAGAGGAAACGCGCTGGTTACATTAGGCGACTTCAACGCCAGAGAGGAAAGTTGGGGGTACAAGACATCACAAATAAAAGGCAGGACAGTAGCCGACGTGGCAGATAACTCGGGGTGCGAGCTAATCACCGACGCCGAAATCCCGACAAGAACCGGGAACAGCGTAACAGAAAATGCCTGCCCAGACCTCACCTTCATCCTGCGAACAAAACAAGCAGAGTGGGAAAACCTAATGGAAAACCTAGGAAGCGACCACTATATAATAAGAACACAAATCACGACATCAGATAAAATCAGACGGCAAATAGGCAAAGCCAGAATCACGGATTGGAGAGCCTTCAGACAGTCGGACAGCGACACGACAAGAGGGGACATCCAGTCGATATCCGAATGGGGAGAAAAATTCAAAGAACAAGTAAGGAAGTTCACGAAAGAAGTAGAACGCACGCAGCAAACACCGCACGTGGATTCTAGGCTACTAGACTATGGGAAGCAAGAAAGGGACTCACGAACAGGTGGAATAAGCAGAAATTCAACAGAAAGCTGAAAATAAAAATAGCGGAGATCACAAGGAAAGCCGAGGAATATGCGAAGCAGCTTGTGAGACAAAACTGGCAGCAGTTCAGCAATTCATTGAACGGGACCCTGAACACAGCAAAGACGTGGAGCATACTCAAAGCTCTACTAGACACGACGAAAACCACGTCAGAGAATAACAAAGCCATCCATCGACTGGTTCACCAGTACGAAGGGACGGATGAACTGCTAGAAGAAGTACGCAACAAGTGCTTTGGCGACAGCAACCCGGCCGCTTACACAGAAAGCTATAAAGGGGAAGAAAACGAAGCATTGGACAGGCCTGTAACTAAGGAATGGAATGGAATGGAAAACTTTATTGACTTTTTTAAGGCTTTAGCGTGTCGAGGCCGAAGTCTTCTTTCTTGAAGCTTGAATCCTCTTCAGCCATGGATGGGCCCCTAGTCCAGGGCTACACTGAGCCGGGCCGCCTCGCACGCGTGCACTATTAGAGCTCTTTGAGCCTCTAGCTCGCGGCTGGTGAGCCAGCTCTCCCATTGCTCCGCACTTGGTGTTTTGTGTTTGTGGAATGCCTGGTTTCTTGTACACTCCCATGTAATGTGGTATAATGTTGGTTTAGCTCCACACCACGGACAGGTTGCGCTATACTGCGTGGGGAACATCCTACTTAGTATGTGTAAGTTTGGGAAGGAGCCCGTTTGCAGTCTCCGCCATCCTGCGGCCTCCTCCTTTGTTAATGCTTTATCTGGTGGGGGATGTTGATATCTTAGCCCCTTATAGAGGTTTAATAGCTCTGAATAGCTGTTCCCGCAGTTGGTCTGTGGCCCCGCTGGGGCAGTTGATGTTCCTGCTCGGCTGGTCATCCCTCGAGCTAGGCTGCCTGCCCCTTCGTTGCCCCTGATCCCTGCGTGGCTTGGTATGCAGATAATGTTATGTGTGGGTTGTCCCTCAGCGATTGGAACTCTGCTGAGGATCTTGAACGCCATGTTACTAATTCTGCCTCTTCTATAGCTCCGGTACGCCTCTTGTGAATCTGTAAGAATATTGAGGGATATTCCTGTTCTATAACCTTCTTCTGCTGCCAGTGCGACAGCAATTTCCTCTGCCTCGGTTATGTTAGCCACCTCGGCCGTGAGTCCTGTGATTAATTCTCCTTGATTATTTACTACTATCGCTGCCGCGTTGTTTTTGTGTGCTTGTGAGTATAGGGACGCATCGGTATAGACTGTATTGTCCCGATGTCCCATCTTCTTTTCGTAATACTCTGCCCTAGCCTGTCTCCTACTCGCATGGAGGTTCGGGTCCATGTTGCGAGGGATAGGTTGTATGCGTAGTTTCTTTCTTAGTGGGTCTGGTATTGTGGCCCTGCTACTTTGTGGTTTTTCTACTTCCCGACCTAGCTTTGTCAGGAGCGCCCTTCCCGTTGTTGTATTGCTGAGTCTTCGTACTTGTGCCTTGAGCTGGCATTCTCTTAGTTCTTCAAAGGTGTTGCTGATTCCAAGTTGCATGAGTTTGTCGTTGTATGTGTTCCTTGGGAGGTGGAGAGCTGTTTTATACGTTTTCCGGAGGATGGTCTCCACTTGCTCTTTTTGGGTTTTGGTGATTGCATGGTACGGCAGTGAGTATGTGACCCGGCTGACTATCAGGCTGTTGACCAACCTGAGTGTGTCCTCCTCTTTCATGCCATATCTCTTGTGTGCCACTCTGCTAATCATTCGGCCCACCTGTCCTGCTGCTTTGTTTAGCAGGCAGATTGTGTGGCTGCATTTCCGGCTTCCTTGCAGCCACATGCCGAGGACTCTAATCATCTTTTGTTCCGGGATGTTCTGTCCTTCTAGCTTAACTAAGGAAGGAAGAACTAACTAAGGAAGAAGTTTATGCGGCAATAAAAAGAGCAACAAGAAACACGGCAGCGGGTGCGGACAAAATTAACAACGCACTTATCCGCAACCTCAGTGACGATTTAGTCGAAAAATTAGCCGACTACCTCAACAAACACTGGAGAGCGGAAACAGTTCCAGAAGAATGGAAACACGCTAAGTCATCATAATTCCAAAGCCAGGAAAGAAACTCCAAGTAGAGAACCTCAGACCAATCTCTCTCACATCATGCTTGGGCATGATATACGAGAGAGTGGTTACGAAGAGACTTCAAGACTACATGGACGAGAGCGAATTATACCCGCACAGTATGTTCGGCTTCAGATCCAAGCTGTCGAGGCAAGACGTGCTGCTGCAGATAAAAGAAGAAATATTCAGCGAAATCCCACGCTACGGAGAAAATATCATCATGGCACTCGACATCATGGCACTCGACATGACATTAACAATGTCAGTCGCGAAGCCATACTAACGGGCCTAGACAACCTGAACTGCGGCAGAAAAACACACGGCTACGTCAAAGCATCCCTGTCGGGCAGAACAGCGACCATCGGGCTAGGAGAGCTAAGATCAGACAAGTTCAGCACTCCAAACAAAGGCACACCGCAAGGGTCAGTTATCTCGTCCATCCTTTTCAACGTGGCAACGATAGGACTGGCCAAACAATTAGAGCAAATTGGGAGTATACGTCATGCGATGTACGCCAACGATATCACCATCTGGGCGGAAAAAGCTCCGTTAAGATACCAAGAACTCAAGTTGCAAGAGGCCGCAGCATGCGTAGAAACATATGTCAGTGCAAGAGGACCGGCATGCTCAACGGAGAAATTTGAGCTCCTGAGAGTACGCCGGAGACGCAAGGCCAGCGACGAGGACAAGCCCCTGAAAATCTACCTAGATTCACCAGATCCTGGAAGTGACGCAATGCAGAATACTGAGGATGTGGGTGCAAACAAACCAGCGTTGCACATGCGCCCTAGCACTAACCAAGGCTGCAGTCAACCAAGTCGCCAGAATGATAAACCGGGTGTCGAAAAGAAGATATGGCATGAAAGAGGCAGACACACTCAAGCTGATAAAAAGCCTAGTAGTCAGCAGAGTGGTGTACAGTCTACCGTACTACAACTGTGTCGAAAGCGAAATCTAGCAAATCGATACCATCCTAAGGAAAGCACTCAAGACGGCGCTTCAAACACCCCAAATAGCGTCGACCGAAAAGCTGCTAGCCATAGGGCTGCACAACAGCTTTGAGGAACTGCAAGAAGCCCAAAGGATCGCACAATTCCAAAGACTACAGCAAACTGAAACCGATAGAAGACTTCTAGTCAGGCACGGCGGCGAATCAACCCTACGAAAAGTACAAGATAACATGACGATCCCGGACGAGTACCGCAGTACCATCAGGGTAGCACCAATACCCAGAAATATGGACCCGAACCTGCACAAGGCATGCAGGGAGGCGAGGGCAGAGTACGTGCAAAGGACACTGGCCACCCGGAAAGAAATGGGGTATGTTGACGCCGCAACATACAGCTGCAAAGGAGAAAAAGGCAATACGCATAAAGTGGCGACGGTGATTGGTTCGGACCTCAGCGCGTCAATACGGAACTGCACGGTAGTTGAAGCCGAGGAAGCGGCCGTAGTTCTAGTGGCAGTGGAGGGCTATCGACTAGGCAAATCTCTAACGATTCTAACAGACTCGCAAACAGCATGCCGGAATTACATGAATGGCAGGATCGGCCGCAAAGCGCGGAACATTTTCCGCCCTAATGGCCGACCCACAGACAAGCAAAGCAAACACGCGAAAGTTTGGATACCGGGACACACGAGTGCCGAGGGAAATCTGGAGGCAGACAGGATAGCTCGAGGGTACGCAACAAACCGGGCGTCCAAAAACACTGCCGCCATAGAGGACCCAGAACCGGTAGGCCAAACATACGCTGACACGCTAAACTACTTCAGGGGCGCCATAATGAGATATCCAGCCCCAGACAAATAACTCAACAGAGAAGCCGTAATCTGGCGGCAACTACAAACGGGCACATACCCGAACCTATACACACTAAACAAAATTTACTCTACCCAATATGAGAACACATGCCCCTGGTGCGGGGACAAGCCCACGCTATATCATATCACGTGGGCCTGCCGAAAAGAAATAATCATAATAGAAAACCCGAGTGCGGAACACAGGGAGAGGATGCTTTCCAGCGACATCCCGAAAGTCCAGCAGGGGCCAGTGAGGCGTGCTGCTCGCACGGCAGCTACCCTCAGCGGGGCCTGGTCTAGGGGCACCAACCCTGCAAATCAAGATGGAAGAAGCCACCTGAAGAACCGCTAACTCCATATGTAAATAGAGCAAAATAAACGTTTTTCACCACCACCACCATCTGGCTAGGCTAAACGTGAGCGAACCTTCCCTGTAAACTTGAGTTGTATCCGACGATGTTATTATTTTCTTTAGGCACCTGTGTTAAAAAACTTCTTTTCACTTATGCTGTCTGTTTTTTAAGTAAGTCATAAAGCCAATTTTTTTCCTTGGGACACTCTAAGCGACAGTACTTTATTAGTTCACCCTTTCTTCAACAGAACTGCTAGTTGGGCGAGTTGGTACGAATTCATAGTGAAATATTTTTTCGCGCACAATTGACAAGGACACAGTGAAGGGGGACACACGAGCGCTTACTCACAGCTATTTTATTTTGAGAAAGATACAGAACATATATACCTCAGCTATCAGCGCTGAGCATGTGCAACAAGAGTGGTCAGTAAAACAGTAACAGATTAAAAACAGATTAAGAAGGTTCAACCTGTATTTGAAAAAGTAAATTCATTTTCAGTGATTACAACCGATGGTTGGCTTATGCATCTTTCAGCGCACTTTTTGATATGAAATGCTTCTGTGATTTCACGTGTTAGTTTATTTTTATCTGAAAAGTCAGTGTTAAAAAATACCGGATCACAATGACATAGATTACAGTGGTTCGACAAGTGCGAATGATTTTCTTTACCAAGAGAACGTCCATGGTTCTTTTAGACGGGTGTTTATGCACCGACCCGTTCGTCCTATGTACATGTTCCCACAGGTCAATGGAAGCCGGTACACAACACCTATTCTGCATTTTGTGAATTTTTGATCGTCTTTTAGACCGCAGCTGCATTTTTTTACCCTATTGTCTAATTTATTGGAAATAGCTTGGCACAGTTTTTGCGCCTTGTTAGGAGCGCTGAAAACAACTTCAACGCCATACCGGCTGGCAACATTCTTTAGCCCATGGGAAAAATAATGTACATAAGGTACAACTGCAAGGCGTTTTTTGTTCGTGCTAAGCCTGTTCCTTGAATCTGTGGGTTGTACACCCTTTACTATTTGTATTACCTTTTCGGCCGCTCTGACTATAATGTGTTCCGGGAATCCCACTGAAGCTAGTCTTGTTACCTGATTAGGAAAGCTTTCTTTTAGTCGGTGGCAACAAGATTTTACTAAAGCGGCCCAAAGGCAAGACACCGCAATTCCGCTTTTTACAATCATCGAATGTCCTGATTTGTACTGTAATATGGGCTTTTTTGATGTAGGGCTGTACATCCAGCATGTGTGATCGGGTAGCAATCGCAGAGAAAGAACTGTAGTTCATTTTCTTTAGCAATGTCATGGGTAAACTTAAGGCCTAGGCCACCATTCATGGAACACTTTCAGTACATTAACCACATTACAGCCATGCTCATTCCCATCAAAAATAACCAAAAAACCATCAACAAATCGGAAAATTTTTGCCAAGCTTCCTAACGCACTGTGAATACTTTTGTCTACATGAGGTAGAAAAATGTCGCTTAGTATTGGCGCTACCTTGGAACCTATACATATACCTGATTTTTGCACATACATTGCTTCATTCCAACCGAAAAACGTAGAACTAAGATAAAAGAGTAGTATTTACACAAAGCTTTCCACGGGTGCTCCGCTGTCATTTCTAAATTTTACTTCATCATTATCTTCGCAAATACACCATTTTAACATTTTTAATAGCTCTGTGGGGGGAATTGAGTAAAATAAATCTTGTACGTCAACACTACATAAATCTTGTACGTCGTTCAGATTATGCTTAAAAAAATTGCCTGCGCGCGTTCCTGCGTTCGTCGTGCGAGCCTCTCGTGGTGAAGCCGGCCCATCCCACTAGCGTGACGTCACGCCGTCGTGTGGAGGCCTTGCAGTTCTCTAGATGGCTTTGCCCAACGATACTATGACTATGACTTATAGACTATGTTCAGATGTAAAACTTGGCGAAGTTGCACGGCACCGCCACCGATTTGTGCATCCGTGGCACTGCCGTCGCACCGAGCTCCACGTTTTCTGACTGCCACTGTGACAAAGGCTGCGATACACGTGTGTGTGGCGGCAGTGCTTGCTTTTATCTCGCACAGCAGGTTGATTATCTCAATGATGACATAATCGTGCATGATAATAGTCATATTCAAAGCAAAGCATGCCGACGTGATGTGTTCCCGGCTGCAGAAGTGGTTACAAGAACGACGAGAACCGTTCCATGCATTTCTTTTGCCCTTCCAGCGATCAGCGTCTGCGTTAGACGTGGAATAGAGCCAATAAACGTGCAAATAAACAAATATAATCCAAGTCCAAGGTATGCAATGCACATTTTTACGAGCAAGACTTTCTGAAGAGCTACCTACATGTTGTCAATGGACAGACTTTCACAAGCCGCGAGGCAAGTGGTCGCTCGCTTGAGGGTGCCGTGCCCAAAGCTTTTCCAAACCTTTTATCGTACCTGCCTAAACTAGGGGTGTGCGAATATTCGAAATTTCGAATACGAATCGAATATTTTCCTTATTTGAAGCGTATTCGATTCGAGAAATGCATATTCGGAAATTCCCGATTATTCGAAGAGGGCCGAATAACGGTAGAAACGGCGAATATTCTGACAGACGGAATAACTGAGCAAGTAAGGAATTGTGGGCTTGCTCCGCATTCTCCTCAGAACATTTTTATTCACTGAGAACTTCGCATGACCAGCTCATTAATTGTATGCTCCGGTTCAGTCTATCTGCATGACGCCCGTGAGACAAGATCAGTTTCAGTTTCTTTTTACCAAGCTTTATTCTATGGCTCTTTCATAACCATATATGATCTCCTTTAGGGCTCTGTAACTATATGCGATGAAACATGTATCCTCAAAGTGTTACCTGGACAATCTTTAGATGTTTGTAAATTAAAAATAAATAAATATGTCCGAGGAGAACGTTGCATTGCCATCGGCCACTCCCGCCTTGTGTTCCCGCTTTTCTCATGTAATCGCCGGCTATTTGCTACCTGCTGCGCTGCTTCTCCTTGAGATAAACGCAAAACACGCTGACTTCGCCACTGCGCTATTTGCAACTATCTCAGTGCTGATACAGCCCTCGATCAGGCGTGTTCTCCAAGAATGGCATCAACAGCGAATGACGAGCCACCGAGCAAGCAAGAAAGCCGGAAGAAGTCTCCTTTGGCGGCACTACACAAAGGTCTCGCCGTCGACAGTTCCGTGCAAGTCGTGCGATTACGCTCTTAAGATGCCAACGGGAATGACCACTACTATTCAAAATCACATGAAAGAGCACCCCTTGTTGATGCAAGAGTACAAAAAAGAGGCCGCCGCAAACCCTCCGTTGAAGAATCAACCGAAACTGGATGATATACTTCAGCAGAGACAGCAGCCATTGTCTCAGAAGAAAGAAAACGCACCTCACCAGAATGTGGCATCCATTCATTTCTTCACAATTTCTTCCACATCAGTTCAAAGCACTGGTCGAAGCAGCCGTACAGTCGTGCTACAGTCAGGCATCTCGAACAAAATTGTCGCGTGTGCTCGTCCCGCGCATGTACAACGACGCAGGAGCAAAGGTACGACACGAGCTTCGAAAAGTACTTGAACACGGAACAAGCACTCTCGCTATTACGAGCAATATGCGGACGTCGCGTGCCAACGAGGGGTTTGTAAGCCTCACGCGTCATTTTCTTGCGGTGAAGTTCGACATGAAAAAGTTCACTTGGAACACGCGACATATGCCGGAGAGTCACACGGCTGTGAACATAGCTGCGTGATTGGAGCAGCTATGCACCGACTGGGAGATACCAATCGACTGCGTGAAGTACATCCTGCCGAACAGCGGCCGAAATATCCGAGCGGCCGCAATATCCGAGCGGCCGCAATATCCGAGCGGCTGCCAGGAGACTGCCTTGGCTCCAGCGAGCCTGCTTTGCGCACACTCTGCACCTAGTGATCAGCAATGAAATGTCGTGTACTCCGGCAATCAATAGACTCTGCAAGAAGTCGAAAGCGATTGTAGGGCACTACAAGCATACAGCCCTAATGCACACAAAAGACTGAACGATCTGCAGACGTAGCTGAACAAAGACGTGCTCTATGTTGTGTAGGATGTTGACACAAGATGGAACAGTCAGTACCTCATCCTCTCAAGGCTCCTTGAACTCTAAGAGTCCATCAGACTTGAGCTCACCCTTTCGGACACGAGCTTAGATACCTTTAACTCTGCAAGGTGAAGAGATGCAGTGGAGCTTTTGGAGGCATTGAAGACCTTATTTGACGCAACTGTGATCTTAAGTGCTGGAAAGTACCCCTCATTGCCATGTCAAATTCCAATTATTTTTGGAATGCTGCATTGCCTCGAAGATTGCAAAGGCAACTCAGCGTTTGCTAACAATCTCGTAAAATATGGCAGGACTCGTTTTGCTGAGCGCGAATTTGACGAAGTGGCCAACCTGGCCATGTTTCTTGATCCATGCTTTAAGGACACAGTTCATCAGGCGTCTGGTTAGATGATCTGACTGAAAGACATTGTAACAAGGGAGCTCCACGCAGCTGGCGTAGAACCCAGCGAGGACACTGCCATGGCAGCGTCAAGTTCGTGCCCTCTGGTAGTATCCACTGTATGGAAAGCTTTCGACGGTCTAGTGATGAACAAGGAGAACGCACATTTGGCCCCTGAGAGGGAAGTTACAGACTATACGGAAAAGCACCTTCTCGAAAGGGGCAAGAATCCTTGTGAGTGGTGGCAGTCAATTGGTCGCTTCACGTACCTGCTTTTAAGTACACTCGCTCAGAAGTACTTCGCCATCGCTGCCACCTCAGTTCCAAGTGAAAGTCTTTTCTACCGTTTGAAATGTTGTCACAGTGGATACATCGCGTTTACTTTCTGAACATGTTGAGCAATTAGTTTTCCTTCATGATAATCACTAAAAAGTTCATTACTTGACTGAGAGCATTACCTGTCATTACCTGAGCGCATATCTGTAATGAGTGTCTTTTTAACTGCAACAGCCTTGTAAAATGCAATATTATTTTAAAGAAGGCTTATAAAGCTATTGTTACCATATTTTGCAACCTTTTAATACTACGTACATATTCTATATTCGTTTCGATATTCGAAGACAGTTTTTCCGCCTTATTCGTAGTCGATTCGTATTCAAAAATTTCAATATTCGCACACCCCTAGCCTAAACCTCCACAAAAGAAGCGAGAAAGAAGGATGGATAATCTCAAATTCTACAGATCGCGCTCAAGTGCCCCTTCGTGAAGATGCTGGCAGGGATGCATGAAATGGGCGAGATACTAGTCCTCTTCCTGAAACTGTGCAAGAATTGAGTGACGTGCAGTGTGTCCCGCCACCTCCATCGTGGTACAAAGTTGAGGGTGGCGACGTGCCATTCATAACATTTTTTAAACTTGAAGTTGATAGAAGACGGCTGGAAATCGAAAAATGTGTAGAGGTAGGAAGTGAGAAAGCGGCCACGACCAGTGCTTTAGGTTGTTCAGTCGCGGCATTCTCGAGCGTTGCCACCGCCGATTTCCTGACATCGCTGATAAATACTGTACACAGGCTTAACGTTTGTCAAGGATTATTAATTAAGGGCAAAAACCAAATGTCCGGTAAATGCACGGTTGTGCGTACAGTGCCTACATAGCTGCCGAGTTGCACTCAAAGAAAAGGCAGCTGGCACAAATCACTCGCAGGCGAAACTTGATGCAAATGAAACAAAATAAACTCGAAACCTTGCAAAATAACGCCCTCAGAGCTGCGGCTGCCAGGGCTTCCTTTATGAGAAACATTGAGAGCCTAAAACAGCAACTCACAAACGAATCAATCCTAAAATCACACAAGCACTAAGTGATCTTCCACAAGTGCAACAGCTGGCATTTGAAACATCCGTGCATCAAGTGAAAGCGAAAAGCCCTCAAAGCATCAGATGCGCTAGAATGTGGGTTATGGTTTCCGGAACCGGTTTGTGTGACGTGTACGCACACTTCCTGTGTGGTACCTCGCGGAGCGTTTTTGCGCTCCGGTGGTTGATTGGGATTTGTTAAACCCGAGCGCTCGCTCGAGGATTTCGGCGGGCGCTCTAGATCGACCAGTGAAAAATGCCATAAGTGAAATAAGGGAGTGACCATGCACGAACGGTATGATCGCGTGAGCCTCAGTTTGTCGACCACCGATAAGGCAACAATGTCCCAGGGATGATAGCCACCTAGAGTGAATCATGATAAACAAATGAAACTAGTGGCGTGCCCAGGGACAAACTGTCATGTTACCGTTAGCAAGGTATATGTAAACAGGCAGCGAAGCTTCCACAGAAGCCCTCAAGTCAGCAAAATGGCGGTTACTTGCAACACCCTCTCCGTATCGGGGCACAACAGACAGCTAGCTAGCAAAATAAAATAAAAAAGTTACGTCTTCACCGGAAATCACAGTGACGTCAAGAACGTATGCTGCTCGGCGTGAATGTTTGAATTTCTTTAGCGTCTGTCATTTCGAACCTGACGCCAGCAGTTATTTTTCTTTGTAGGCGGAGGCGAGCTTGACACTCGCCTAAGCTGTAGAACCAGCGTGTCATTAAACTATAGGAGTGGTGTGTGTCTTAACGTGACCATAATTAGGATATTATTGACGGCTAATATCCAGTACGGTCCTTAGGAAGGTGATCGAATAGGATACAAATATATGACAGTACCACGGAGGTTCTAAACGCAACTTTATAATGCAACCAATATAATTGAACAAACAGAACATGTTTCAATGGATGAAAAGTACTATGGCCAGCATACAGTCGTAATGTAGCGCAACATATGCAAAACCTTTTCACAGAATCATTCGTAGTTCCGTGCGTCACCATGTATTCATATACAACAGTTCTCAGACAACATTGCCCCACATCATCATTTCTAAAACATTCGCCCTACTAATTATACTGTCCGTCGGACACTTGGAGCCTTTCTTACGGAGAGTGAACGAACATAGCAAGACGTTTCTTTGAGGAGCGTTCCGCATTTATCCTCGCGATGAAACAACGCGTCAGATGCCTCAGCGTGAACTTGCCCGATAACAAAAAGCTACGCTCACTCCTTTCGCCAACCAGCCTTTTGCGATGCCGAACTGCGCATGCGCAGTGCCCTAGCGGGCGAGGATCGAAGCAATTTGGCAGGCGCACGGCCGAACTCGGCTCTCCTCCGAGTGAGTGGAGTACGACCGGGGCAGGCGCTGCAATAGGGCGCCAGCCGTTTCTCTTAGACTCTTACAGACCGGCACATACCCGTCTTGCCGTTTAACACGGTTTATACCGACGTATATCGCGACGACGTCTGCCCGTCCAGACGTCCACTCTAGCATACATTCTCCGGGAGTGCGGGTCTAGGTACCCCAAGTTCAGCAAGGAGGAGTGGGACTCGCGTTTGCGTGACCCCGCTCTAGACAAGCAAATCCTGGCTGTCCGGCGTGCCCGTGACCTGGCTAGAACTGTCAGTCCCGACGTGGGTGTAGCCGGGTGCGCGACGACTTCGTGTCCTCGCCGGAGCTCCAATAAAGTTTTTTCACTCACTTGTCAGCCTTGCCATTCTCGCTGCCGCGTGCACAGAACGCCTTTCGAACATTATTGCCACCAAAATTTGGCGCAATGCCAATGTCGTGTCTCGTTTGCGGCTGCACTTCCCGTGACCATCTCAGCAGGACAATGCGGATTTTCCGATTTCCGTTGGTAGAACACGATCGACAGCGCCGTGAAGCCTGGATCAAGGCTGCACTTTGTGACAGTTATGTATCGGCATATGCAGTTTACCTCAGCTTTTGTCATTACTGATTCATACGAATAATCTCGACGAGGACGCAAAATGTATGTTTGAGCTAGCGAAACAAACGATCTCTGGTCTCGCGCGAACTGGGTGAGTGAAACGTGGTTTTCTTTCTTTTCTTTCTATTGTCTCTGTGCGTCCGTCGCTACAACGCCGTCATTTCGCAACATTACACAGTGCACACTTGCAGCTTCGTAAACGCTCAGCGAATGCTCGTGATGTCGGCGTAGTTATCTGTCGGAGCCAAGCTCACCTGCACTGCCGGGCTGACGTGGGATACAGTGTGCACTGTGGAAGTATAGCTGATAGTGCTAGTTAGCAATCTTTGTTAGTTGTCGTTTAGTCATTCTTGTCGGCGATAAGTAAAGAAATAGTTACTTGCACATGGCTTTTATGTTCGTTTAGCGAATTGGGATGTAGTACGGTATGTACTAAGGCTCATTTTCCTGTGCGTCATCTTCTGGAGTCGAGCGGCGCGCCTTATTGTGTAATTGACACATTTCAGGGGCGCCTTCGCTGTTGCCCAGACATCTGGACTTCATACTGTCACTTGTACGGCCACGGCGGCCGCATTTCGATGGGGGCGAAATGCGAAAACACCCGTGTGCTTAGATTTAGGTGCACGTTAAAGAACCCCAGGTGGTCAAAATTTCCGGAGTCCTCCACTACGGCGTGCCTCATAATCAGAAAGTGGTTTCGGCACGTAAAACTCCAAATATTGTTATTATTATGTCACTTGTACTTGTTTATCCTTGTCTGGCGACCGCCTTTCGCCGTCAAACAAATGTTATGGCTCAACGCGGGACGCGCCCGCATGTATCGAATGTTTCTCGAATGTTATCGATCGTTCTATCCGCTGCCTGTTATCGCTGAAACTTGTGTAATCTGATTGCATATATGCGCTACGCGAGTGGTGTAGAAGTTTCTGGAAGGCACGCGGGCACCAGCGATTACTTCCGAACGTCCGATGGCTCGTGTATAATAGCTGACGCACCTGATACGCTGATCAGATTTCGAAGATCGACGATTGTGTTCGCCGCTTTCGTTGTGCTTTAAGGGTAGCCTGGTTTTGCGGGCACAGGTTCGGCCGATAAAAGACGCTATTTGTGTACACGCACCAGTTCAAAAAAAGGACGCGGTCGACCGCTATGTCGGCACCAGCGCGCGTTCTAAGAGGAAGACAGCCGCCCCACAAACAGGGATATCACCAATTTTGGTTATTCCGATCATTTTTTTGCATTTTTGTAGATGTGCGCCCACTTTATGTGGGTAAATAACGTATGCAACTTGGCATTCTGTTGCCCCCCCCCCCCTGCCTGTGTATGTATGTACGCCTAGCACTATGACACACCATAAAAAAAGACATGTAGGGGTGAAACGTGATATCCTCCCTAAGAACTACACCTCATGCCATATTCGAGTCATGCGACTTTGTGCGTACTCATAGTTTTATTACTTATTCAGTTTACGTCACAGGTGCAGCGGCTTCAGGCCAAGGAGGAGCTTGTAAAGCGTTGCCGAAGCTCTTCTTTAGGCCGTTCATCCCGCTGAAGAAACCTCCGGGTACAAAGCATTCACCAGCGGGCTCGATGGCTAGCTGGCAATGACAAAATATGACGGCGCGTGCGCGTTGTTTCGGTCTTGTCTCACACTCGGCTTGTTTAGTCGCAAGTCTCGCGTGAGGCGGCCATCGTGGCGCGCAGCGGCGCCTGCCAAATTAGTTTCTTGTGGCCACCGCACGATAACGCCACAATGCGTCGCAAAAGGCGCCATGCCGTGCGCACACCACAGTTTGAACAAACACGCAAGGAATTAAAAAAAAAGACTTGGATGGAACAGCCGCATTCATATGAACAATACCTTTCCGCACGACATAGTAGCATATAATAGCCAGTAAGTACAGACTTGCCAAGTCTTGCGCCAGAATAACTGTTTGGTAGAGGTCACCCATAACGAACTAATAAATTGTGAAACAGAAAGAAACTTGCATTTATTGGTCTCGTATAGATAAAATATTTGAAACAGAATATTTACTCGTATTAAAGTCTTCTGAATAACATTTTTCGAATTTTTTCTTCACACAGGTTTTCTTGTTTCAGTGTTCGTCCTCAGAGCCTCCGGAACCACCCACAACACTACCTCCAGTTACCATCCGCAAACCAACGGCCTCACAGCAATTTCATCGCACGCTGTCGGACATGCTTGCCATGTACATCGAATCGCATCGCAGAAACTGGGACGCGATTTTGCCATTCCTGACTTTTGCGTATAATACCGCCGTTTAACGAACGACCGGTTACTCGCCATTCTACCTTGTCTATGGTCGTTCGCCCTCTTCCTGTCTTGACGTTTCTTTCTTCGCGCCAACTGTCCGTCAATGTCCATCCTCCTGTGAAGAATATGTGTCCTGCATTCTGCGTTGCCGCCAGCTCGCCCTCATCAACGTCGAAGCACGGCAACAGGACCGCAAGCAGCATTACGACGCCTCTCATCGCGTCGTGTGCTTCCGCCCTGGCGACGAAATGCTACTCCGGACACCAGTTCGTACTCCTGGCTTGTGTGACAAGTTTGAACTTCGGTTCATCGGCCCCTACAAAGTCTTGGAGCAGACTTCTCCGATTAACTTTCGCGTGGTACCAGTTATTGTTTCAAATGACCGCCGCTGCCGCGCCGCTGAGTTTGTCCACGTTTCCCGTATGAAGACTTTCACGAGGCGTTTGCCGCCCCTTTGAATTGCTGCCAGGATGGCCGCTCTCACGTGAGGGGACATTAGTGTGGCCCTTTATAAGCTATTCTTTGTCATCTGTACATGATCATCGTCATGTGGGGTTCATATGGTGTTGTTCATCATCGCTTGTAGGGCTGGCTCTCGAGTTTGATCTGTGCTGTGGGCGTGGTCGGTTCGCCGCATCTTCGACTCAGAATAAACGTCGTGACAACTGCTGCGTCACAATATATAACACGCAGGTGAGCTCTTAGGTTAGCGACGACCTGAATGTGTTGGTGTTCATACCGGCAATAGGAAAAAACGCCTACAATACTCTAAACACTTTGATGGAACCGGGAAAGCCCGAAAGCAAGACATACGCAAAGTTGGTTCAAATCCTGCAAGAGCAATGCGTACCAAAACCCTCTGTAATTGCAGAACGTTTCAAATTTAATCGTCGTTTCCAGCATGAAGGCAAAACCGTGGTAAAGCTGAAGTGGTTGGCGGCATCCTGCGACTTCGGGGCGTTTCTAGACGAGGCTCTTCGCGAGCGTTTCGTGGCCGGGCTTTGCGATAGAGGCACTCAAGCAAAGTTGCTGAAAAAGACCAAGTTGACGAATCGATATCGATATCGATATCGCAAGGAGTATCGAGTTGGCCCGCAAGAAAAGCCAGGATTTTCAGCCCAGCGTAGGGCAAAGAACCGTCAACGCTCTTCATCGCGAGCGGGAAACGCCTACCGCGCGGGAGAGAAAGAAACTGCTACGCTGTGAACACAAATTAGCCCGTGTGGGGCTTTTAACAGCTGACATGGCATTTGCTCCCTCCAGCTTAATGTGTGTCCTCCCACGAGAAGTAAAATAAGCTAGAACCATTATTTTAGCCCCTACCTCATTTAAAGGGGCATTGCAATTTTAAAATGGGGTTTAAAAAAAAATAACGGTCGCGTACGGCAGATTGGGAGTGTTCAAATACGCCCATATCTGACACGAGCCAAATAGAGCGGAGAATAACTCAGCAGTGACCAACGAGGCTGTCAGCCCTAGCGACAATTTCAGTAGAATTATTTCTGCAGTCAGATTCGAAACATCCCGCGCAATGTGGGTCGGCGCTGTTTTTTTGTTTGGAGTAGCCGCGCCTTGGCGCTGCAGAGGACGCCAAAAGTAGAAGCTACGTACGGAGGAGCACAGGACTTATTTCTTTAAATAGTTATTTACTCTCATACCCACAGCGCCATTTAGGCATTCCAGTGAGGGGTGGGGGGGTTACATGCATCAATGTAAACAGCTTATGGCATCCAAACAACAGCATTAAACTATACAATACAAACAAAACTAAAAAGCAATACAAAAAGGCAGGAAGCGGCATCATACAATTAAGTAATAAAGCACTATGTAATGATAGCAAACACTACAATTACTATATACTCTATCATAAAGAAGAAAATTGCAAAGAGCATTTGCCAAATGTTCATTATTAAGTATACCGAATAAAGGGAAAATAAGACATCCACCCGTTCGTAGCAATTGCTACAAAGGAAACCCATACGGGTTCCTCGAACGAAAAGCCTCATAATTGAAGAAAAATTCGTCCTGGTCCGGGACTCGAACCCGGCACCACCGCCTTTCCGGGGCAGCCGCTCTACCATCTGAGCTAACCAGGCGGCTAGCAGATGGCAGAACGAAGTCGAATTTGTCGACAACACGAAGCAAATGCAAGAGTTTGACGTAGTAGTTCTGCGGAAACCCGCAAGGTGGAGAGAAGTAATGAATAAAGGGAAAATGAGACGTTCACCCGTTCGTAGCAATTGCTACAAAGGAAACCCATACCGGTTCCTCGAACGAAAAGCCTCATAGTTGACGTAGTAGTTCTGCGGAAACCCGCAAGGTGGAGAGAAGTAATGAATAAAGGGAAAATGAGACATCCACCCGTTCGTAGCAATTGCTACAAAGGAAACCCATACGGGTTCCTCGAACGAAAAGCCTGATAGTTGACGTAGTAGTTCTGCGGAAACCCGCAAGGTGGAGAGAAGTAATGAATAAAGGGAAAATGAGACATCCACCCGTTCGTAGCAGTTGCTACAAAGGAAACCCATACGGGTTCCTCGAACGAAGAGCCTCATAGTTATGAGGCTATTCGTTCGAGGCTATGAGGCTGTAGGCGAACTATGAGGCTTTTCGTTCGAGGAACCCGTATGGGTTTGCTTTGTAGCAATTGCTACGAACGGGTGGATGTCTCATTTTCCCTTTATTCATTACTTCTCTCCACCTTGCGGGTTTCCGCAGAACTACTACGTCAAGTATACCAACTACGGCAGCAGGCAGTCGATTCCATTTTAAAATGGTTTTGGGGAACAAAGTGCTTTTGAAAAGCTTAGTTCTACAACTGTATTCCCTAACCTTGAGCTCGTGATGTGTTCGTCTGGATATATAATGTGCTGAAGAATATACTTATTACGGTCTATTCGAATTTGGCCATAAAATATATTGTGGAAAAGTTACAAGCGTAATGCCTGCCTTCTCTTTTCTAAGGTGTCGCATTTTAATGTTTGTTTTGCACGAGTAATACTAAGGTTTCTCTCATAGTCGCCGATTACGTACCGCGCTGCTATATTCTGAACTCTCTCAAGTTTATCTCGGTCGGTACACGTAGGAGGGTCCCATACGGTACATACATATTCTAAAATGGGTCTAACATAGCTTTTGTACAGAAGATCACGCGCCTGCCGGAGAAAAAGTTTTGTATTGCGCCGTAGACCCACACCTCCCCAATCTTAACGAGGTCACCCACTCCATTGCGCGAGGCCTAGTCAACCGCGCCGGAGTCACTGGAGATAAGTTGCACACCAGGGACAATCTGACAACTTATAACGATCTCGTTAAGGCCTTTTACCTTAGTCGCCGAACCTTCACCCCGCCTCACCCCAAGTTCAGCCGGCGCAGGCTACCACCCTGCGTCTGCTACAAACAAACACGTACCTTTCACCCGCCCTCCTCCACCTTATATTTCCAGACGTCTACACTACCCCGAAATGCCGGTGCTGTGGCATTCACCCGGCTACGCTTCCGCATATGTTGTGGGAGTGCCCAGCACAGTACACACAGACTAACACCACGACTCTCTCGTAGAGGTTGCACGAGGCTCTGCGGAGCTCCGCCCTCGACGACGAAACCTGGGCAACCCAGTACGCCCGTGAGGAGGCGGTGAGGCAAGTCCTCGACGTCCCTTCATGGGAGGCTTAGGCCCGGCCATCATAAAGTGCTGGTTGTACAACAAAAGTTTCTTCCTCCTCCTCTTCCGCGCCATAGAAATCCTAACACTTTGCATGCCTTTGCTGTAATGAAATCAACGTACCTGTGCCCAACATATGGACGGTGTGAGGAATACACCCAAGTACTTGTACTCGGAAACAATCTGCAATGGGGAACCAGATAGATAATATACGGCTTCTGGCTTTTAGTAAAACGCATGTGGACAGTTTTCTGTGTGTTTATTTGCATATGTGACTCTCTGCACCAGTTTTGTAGTTTAACTAAATCACTTTGCAAAATAACAGTATCGGCAATGCTTGCAATTTCCCTATATATTATCAGATCATCAGCAAACAATCTCACGGAAGAAATAATAGTGTTGGGAAGGTCATTTATAAATATTGCGAGACAGCTGTTTAGCCTCAACGGTTTATTTCGCAGGTCGCGGGCTAAAAGACGATGACGCTGGCCATGATGATGAATATATGCAGATGAAGAAGATGAAGGGGTGAAATAATGCTCACACAGTTTCCCCCGCGCGTAGAAGTGGCCAACCTGGCCGCTGGTTACGCTGGATTTGGCGGGAAATGCCGTATGAAAGGCTTTAAACGCGAAACATGCACAATCTCTGTGGCACGGCAGCGGCCGTCCAAAGGCGGAACAACTGGAGTCCGTTGGCGAAGTCTGTTGCCGAACAATGTAGGGCCCGATGAAACGGGACTGAAATTTATCGCACAATCCAGGAGCGCGAACTGGGGTCCACAGTAACACTTCGTCTTCAAGGTGGAAGGAAACAACACGGTGAGGTGCATCATAGCGAATTTTGCGGTCTTGTTGACTGGCGTCGGTGTTGAGGCGGGCACGTTGGCGACACCGGGCGATGCGCGAAACGAACTGCTCACACACTGATGTGGACGAAGGCTCGGGGACACCAAAGAAAGAAACGTTGAAGGTAGTTATCGGTTGGCGACTATACACAAGGAAGAAGGGCGGTACCCCGTAGTGCGTTGGACGGCCGTGTTGTATGCGAAAGTGACGAATAGTAGAATGACATCCCAATTGATGTGGTCAGGGTTGATGCACATAGATATCATGTCGCACAGCGTGCGATGAAAGCGCTCTGTGAGACCATTAGTTTGAGGGTGGTAGCTGGAAGCCGTTTTATGGATGGTATTGGACGCACGGCGAACATTGTCGAGAAGTTTAGAGAGAAAAGTCCTGCCGCGGTCACACTAAAGGGCACATGGGGCTCCGTGCCTTAAAAAGATGGCTTCCAAGAAAAAGGCTGCAACCTCTTCGGCAGATCCCGAAGACAGTGCGGCTGTTTCAGCGTACCGTGTCAAGTGGTCTACAGCTGTGACGATCCATCGCTTACCGCCAGTGGTTAAGGGTAGCGGTCCATAGAGGTCAATACCAATGACTACGAAAGGAGCTTCAGGACACGGGACAGGTTGGAGCAGTCCAGCCGGAGGTGAGGTCAGTCGTTTGCGGTGTTGGCAGAGCGAACAGGATGCCACGTGTTTCGCTACGCTGGTTGCAAGTCCCGGCCAAGAGAAGCGGCTGCAAATTCGCTCATAGGTTTTATGGAAACCAAAGTGACCGGCAGTGGGATGTTCGTCAAAGGTCTCCAATAGCTGGGCCCGAAGTCATCGGGGAGCGATAGGAACCCAACGGTGTCCTTCGGGATGAAACACGTACTGGTATAATATCGAATTTTCGATCTAGAAGTTCTTCAATAGCCGACGGAGCCGAATGCTCAGTGGGCGAGATGATCCGCGAATACGTTCCATAACGGAGCTGCCACACATCGGAACTCCGTTATGGAACGTATTCGCGGATCATCTCGCCCACTGAACGCTCGCCACACGTCTTGTTCAGCGATCACAGCCTTGTAACTTTTAGTGTAGGTTCCAAAGAAAGAAAATCGAAGTTTAACTGGAAGTTGTGGAAGTTCAACGATGGGTTGTTAATGAACGAATCCTTTTGTGAAAGCGTGAAGCAAAAGTTAGATAATTTGATCGAAGCCGAAGATGGCAACGTACTAGAATTATGGGAGAACTTTAAACAAGGAGTCAAGATCAGTGCTATAGAAGAAGCCACTAAAGAGAAGTTTCTTAAAAGGAAAAAAGAAAATGAACTGCAACGTGAGCTTGATTTTTTGTACACCGTGGAAAGCGAGAGACCCGGGAGCCGAACAAAAGAAATAAAAGAAATGAAAAGCCAGCTTGAGCTTATCGTAGAAGAGAAGTTCAAAGGAGCAGTTATAAGGGCATGAGCTGAAAGGGTTTGGCTAGGTGAGACACCGACTAAACGAGCCTTATCTGACGAAAAGGCATACGCGAGGCGAAATGAATTCAGAATGATTCAATTCGAGAACGAGATCACGAGCCAACCTCAAAAAATTAAAGAGGCATTTCTTGATCATCATAGCAAATTATTCGGGACTGTTAAAGACGTCACAGAAGAATTCAAGACGGACTTTTTGTCAAACATGCCGCAATTAGAGGAAGACATTCAAAAACGTCTGGAGTGGCCTCTGAGCATCACCGAAGTGGAAGGAGCCATAGATGATTTAGTTGTAGGCAAGTCTCCGCGACCGGAAGGACTCGGAGCGGCCTTTTATAAAGCCTTCAAAAGTGATGTCAGTGAGATCCTGTTACGGTTGTTTAAGGAGGCCTATGCGCAAAAACAGGTTCCTCCTTCTTTTCGGACATCGCACGTAGTTCTGATACCGAAATCAGAGGATCCAGAAAAATTGTTAGCTGTCGACGCTTACCGGCCGATATCACTAATGAATGTAGACCATAAGATATTTACAAAAGTGCTCGGAAAGCGATTACAGGAAGTGGTGACCAGAATAGTAGGGTCGCATCAAACATGCGGCATTAAAGGAAGGTCTATCTACACAAACATTCATATTGCCAGAAGCATTTTAGAATACTGTAACGACCTAGGTGAACACTGCGCCATGTTACAGTTAGATATACAGAAGGCTTTCGACCGTGTGGCCCATAAAATTCTTTTCAGTATTCTAGAACACATAAAGGTAGGGGATTTGATCTTAGATGGGGTAAAGATGTGCTATCAAGACTGTACCGCCAGCCTCATTATAAGCAAGGAGGTTACCAAAACCTTTAGCGTCCGGTCATCTGTGCGCCAGGGGTGTGGTTTGTCACCTCTTTTATTCGCAATTTACCTAGAGCCGCTTTGTAGGAAAATCAAGAAAGACAATAGAATATCGGGTTTCAGAGTGCAGTCCGCGGAAGTGAAAGTGCTGGCATACGCGGATGACATCGCGTTGTTTTGTCGGGATAGAGAAAGCATCGAAATCGCGGTCGCAGAGGCTTTATCATACTGCAGAATGACAGGCAGTGCTATCAACTTTGATAAATCCCTAAGGGTATGGATCGGCAACTGGGAAGACCATCCGAGTACGTTTGCAAATATCCGCTGGACAATCACGCCGGCAAAGTACCTAGGGGTGCCGCTTGAGCACTACCGTGACGCCGTTGATAACTGGAATGCCGAAACTGAAAGGGTTCGTGAAGGTACACTTAAATGGGGAGGCCGCAATTTCTCTATGTTTGCTCGTGCGACAGTGTGCAACCTATTTGCCGTCGCTAAAATTTCTTACGTGCTCCAAGCGTTGTGCATGTCAAGGGCTACCATACAACGTTTACACAGAGTGCTCGCAGTGTTTGTGTGGGGTTCAAGCTGGGAGCGCACCAGTCGCACTAATCTCTTTCGTTCGGTTAAAAATGGAGGATTAGGTCTGGCACATTTGTTCATTAGGCAGATTGTGTCGAGGTTTGTTTTCTTGCGGGACCAAAATGACCCATTTTTAGTAACTATGCTTCAAACAAGGCTGAGCGAAGCTATACCTGAGTTTATTGTATCGTCACATCGGTGCAGTCAAGGTAGAGCGCGTGGTTTCCTAAAAGAGGTAGTCTTGGCTTTTCAGCTGTTAATGGTTCGGTTTTCCATGGAATACTTAAGTAGGGTACCACGAAAGCGCTTATATAAGGACCTGGAAGGCCCTTATATAAGGTATATAAGGTATAAGGTATATATAAGGTATAAGGTATAAGGTATATAAGGTATAAAGTATAAGGTATATAAGGTATAAGGTATAAGGTATATAAGGTATAAGGTATATAAGGAACACAATGTTGCCGGTGCCATTGTATCGCTCGATGTTCTGCATTGGACCTGAAAAGGATGTACTAAAAAGATTAAAACGAATGCCATTACGCCCGTCGGTAAAGTCCTTCTTTTTCCAGCTCCACACCAATACTTTACCTGTGAAACCGTGGCTAGATGAAAAAGGCCTTTCCGTGCCTTGGAGCGTCAACTGTTTACTATGCCGGAAACCCGAAACAGTAGAACACATTTTTCTTGACTGCTGGGATGCTGTGTTCCATTGGGACATCTTACAGAGAACACTAAAGAAGGACTTGCCGATTACACCATATGGGATTCGTTTCTTGCCTACTCTAAATGAAGACAAAGTACCCTATGACATGTTCATGCTCGTGTCGTTACATAGCTTATGGAAAACTAGAATGGCCGTGAGGCATGCCGATGTCAATGCCCGGCCTGTCAGAGAATACTTCATTGAAAGCATTTGTCACATTAAGGAAATGTATAATTTACAAAAAGAAAAACCAACATGGCTCAGTGTGATGACTGAGCTAGCGAATTTCAAGTGTTTTTAGCCCTCTGACTGCCAACCAATGACAGAGATTTTGTCGTCACCGTTGTGTACTGTTAAAATGCCTTGTTTTGTAGCCTTGTTGCCATGTCGGTAATAAAGAAAAAAAAAACGTTCCATAACGGAGTGGCAGTAGGAGTCATTACTTTGGCTAGAGACAAACGTATGAGAATGGCTGGAAGGGAGCCGGTCGAGAGCTGCGAGCGAAGGGGATGCAGGCGACGCGTCTTGCGGTTTTCTCACGGAAGGTGGTAAGCAAGCAGCGCTTGAAGACGGTGGTAGGGGACAACGAGAGAGAGCATCGGCATCCTGGTGTTTCTTTCCAGACTTGTAGGTGACGTCGAAGTCGTATTCTTGTAAACGAAGTGTCCAACGGCCGAGACGCCCCGTTAAATTCTTTAGCGTCGCCAACCAGCACAAGGCGTGGTGATCAGTTACTACCGTAGAGTGGCAGCCGTGCAGATAAGGCCGAAATTTTTGGACGGACCAAACAACGGCGAAACAATCTTGCTCGGTGATCGTATAATTTTTCTCTGCAGCTGTTAGCGTGCGACTTGCGTATGCGACCACACGTTCTTCAGAATTTTGCTGACGTTGCAGAACGACAGCGCCGATACCGTGTCCGCTGGCGTCAGTATCTAGAAGAGTGGGTGCGGTGTTGTCGAAATGACAAAGCACAGGTTCGGACGTGAGGGCACGCTTGAGGGTGTCAAAAGCAGCTTGGCATTCGTCCGACCATACGTAGGGAGCTCCAGAAGGAAGGAGTTGACGGAGCGGCGCCGCAATGGTGGCAAAGTTACGTATGAAGCGCCGGAAATACGAAGCTAGGCCAAGGAAGGTACGCAAGTCTTTGGTGCGTTGAGGCCTGGGGAAGCGAAGGTCAGCGGTAATCTTGTCGGGGTCGGGTCGAAGGCCCTCCTTGCTGACAAGGTGTCCGAGCACTTTAATGGTTTTGCTGGCGAAGTGGCACTTTTTTGTATTCAGCTGAAGGCCAGCAGCTGAGAGGCATGTCAGGACTTCGTCGAGGCGCTGCAAGTGCTGATGGAAGGCCGACAAAAATATGATGTCAAGATAGCATAAGCAAGTCTTCCATTTTAGGCCCCGTAGTACGGTGTCAATCATCCGCTCAAACGGGGCGGGAGCATTACACAGGCCGAAAGGCATTACGTTAAATTCGTAAAGACCATCGGGTTTGGCAAAGGCAGTTTTTTCCTTGTCTGCTTCGTGCATGGGGATCTGCCAGTATCCGGAGTGTAGATCAAGGCTGGAGAAATACTCCGCGCCTTGTAATGAATATAACGCATCATCGATTCGGGGCAGTGGATACACATCTTTGCGGGTTATTTTGTTCAAGGCACAATAGCCTACGCGAAATCGCACTGAGCCGTCTTTCTTTCGCACCAAAACGACAGGTGACGACCAAGGGCTTGTGGATGGGCGGATTATGCTACGTTTCAGCATGTCGGCAACGTGGATATCGATGATCTGGCGTTCAGCGGAAGAAACGCGATATGGCTGCCGGCGCACGATGGAAGTTCCATCTGTGTGTATGCGATGAGCCGTCGGAGAAGTCTGGCCCAGAAGAGGAGAGTGGACGTCGAATGAGTCTTCATGCTTGGATAGCAACGCCAGTAACTCCCCCGCCTGCTGTGGCGTTAGATCGAATCTGATGGTACTAGCGAGACTAGAAACAGGGACCGGATCCATAGCTGTGGGTGGTTGTGAAACAGCAGTAGTTGAGGTAAGCACAGAGACAGGCTGAGTGTCCAAGACGCACATGAGAACGGCGCCGTTAGAAAGCAGGACTGGCTCATTGGTTGTGTTGAGTATAGCCAAAGTAGCCGTGCCGTTGGTGATGCGAACAAGGCTGAGTGCCAGAGCAGTCCCTTTGGACATGCAACGGGCTGACGGTACAACTGAAACATCATCATCGGTGATGTCAGAGTTCACTGCAAGGAGTTGTTCACGACCAGGGGGCACCATACAATCGTCAGCAGTTCTTAAGTGAAGGCGCGGGTTGTGCACGTCGTCGGAATTGTCAGTCTCTGTCAAGTTAACGAGGCGTTGAGGGCACGAGACGAAAGCAGACGCCGAAGAGAGAAAGTCCCACCCTAGTATAAGCATGTGAGCACAGGAAGTCGACACTGCGAACTGGATATGGTGGCGTATCCCGTCCATTGAAACTCTAACGGTTCATTGCACCGATGGTCGAATCACAACATTATTTGCGCCACGAAGAAGAGCTCCACTGTAATATGTATTGACTTTGCGTAGACGAGAACACAAGCCAGCGTGAATAATGGAAATAGCTGCTCCCGTATCAATCAATGCTAGGACTGGTACACCTGCTGCACACACGAATAAAGTATTGGCCTGGCACGCTGGAGGAATTGTAGTCTGTGCGAGCCATGCAGCTTTCCCTTCAAAAACTGCACCATCTAGTTTTTCAATCAGTAGTCAGGAGTGCGGGTGGCCGGTTGCAAGGGTGATGTCGACCGCCGGAGAGGGCAAGGCGAGCAGCGGTGCCCTGGACGATAGTTGCGAGGCGCTTCGGGAGGTGGAGAAAGTGAGCGTGGGGAGAGCCGGCGCTGGTAAGGACTCACAGGAATCAACAGGTCTCTCTCATAAATATCGTAGCCACGGCGTTCGTCCTGTTGTCGTCTTCGGCAAAAACGCGATATGTGCCCACGAATACCTCAATGATAACAAATAGGGCGGGACGTAGGCCGGTTAGTGTAGAATGCTGTGGCAAGCGGACGGGGTGGTAGAGTCGCCAGATGGTTGGGGGCAGTAGCAGCAGCAGAAGGCGCTGTCCGAGCGAACGCTGGTTGCATAGCCGCAACCTGAGCGTACGAGGTGGATGGCGAAGGCGGGTCACAGCTCGCAGTGCAAGTCATGGAGGACAGCTCCTCTTTGATGATGTCGCGCAGGCCAGGAACCGAAGGCTGAGGCTGGAGAACGGGAGGACCCAGCAGGCCGCATGCTTGGAGCTCTTCGCGTATGAGAGTCCGAATCAGCATACGCAGGTCGTTATCTGACGAAGGAGGCGTGTCACCGGTGACAGGTTGTAAACGGATCGCCAGCAGTGCGTCCAGGTGTTGGCAAGTCACGATCACATCGTTAACGGTATTTGGATTCTTGATCGCCAGTGCGTTGAACGCGACCTGGGCAATTCTCTTTAGGATATGACGGACACGAGCAGATTCCGTCATGGTGGCGTCAACACGGCGACAAAGGGTGAGGACGTCCTCGATATAAGAGGTGTATGTTTCCCCGGGAAGTTGTGTGCGCCCATCAAGCCTGTTCTTGGCGACTTCAGAGCGGACGTTGGGAGCGCCAAAAATCTGCCGAAGCTGGTGTTTGAATGCCGCCCAGTCAGGCAAGGTGCTCTCGTGGTTGAGAAACCCAGTCCCGGCAGCGCCAGTGAGATAGAATGCGACGTTGCGAAGCTTGTGCATGTCATCCCCCCCGGTTAGACTCACTCACGCGGTCATAATTGTCCAGCCAGTCATCAACGTCGTCACTACGAAGGACAGCGAACATGGTCCATGAAGGAACATGGTCCATGAACATGGTCCATGAAGGAACGGCCGGTGGGGCGGAGACGGTGACGCCGGAGGCTCCTGGAGGATCTTCTTGGGGCATCCTGGCGGAAAGGCGGAGCAAGCGGCGGCCGGAACGAAACTCCCGGGAAACTCGAAGGCGTAGAGGACCAAGGAATCGAAAGCAGCATCCTCCACTTGCGAGACAGCTGTTAAGCCTCAGCGGTTTATTTCGCAGGTCGCGCGCTAAAAGATTATGACGCTGGCCATGATGATGAATATATACAGATGAAGAAGATGAAAGGGTGAAATAATGTTCACAATATTAAGAAATGTAATGGGCCCGATACCGAGCCCTGGGGGATGCCTGACGTTACGCGGGCCGCACTAGATTCTGCGCCATTTACCACTACATGCTCAAACTGCAAATAAAGGTATTCCTGAATCCATGCAATTACTCGTTCATTGATATTAAGCCAACCTAGTTTAAATACAAGCAATGTGCGATCCACCAGGTCGAAAGCTTTTCTAAAATCTACAAACACCGAGTCAACAGAAGAACGAGCGTCCAGTGCTCCAAAAACTTCATGAACGAATTCTGTTAATTGAGTTGTACAGGAAAGCCCTTGCCTAAAACCATGCTGTTTCTGATTCAGGAGGTTATGATTGGTAATGTGTGTCATTATGTTACTGTACAAGACATGCTCTAATACTTTGCAGACAATACTTGTTACAGATATCGGTCTGTAATTGCTGACTAATTCGCGAGGCCCCGATATATACTGGCACAACGTACGCCATCTTCCATTCGTGTGGTAGGACCCCGGTGTTCAATGACTTCGAGTACAGTACCTTAAGAAAGGGAGGGATGAACGACGCACACAATTTGAGAAAAGCGCCTGTCAATCCATCAGGCCCCCCTGCTTTGCTGGAATCTATATGTTCAAGAAGAGACCGCATTCCACTTTCATCAATAATTATATCATCCATGTTTTCAATTAGCTCATTAGCAGACGGATGCGGAATTGCGCACGAGGCACTGGGTGAGAAAATGGAAGCAAAAAACTTGTTGAAGCAGTTGGCTTTTTCTAAGCTATTTTCTATTTCCACTCCGTCATGCTGAAGTGATGAAATACATACTTTGTCTTTTCTATTACATTTGACAAGATTCCAGAATAGCTTTTTTGTTGTTTGAAATCGAGAAGGCAAAGCGTCAAAGAATCCTTTTTTTGCCTGGCGGATTTTTGTTTGCAGCATTTTGGTTATGGTCGCAAGCTGATCGCAAGTTTCCGAAATGGAGTTTCTTTTATATTTCCTGTATAGCCTATTCCTTTTAGGTAAGGCGTAAGGCGACTAGGTACTTACTAGGTACGACTAGGTACTAGGACTAGGTACGTAAGGCGACTAGGACTAGGCGACTAGGCGACTAGGTAAGGCGTAAGGGACTAGGCGACATTAGGAAAGGCATAAGGCGACTAGTAAGGCGTCGCAGTTCATCATTAAACCATGGCTTAGATTTAGCATGCCGTTTGGTCTGCACCCGCTACGGCACGTAGTTTTCTTGCATCTCAAGCATTTTTGCTTTAAAAAGGACTCATAATCATCAACGCCGATTGTTTCAGAAAGTATTTCGAATTCCGGAAGGAATTCCTGTAATCCAAGTGCTATTTATTTATGTTGGCTTGGCTGTATTTTTACATCCTTCTGGCTCCCGAGCTTTGCGTCTTTTCGTACGTTAACTTCATTTCATAAACCACAGCTTTATAGTCGCTAATACCTGGCACCACCAAAACTTTCCTAGCCCAATTTGGCTGATCAGCTAAAATTAAGTCTAAGACGTTATTTTGTCTCGTACCTTCTGTTAAAACCTGGGTTAAGGAAAAACTGCTTAGTATCATCAACAATTCCTTAGCCACTGCCGATGTAGCCCTAATATTAGAAGGGTGCTCATTCCAAGAAAGTTCTGGGATGTTGAAGTCCCCACCAATGACAAGGTAATCTGTAATGACTGTCTCTATCGTTTTTGAAAAATCAGGCAAGACAGCAAGATGGCTTGAAGGAGCCCTATAAAATGAATATACTGGTAATGTTTTCCCGTTTGGTAACCGAATCATACACCATATATCCTCGCAATTTGCGCTTCCGATATCAAAAGCTGAACAGGAAAGCAATGTGTGAACAAGTATAAAGATCCCACCCCCATGACGGTTTCTATCTTTCCTAAAGCATGTGTAGCCGTTTGAAAGACTTCATTGCTTGTTATTTCGTCATCGAGGCATGATTCCGTGATTCCATGATTCACGCACGCGCGCGTGATAAGCGGCCAAGTAGCAGCCATTACCAGCAACGACGCATTCTTCTACCGTTGGCTATGTCTCTCAAGTTTTGAACTCCCAAGACTCCACGGTAAGTGATTTTCAACAACCATTGCACGTTTTATGAGTGTGTATGTGTTCTAAGTGAGGAGACGCGCTGATATGACTTATTGAAGGGCTCAGTGCAACATGGCGCCAACGTTGGCCGTCCAGAACCATTCTGCACGATCACTGTGCTTGGTCGAGCTTTGTCAGATTGGAGGCGCCTTGAGCGCTTAGCGTGAAGCGAGAGTACGTAAAACTCATAATTTTAGATGCTGAGGGACTTTGCCGCGTCTTTGATTGGATGGCAGTGAGCGTTCGACATGTTCCCCGAAGTGCAAGCCACTTCCAGAAGAGTTACGTGCAGTGCGAGATGATCTAAGCTTCGCCACCTACCCGCGGCGTGAGAATGTGACGACTCGTTAAGGTTTACTGCGGTGGGCGTATGGGCGTGATTGTACAGCGATTACTTGAGCGAGAACCGGCGGCGCTTCTCTGGGCGCAGTATCTGCTAGCTGCAGCGTACGCGGCGCCAATTGTGTGCAATACGATTGTGTGCAGTAGGTCGCTTATGCTAAGCGCGCACTGACCAGATTTGCCGGTACACTCCGTGATATCGTCTGTGTTATAGCACTGCACCGGTTTGATTTTTCGGCCCGGGCCTTGGCAGGCGGCCGCTTTATGAAGCCCGAGCCCAGCCCAGGCCCATGAAAAGAAGCCCGGGCCCGGCCCGGGCTTACATGACCGAGCCCAGCCCGGGCGTTCATTACTAAACTTCGCCAGGGCGCGTGTTCATGAGGCCCAGCCCGCCCTCTAGACGGTATTTGTTGTTGATGATGATTATAATTGATGCCTTGCGCTTTGTAGCGGGCGATCAGATGGAAAATCCGGTGTGTACATGCATCGAAATGTTGCCTTACCCGCGGTGATAGCTCAGCGGTTGCGCTGTTAAGCCCTAGGTCGCGGGGGCGTTTCCCGCGGCCACGGCGGCCGCATTTCGATATGGGCGAAGTGCAAGAACACCCGTGTACTTATATTTAGGTGCGCGTTAAAGAACTGCAGGTGGTCGAAATTAATCCGGTCCCCACTATATCGTGCCTCGCAATCATATTGTGGTTTTGGCACGTAATTCCAAGAAATATCAATGAAATGTGGTTCATGTACATGTGGTACATGAAAGGTCATTACAATAAAAGTATAGTGACAATCAAACTTAGCAACAAAATTTATTGAAAAGGAGTGTGCAACTAAAATGGAAAAGCGGATAGAAGCAAACCCGGGAAATATTCTTTGATGCTCTTGTCTACACTCGCGTTGGAAACATTATTTATACAATTTTTAAAAGAGGCTCCTGAGTAATAAATTTTTGCGGCGAGATAAAAAGCTTTTTCATATATTTTTTATATTTCATCAGCAAAAGCACATGAAATATCCATCGTTCATATTCTGACGTCGACACGGAAACGTAATCGCCACATACAATATAATTATATAATCAACCTGTCCCGCACCAAACTTGATGCTATTCCTTATAAAAGGTTTCTATCACCTATCACCTGGGTAGGAGGACTTATCCTCCCCCTCACTGCAAACTGGCTAGACCTCTGGCTTCCACTTTACGCATGCTTCAGACGCAGTGCTATCCAAACCTGGCCCTTTTCCACACAATCACTCCAGAGGCTTTCAGCTCTACTTGCCCCGACAGTGGGGCTGTTAGCAATTTGGCACACATGCTCTGGCGATGCCCCTCGTTACAGGGACCCAATCGCATCACAGAACAAGATTGGAGCTCTGCCATCCGGAGCTCAGAGTATGCACGTCAAACTTAGGCGGTTCAGAGAGCCCACGATACGGCGGTTAGGCTCGGCCTACCCGTCCCCACGTGGGAGCGGCCCGCAGCTCTGCCCTAGGGCAAAGC
The DNA here is from genome assembly GCF_050947875.1 of Dermacentor variabilis. NCBI lineage: Eukaryota > Metazoa > Arthropoda > Arachnida > Ixodida > Ixodidae > Dermacentor > Dermacentor variabilis. The sequence continues at coordinate 237,488,291 of NC_134571.1, forward strand.
TTCTCAGGACCTTGTTATTAAAGTTCTTTGTCTGTCTGTCTGTCCCTTTTTAATGAAATTAAGTTATAAAATACGTTTAATATAACACCCTGTGACACAGAAAGACCGCACCGGAAAACGATGCCACAGGAATAGGAGCCTGAGAAGGCCAGCAAAAGGCAAAAATTTACATGTTCTTGTGCAAAAACAGCAGGTTGTCCAGGCTTTCCGGCTTCAAGCAGGTCCTCCTCTCTTGGACTACGTACCCAGCTGCACTAAAATTGCATTCGCTACTGGCGCTCGTGGATGGGATGCAAAGTACTTTTTTGCAAGAAATGAAAGCCCACGGTATTTCCTACACTGGGCTTCCCAGCATTCAAGCCGTTTCTCAATGTCCTTACACGAGTCACTGTCTTAAAGGTAACTGCCAAGCTCACTGTCGGCTGGCTGGGTTTCCGCAGCATCGTGCCAATCCTTAAATTCGTCATGGAACGTACGCTTCGCTGGGGGTCCATTATCCAGCTGGTCTGTGCTCGTTTCTCCTTGTGGAAAACGCGGATGTACACCAATCAACAATTCGCGTACTCTGTCATGAACAGTTTTCCTCTCCTGTTGCGTTCATCAAGCACGCGGAGGTGTCGGAAAGGCGGCCACAAGAACGTTGCGATTTCGTGAAGCTCTCTCATGGTCATTTTTATTTGAAGAAATGCTAGCGTCCTCGTCTTGAGCTTGCACACTTCTGGTGAGTTTGTCGAAGCAGCAGTAAGGTGCTTCTTCAGTTTTGTGTAGTACATGAATACAAGGGGCAGCGTTACAACTTTGTTTTGCTCAAACTTTTCGCTGGCCTCCTTGAAAGGCTCAAAGAATTCTGTATATCTCAATTCTTCAGAGTTCAGAAGAATTCGACGACCTCCATCAACAATGCCTTAATGACGTCTTCCAAGAGTAGATTGCACTTTGAATCCAGGAGGTTCTCTATCGCATCGTACTGAGTTGGCGTGGACTTTACCATGGCGAGCTTCGAATTCCACCGCGTACATATCTCGTGGCACACATCGTGTGGTAGCTGGCTCGTCAGTCCACTCTGTTTTAAAAAAAGTCACGACAGCCTTCACTTTTTGCAGTTCTTCCAAAAGGTCGGGCAGTTCCTGAGCGAGGTACCCGTTATCAAACGCGTTCCGAAGAACGGTGTTCAAGACGTGAGAACAGCAGTTTATTCTGGCATACGGACCCAGCGCGCTAATTATGTTGGCACCCTGGTCTGTCACGAGCACCACATTGCTTAACATGCCTTCATCAATCCCGAACTTCGCGGCCCTTCGTACAACCGCTTTACGGACGTTCTCTCCCGTTTTTTTCTTTCGGGGGGGGGGGGGAGTCGCTAGTGAACAAAACAAGGCTCCTCAGTTCAGTTTTTACACTCACGGAATGCGCTGTTGCTGTGATATAGGCTACTTTCTTGTAGTCGTTGGTCCACATGTCATCGCGCAGCGACTTTCCTTCATTGGTGACTGGATCTAAGGCATCACCCCTTCTAGCCACCCTGTCACCGCTTCTGGGAGCTCGTTTGCAACTTCGGACACGCTGCGAGACACCATCGTAGGATGCGGAATCACGGTCTTCGCGGATATGCTCCCGTACTTGGCACCGATAGCAATCACTTCGTCGGCAACTTTTAGGAAATCCATCATCGCAAACAACGTCCAATGGCCGCATATCTTTTGCGCACCGCTTGACGTAAGCAGTCGTCAGATTGCCCTTAACGGTAGGTGAAAACTGGGGTTGCTTCTCAGTGAAGAACGAAGTAATGGTAGCGGTGTCATCTGCAGCCTTGTACTTGTGGCGGTTCAGGCGCGACGTTCCTGTCTTCGCACCATCATATGCGAAGAAAGCTTTGCAGCTTTTGCACTGCACATTCCCTACTGGTGATAGAGTGTGCACGTCAACAACTTCCAGGAAATGTTTCCAAACCTGGCTTTTCTGAACTTGGAGACAAGCTTTATCTTCCAGGTAGCGAGCTCTTAATACAGCTGCATTATTCATGGTGCGACGTGTACAGGAGACAAATTACGAACTATATAACGCCGGTAACCAACACATTAAAAGCATTAGCGCGCTCTGACGAGCTACGACAGAACAGCCAAAGCCTTTTTCCCCCCCTCTCTTTTTCAGTAGATAGCGACGTTGGTCCCACGTTACGCACGAAGCAGTCTCTCGCAGGAGGTGCCTGAAAACCGATCGAAACGATGGACTAAATTGCTCCTTTGGACCGCGGTCCGCGCATCACGTGATAGACCGTCATCAGTTCGTGCGGACCGCCGTTCGCCCACGCAAGACCGCGGCCCTCGCGGTCCAACAAAACGCCGAGGCTTATCCCGCTTCAGTTTTGGCGGCGGACCGCATGCATACCACAGTGATTTTGGCGTAGCCAACGAATGCTGTCCGACAACAGGGTGTATTCAGCCAAATCGAATCTAGTTTTCGGCTCAGCGAAAGCCAATCGTTTAATGTCCGCTGTTCCGCCTACACGTGCGTGCAGCAGATATATTTTTTAAACATCAGGTCCTCTTGGAGTGACAAGGAGGTTTCTTATTTTGTATCCCTCGTTGAGCAGTTCCCGGCTTTGTGGGAATCGAGTCGGAATGATCACATTGATAGCCCTAAAAAGCGTTGGTGTAGCTGGTTGGTCTGCTATGCCGTCTGCTATGGCGGTCCACCGTGTGGATATGCTCTGCGCCGAACCGGACCGCGGCGAGCCGTGATGTCGCATCACGTGACCGATCGGCCCGCAGACTTGGTCCGTCGTGTGGATTGGCCATCATGGGTTGACCGCGCTCTGGGCATGCTCCGCCTAGCCGGCGCCTAGCAACGGAGGCCGTGTCTTAGGCGCTTCTTCCGTCACGTACCTCTTATATCTGCTCACGTGTGAGGAGTTAGAAAAGTCTCGCAGTGGTCGCTGCAAGGCGGCAATGCCTTCATTTTCCGTATGGTGCGAATTACATGCGCTTGCGCCTTGGGGCGGTTCATGTGCGCGCCTCGAGCGAGACAGTTCCGAGCTTGCGATATCTGTGACAAGCAGGAATGTCCCTTTGATTCCCTCACTGTCCAAGCAAAAAATAATATGACGTTTTGAAGGAGATCTAAAGCTTACACACGCCTTAACATTAGCCCTTCGACGAGAAGGATAGTCATATACAGGGTGTTTCAGTTAACTTGGGCCAAACTTTAAAAATAGCCCGATGCTTCGTAGCTCGATAGTACCAACCTAATGTTGTTTGCAGTCGCTTGTAGATACTCAGGTTATTTATTGCAATTCGCCTAATTAGATATTTAGTCTTAATAAATCAACTTCTCAGTTATAATTAGATGAAAAGAGCCAATGAGAAAATTGTAGAGAAACATGAAATAGTCCCGATGCAGCTTTCTGTTGCTCAATGCGTGCTACATATAAGTGTGTTTCCGAGCGTGAACGAAGCTCGCGAAAATACGCAAAATTGCCGCGCGACTGGCCGCTTGAGGCACGTTGCGTGTATTCGCGGGCTTCTTTCACGTTCGAAAAAATATTTTTATGTTGCACTTATTGAGAAACAGAAAGCTGTATCGGGAGTTTTTCATGTTTCTTCATACTTTTGACAGCGCATATGGCGTATTTGCAGCATGCAAAACGCACGTTGTGAATGCATTGTTCGTGTTCAGTAACAACTTGCTTTTGTGCATATTAAAACACATGTTGCTTAACTGTGTTTGTTTATCGCAGTACTCGCGACAGCACGAAGCCTTTTAAGCGGAGCGCTTTCGAGGTTCATGCACACCTGCACAGGTGTATCTCAACACACAGCTTTACGCAGAATATGCGCATTTTGCTGCCCTTGGCACCGTGCGCCTGCCAGCCGACGCTTCATTTTGAAAGATGGCAAACAAGCGGCTGCTTTGACTTAAGGAACGTTTCCTCCCTAACGCAGGCGTATCTTACCTGTGCGCGCGAGAAGCGCAGGGAAGTGAAGGTTAGCGGTACGCTGCAAGAGTTCGCAAGGCTACACAGAACGTACGCTTGCGAGCACATCAAACGGCTGTTCCATGGTCGAATGTAGGCCGGTTCTACGCGCGTACTGTTCTGCACCGTGCGCCGGCTATCGCAAAACTTTGGTTCCGTGATGCTTCACTCGCTGTGGTAAGATTAGGGCACCTCAGGCCGCAGTCAGTGAATCTAAACGCGGAGTCAGAAATGACATTCTGCTTCCTCGCCGACACGCTGTAGTAGTGATGCGCGGCCACCCATCAACATCATGATCAGCTTGGTTACGACCACTGCAGGGCAAAGGCCTCTCCCGCACTTCTCCAACTACCCCGGTCATGTACTAATTGTGGCCATGTTGTCCCTGCAAACTTCTTGATTTCATCCGCCCACCTAACTTTCTTCCGCCCTCTGCTACGCTTCCCTTCCCTTGGAATCCATTCCGTAACTCTTAATGACCACCGGTTATCTTCCCTCCTCATTACGTGTCCTGCCCATGCCCATTTCTTTTTCTTGATTTTAAGTAAGATATCATTAACTTGCATTTGTCCCCTCACCCAATCTGCTCTTTTCTTGTCCCTTAACGTTACACCTATCGTTCTTCTTTCCATAGCCCGTGGCGTCGTCCTCAATTTAAGTAGAATCCTTTTCGTAAGCGTCCAGGTTTTGCCCCGTACGTGAGTACTGGTAAGACATAGCTGTTATAAACTTTTCTCTTGAGGGATAATGGCAACCTGCTGTTCATAATCTGAGAATGCCTGCCAAACTCCCCCCAGCCCCAGCCCATGCCATATTCCCCCACTGCCTTGTCTCCAGCCTGCTTCTTGCCCACCTTCGCATTGAAGTCACCCGTCAGTATAGTGTATTTTGTTTTGACTTTACCCGTCACCGATTCCACGTCTTCATAGAAGCTTTCGATTTCCTGCGCATCATGACTGGATGTAGGGGCGTAGACCTGTACAACCTTCATTTTGTACCTCTTATTAAGTTTCATAACAAGACCTGCTACCCTCTCGTTAATGCTATAGAATTCATGTATGTTAGTAGCTATGTTCTTATTAATCAGGAATCGGACTCCTAGTTCTCGTCTCTCCGCTACGCCCCGGTAGCACAGGACGTGCCCGCTTTTTAGCACTGTATGTGCTTCTTTTGGCCTCCTAACTTCACTGAGCCCTATTATATCCCATTTACTGCCCTCTAATAGCACTGCTAGACTCGCCTCACTAGATAACGTTCTAGCGTTAAACGTTGCCAGGTTCATATTCCAATGGCGGCCTGTCCGGAGCCAGGTATTCTTAGCACCCTCTGCAGCGTCACAGATCTGACCGCCGCCGTGGTCAGTTGCTTCGCAGCTGCTGGGGACTGAGAGCCGGGGTTTGATTGTTGTATTCATATAGGAGGTTCTGGCCAAGTACTGCACCAGGGTGGCCAATCCTGCTTTGGTGAGGGAGTGCGTTACCGGTTCTGGTCACCGGGATCAGGCCACACTCTAGGCCTGGTAATGCAATTTTCTCAACACGCGGATTTTTTTTTAATCCGGTAGAAAATTGCGCGGCACCGGGATTCGAACCACGGACCTCTTGCACGCGAGGCGGGTGTTCTACCTCTACGCCACCGCTGCACCCTGCCACCCAAATTTTGTTCAATAAAGCACGACGATTCCTCAAGCGAGTATGTCTTTGTGCTAATAAACTCCAAATGGATCGCAAATGGGTCGGTGTGTCGTAGGTGTCTCCAGTGCGTTCTTGCAGTGCAGTGAGAAGGCGTACATTTTGTTTTCGTATCGCAAGGCCGTCTGAGAGCCCGAGAAAGCCCAAGCTGAGAAAAGCAAGTAGAAGGCAGCGATAAAGGTGACGGTAAAAAAAAAAAACATGCAAGAACTGGGCAGCGACCAGTACCTGCGGTTGATGAGAACAGTTCAGTTGGCTGACCTTGTAATCCATGTTTATGTTTATAAAAGCCGGCAAAAGGAGCCGATTCGACCTCACGGCCCAATGTGCGAAGCTCATTGTGAACTTCTTTTCACATGAATTCGGAAACGGCAATGCAATGAGACATCGCGATTGTTTAGTGGTGCTGCGGAGCGTGCGCGTCCGAGCAGGCCGAATGCGCGCAGCGCCGCGTGGTTTCGCGAGAAACGTAAACAAGAGAGGAGAGCTGGACGGATAGGCGGAGCAACGCCATGAGCGACGCCAACTTCTTAGCGACGCCAATTTCTAGAAAACCTCTCGTCGAAACAGACAGATGCGGTGATTTATTGACAGACAGATTCGGTGTTTCTAAGGGAGCTTTTCTATAAATTCTTTCAATGTACTTAAAGTCGACGGCGATTGGATGGAGAAATGACATGTTTCTGCAGAAATCAGGCATTTGTATTGGCTCAAAAGTTGCCCCTATTCTTATCGATTTTTACCGGAGTAAGGTTGACAGCTGCTTAGAGAAAGCCTTAGGTGTGCGTTACCAAGATATTTCGTTACGCTGGTGATTACCTGATTTTGTGCAATAGGGGAGAATTAGATTCCGCTGCTACCTCAGTAAGTAAGCAATTTAAACTTTATGGAGGAGGATTAAAGTTTGCCAAGGAATTTCGTCAGCGACGCGTAATTCAGTTTCTAGACATTTCCTTGGTCTTCGAACAAAATCACGTTTGTTGGCAGTACTCCCCAAGGTCGTCAAATCCGTTGTTAAACTTTCAATCCAAGCATTCCAAAGTATTAAAAAACGGTATTGCCATTTCGTGCCTTAAGTCTTTTCTCAACAGATCCTGCATGCACAAAATGAGCGCAAGTTTTAATGCGCAGGTCCGGCGCCTATTAGAAGCAGGTTATCCTAGCGTAGCAGAGGCCACTGTGGCTGACCGTCTAAAGAAGTCGGTTCCGAGGGGGACGGATGTGATTACAGAAAGCAGTAATAGCAAAAAAAAAGAGTACTGGCTATTCCCTAGATTCATTAAGTATCGCACAGGCTCAAAAAAGTTGTAAGTGGATTTAGTTTTAATGTTGTCTTCACTGCTCCCAATAAGCTAGGTTAAATATGTGCTGCTCTACTGAGGAAAAAGAAGCAGGTGAAAGGCAAAAAGAGAACAGATATTTGTCCAGTGAAGCACATCAAGAACAGAACTTCACTTTGGCCTAGATGGTATTTACTGCATATCATATTGACCGCAAATAAGACGGGGACAGAGGGATAGAACACATAAACAGCACGGGCGGTAACTTTCAACTGTTTTCTTCACAGCAGCGCGTGGGCATATATAGGCAAATAGAACATGCGCAGATCGCAGCAAACAAGAATACACATCAGCTTAGCGTGGCAACCAATTATCAAAAAAATCTATTTCCGATTGAAACAACCTAATGGAGGTATCGCTAACACAGTCTAGGCCTTTCTTTTTTATGTGATGAGCCTCCATAAGTTCACGTGCAGTCTGGTCATGGCTTCTCCCGAGAATCTTTATCTCCTCAAAAAGAGGTACACAGCGACAGGCATTGCAGTGCGCAGGTAAGTGCGCCAATTCATCTTTCGTTAACTTTTGTTCATGTTCCCTGGCTCGATCATTTAAGCACCGTCCAGTCTGCCCTATGTAGGACTTGCCACACGCCAGGGGGATTTCGTACACAACTCCTACATTGCATTTTGCATACGGCTTGGTGTGGTTCTTGCCACAACCTTGCCTTCCTTTAGGATCACGGGAGGTGCGGGGGCGGAGCCGCGCCAGCTTAAAAGGGGCTGAAAAAACAAGGGGGACTCCAAACCTGCCTGCCACCTTCCTTAGGTTATGAGCGACCCTGTGAATATACGGCACCACTTCAGGTCTTGCGGCCATAGTAGTCGTCCTCACCCTGCAGAAGGTAAAAGGATCTAGGGGCAAAGCAAGGGTGAGGACGACTACTATGGCCGTAAGACCTGAAGTGGTGCCGTATATTCACAGGGTCGCTCACAACCTAAGGAAGGTGGCAGGCAGGTTTGGAGTCCCCCTTGTATTTTCAGCCCCTTTTAAGCTGGCGCGGCTCTGCCCCCGCACCTCCCGTCATCCTAAAGGAAGGCAAAGTTGTGGCAAGAACCACACCAATCCGTATGCAAAATGCAATGTTGGAGTTGTGTACGAAATCCCCCTGGCATGTGGCAAGTCCTACATAGGGCAGACTGGACGGTGCCTAAATGATCGAGCCAGGAAACATGGACTAAAGTTAGCGAAAGATGAATTGGCGCACTTACCTGCGCACTGCAATGCCTGTCGCTGTGTACCTCTTTTTGAGGAGATAAAGATTCTGGGGAGAAGCCATGACCAGACTGCACGTGAACTGATGGAGGCTTATCACATAAAAAAGAAAGGCCAAGACTGTGTTAGCGATACCTCCATTAGGTTGTGTCAATCGGAAATAGATTTTTTTTATAATTGGTTGCCACGCTAAGCGGATGTGTATTCTTGTTTGCTGCCATCTGCGCATGTTCTATTTGCCTATATATGCCCACGCGCTGTTGTGAAGAAAACAGTTGAAAGTTACCGCCCGTGCTGTTTATGTGTTCTCTCCCTCTGTCCCCGTCTTATTTACGGTCAATATGATATACATCAAGAACAATTTTACGAACTGTCGTATGGGTATGGGTATGGGTAAGGTTCCCTTTAGCTGTGGCCATTTCTACGTAGGGCAAATGGGGCGGTGTATCAATCAGAGGCTAATGGAACATAAAAGGTCATTAACCAGTTGATCGCCGTCTAATCTTTCCTTACATTGCCAAGACTGCCAAGATTATTGCTGCACTCGTGAGTTAGATTAATGCGCGATATTGTACAGGCATAGGAATGAAGATACGTGTCTTATGGTTGAGGCATGGCATATCTATAATGGTGGAAGTGCGTGCGTGAGTCAGCCTTCGATTACTTCACTTCACTTTATTTCCTTAAAGACTCCACAAGGGGGTGTTACATAAGGAGTGGGTTCTAGAGAGATGTTACTAATGCCTTAGATTTTTAACAAGACAGGTATATGGATACACTTTGAATAAAACGTGATGGACAGGTGTTTGAAACAATGTCGTGGGGAAGGCCATTTCATTCTGAAGCTGCGCGTCAAAAAGAAATGATGCAGAAAAAGTAGTGGTACCAGAACGGGGTCAGGTGACTTGAAGTGGATGGCCTGTGCGGGGGGAAGTGCGTGCGACGGGAGCGATGTAAGGTGGACGGCTGAAAGAGGTGTGATAAAACTTGTGGTAAAGTGATATTGTGGCGATCCTGCGGCGAGACGAAAGAGTGGGCAGACCAGATTCATTCTTAAGGGACGACACGCTGATATCGTAAGAATAAGAAGAATGAATGAAGCGAGCAGCACGATTTTGCACTGCTTCGGTAGCGTTAATCAAATAAACTTGGTGTGGGCTCCAGATTGGTGATGCATACTCAAGTTCGGGCCGAATTAGCGATTGGTAAGCCAAAAGTCTTACGTGGTAGGGTGAGTGACGCAGATGACGTTTTAGAAATCCTAATGATCGGTTAGCCGATGAAATGATATTCGTGACATGGGTGCGTCAGGAAAGATCAGGGGCTAGTGTTACAGCAACGTATTTATAGGATTCACTTGTTTCAACTGGTATGTTAGCGATTTCATAGGGAAATTGCAGCGGGTTTTTGCGGCGGTGGAAGGAAACCAATTTACATTTGTTAGGATTAGGGGTCATTAGCCAGCGGTTCCACCAGTCGAACACTTTATTAAGATCATTCTGTAGGGCTATTTGGTCAGATATGGTAGTTATTTTGCGGTAGATAACACAGTCGTCAGCGAACATGCGGATGTTACATGATAAATTATTAGGCAAGTCATTTATATATATTAGAAATAAAAGTGGGCCGAGGACAGATCCCTGCGGCACGCCAGACGTTACAGGGAGCGAGTTAGACTTGATATTGTTAGGGGAAACAAATAGACAGTTGTTAGTCAGAAATTGGGCGATCCAGTTTAGAACGTCGGGTAGCAAATTTAGTTGAGAGAGCTTCATTAGTAGACGCTTGTGCGGTACTTTATCAAAAGCCTTGGTGAAGTCAAGAAAAATAGCATCTGTTTGTAGGTTGGTGTCGAGGTTAGCTCGCACGTGGTGAAGAAAAAGGGCTAGTTGGGATTGGCATGAGAGGCCTTTTCAAAATCCGTGTTGAGAGGGATTAAAAAAAGCTGTTAGAATCAAGGAACTGCATGATATTGTTACGCCCACAAAAGGCGTTACTTTGAAGCCGGGTAGAGTTAGATGCGATGGCCTTGATCAGCTGAGCGCCTGTCGAGATTCAGCTAGCCAGCCACACGTCGTCTTCTTCGTTCACTACTCTTCGGTGCCCCCGCATACTGTTTGCTGAGGCGTGAACCCACTATGCACGTAAGAGCGTCACATTTCCCTCCGCGCAGACGAAGCTCGCCGGGCAAGTCGAACAGGCTGTCGAGAGATAAAGGGCTTTAAACGGGCGACATACGAAAGTTCCGTCTTTGCTGACCGTCGGTCATTTGATGTGAGACGTGCTATGCAGTAGGTTAATTCGCTGATACGCTCCGTAATAACATAGGGTCTAACATAGTGGGCCAGCAGTTTTTCACATAATCCACGTTTCCTGGTTGGTTTCTAGAGCAACACTAAATCACGAGGGTCATATATCACGTGTCGGCGTCGGCGGTCGCAGAGTGCCTTCGAGCGGTCTTGTGAAACAAGAGTGCGTAAAGAAGCAAGTCGTCGGGCTTCTTCAGCAAGAGAGACTACCTCTGATATACAAAGATTATCGTGGCTGGAAAACGGGAAGATAGTGTCTAGTGTATAACGAGGCGGACGAGCGTAAAGAAGAAAGAAGGGACTGTAGCCCATAACTTAATGCTTTGAGGTGTTAAATGCGTACGTAATGAAAGGTAGCACGCTGTCCCAGTTCTTATGATCTGACGCGACATACATGGACAGCATGTTAGTAAGAGTTCTGTTCGTGCGTTCCGTAAGGCCATTTGTTTGGGGATGATACGGGGTGGAATTTCGAAACCTTGAAGCACATAGACGAAGCATCTCTTCGACCACGTCTGCAGTGAACTGCCGCCCACGATCGCTGATGATGAGTCTGAGAGGTCCATGTCGGAGAATGACAAAACGCAGCAGAAAAATACACACTTCGGTTGCAGTAGCCGATGGCATTGCAGCTGTCTCACAGTAGCGTGTCAAGTGATCGGCGCACAGGATAATAAAGTGATTCCCATCGGATGAACGCGGGAAAGGACCGAGGAGGTCGATGCCAACTTGCTCAAATGGAGTGCTGGGGGGTGGCACTGGAATGGAGTTGAGCAGGAGGAGCACTTGTCGGACGCTTGTAACGTTGACACTCGCTGCAGCTGGACACATACTGGGTGGTCGTCTGGCGCATTTTTGGCCAGTAGAACCTTTTTTGAAGGCGGTAGAGAGTTCGCGCAGAGCCCAAATGACCAGATGTTGGATCGTCATGAATAGCGCGCAAGACGGAGACACGGAGACTCTCCGGGACCACCAGAAGATATCGTGGGCCTGTAGTAGAAGAGTTCTTTTTGTAAAGAACCCCATCACGAACGCAGAGACGAGTGGATGGTGCTGATTGCATTGCAGTAATGAGCAGTGGTCCTAAAGTTCTGTCTTTTTGTTGCTCGACCTTGAAGGTATTTATATCAGGAAATTCCCGGCTCCAGTGATGCGATATAGCAGTCGAAGTTGTCCTCGTCGCAGTCCGTCGTTGAAAGTGGCATGCGCGAGAGGCAGTCAGCGTCGGCGTGTCGGCGGCCGCTTTTATAAGAAACGATAAAGTTATATTCCTGTAAACGGAGTGTCCAACGCGCAAGCCGGCCCGACGAATCACGGAGATTAACCAGCCAGCAGAGAGAATGATGGTCTGTCACCACAGTGAAGGGGCGTCGTACAGGTACGACCGGAAGCGCTGTACTGCGAAAATAACTGCAAGACATTCTTGCTCTGTAACGGTGTAGTTACGCTCGGACTTACTTCAAGAACGACTCGCATAGGCGACGACGTGTTCTTTGGTGTCGACGCGTTGAATAAGGACAGCGCCGATGCCAATACCGCTAGCGTCCGTATGAACTTCTGTGGGAGCCGCATGGTCGAAGTGTCGGAGAATGGGATGAGACGTCAGACGAGACTTCAGCTCACGAAAACTAGCTTCACATTCAGGAGTCCATTCAAACGGAACGCCCTTCTGGTGGAGGCATGTCAGCGGATACGCGATGTTGGCAAATCCACGAATAAACCGGCGGAAGTATGAGCAAAGCCCTAGGAAACTGCGTAGCTCTTTTACATGGCGAGGTTGCTTGAAGGCTTCCACCGTAGCAGTCTTCGCTGCATCAGGTCGTATACCGTCCTTATCCACTAGGTGTCCCAGAACGAATGTTTGGCGCTCTCCAAAATGACACTTCTGCCAGTTGAGCACCAAACCCGCTCTGTCCAAGCAGTCTAGCACAAGATCGAGACGTGTGTTGTGCTCACTGAACGTGCGGCCGAAAATCACTACATCATCTAGATAGCACATGCATACTTCCCACTTCAAAACACGCAGGATGTTGTCCATGAAGCGCTCGAAAGTTGCAGGCGCATTACAGAGCCCGAACGGCATCACATTAAATTCAAAAAGTCCATCTGGTGTTACAAATGCCGTTTTCTCCTTGTCTGCCCTGTGCATAGGAATCTGCCAGTACCCCGACCTCAAGTCAACAGACGAAAAGTAAGACGCTGATGAGAGGCAGTCGATAGCATCATCAATACGCGGAAGAGAATATACGTCCTTTTTAGTGATGGTGTTGAGGCGGCGGTAGTCAACACAATATCGCCATGTACCACCTTTCTTTCTAACCAGAATCACTGGCGCTGCCCACGGACTATAGGATTCTTGGATTACATTCTTATTTAGCATTTCATAGACTTGGTCATTGACCACCTTGCGTTCCTATGGTGAGACTCTGTATAGTTTCTGTCGCAACCGTTGGGCAGATCCCGTATCTATGCGATGGTGTATACGAGAAGGAGGAAACAATGGTGGCCCCCCTTGCTGGAAAAAGTCAAACAGTCGGGCATGTTTTAGCAGAATATTCGCCACTTCGTGACGCTGCTTAGTGCTGAGTGACTTGTTGACCATAGTCACTGAGCATGTGTTGGTGGGGTAGTTGGTTAAGCATGATTACAAAGACGGCGCGGAATAAAACAACACACGAAGAAGGGGACACGAGACAGCACGTAGGCACACTAACAACTGAGTGTTTTATTTCTTGAGATAGTAATATATAGCTGCTGTCAAGGAACAAAACAACAAGAAAAAACAGCGCAGTCATCTGCATCGCACAAGGAAGCCAAGATACAGAATAACTTCTAACTGTCGCTCTCAAGATACGCCAGTTCCTTTGTCGAAAGAGAAACTGAGGCTTCGCTGATACAATCAACACCGCGCTTTTTTATCTCAAGCGCTTCCAATATTTCCCTTGTCAGTTGATGATCAGCTCTGTACAGAACACTCGTTCTGTCAAAATCTGGGATGTACTTGTGAGCCTTACAATGTGCACTTATATGACGGGAGAGCTGGTTTTCCATCTTATATCTATGCTCATGTAATCTGTCATTCAGACATCTGCCCGTTTGGCCTACATATGATGAACCGCATGACAAGGGAAGAGAATAAATTACTTTCTGTACACATTCGACATGTTTCTGCCCATGTTTTTTTGCGCACACCTGTTTGTTTTCCCGTTTTCCCGCGTTCACTTTGGCACACATCAAACCAAGACGTTTCGGAGCGGCAAATATAACACGAACACCAGCTCGTTTACCTACTTTCTTGAGATTGTGAGATATGCCGTGAACATATGGAATAATGGCACACCTGGTTTCAGAAGGGCCTGCTTGGCCCTGGTTTACAACGCTGGGTTGCTTGAGCTGTTTGAGCATTTTTTTCCGCAACAGATACGATCACATGGTTACGATAACTTGCCTCATTGAGGCGGCTCACCTGACAATGAAAACTGCTTTGCAGCTGATGCACGCATGACTTGTTAAGTGCGTTGGTTAAACATGATTGAATGATGCCTCGTTTTATTGCTTTTGAATGAGCTGAATGGTAGGAGAGGATAGGTTTGCTAGCCCTTGGCTTGAACTGCCAGCACACATGACACGATGAAAAAGTGAACTCTAAATCTAAAATCTTAAACAGTTATCAGCCGGAAGCTCATGGGTCAGGGTTAGAGGATGCAAGGCTGTTTTAAACTCTGTCAATACTAATGATGACTGAGTCTCCAACTCTGGACTGTCACAATCTAAGAACACTAAAAAATCATCGACAAATCTAAACATCTGCATAACATTTGTCCCCGATATGCACTGCTTTAACAGGTATCTTTTGAAGCTAAAAAGATGTCGCTTAAAACAGGGGCTATACACAAACCTATACAGATTCAGTACGCCGCGTGCTTGGCTACGGGCCCAAGTTCGCCGTGCAACCACAGAAGGTTCCTGCGGAGCTACTTGCAATGGTCAAGCAGGTTTCCAGGCGAGCCTCAACGGAAGAACAGCAAAGGTGCACTTCGGAAGGCGTGGATGTGCTCGCACGTTGTAAGACATCTGTTCGAAAGATTCCGGTAGCTAGAACAGTTAGTTATTTGAAAGGACAATCCCTGTCTCTTTTAACCTCTGATAAGGAAGGTGGCTTTGTTGTAATGCCGAAACGCTTGTTTAAATCAAAAGCCTCAGAAGCTCTCTCAGGGGTTTTTAAGAAGTGCGAAAAAGTGTCTCTTGCAAAAGTAAAAAGCAACGCCGAAAAGCTGTGTAAGAACCTGAATTTAACGAAACTGGTGACTGCAATAGATTCGGAGAAAAAGTTGAGCCTTGATGTATTCTTCACGGCAAAAACTCATAAATATAACTACCCCTTCCGCGTCATAGTCTCAGAAAATGGGTCATGGCAAAAACAGGTCACCTTGTTTCTCCAGCAAAATTTGAGTAGACTACCCATTGACGACCCGTTTCGCGTGAATAATTCGGAAAGCGTCTTAAAGTACATTGCACAGAATGAGAACAACATGCTATCCGCCTTCTCCGTTGACATAAAAGACTTGTATTACTCGATACCACAAAATGATTTGAGGGAAAGCGTCAATGACTGCATCGATAAATTTGGAGCAATTGCTTTCCAGAATGCCTCTGGCATAGCAGTAGGTTCCTTTTTGGAACTGCTGTCCGTTTACATGAAGTGCACGCACATAAAATGGAACGACGACGTCTTTCTACAAAAAGAGGGTGTCTGTATAGGTTCGTGTATAGCCCCTGTTTTAAGCGATATTATTTTAGCTTCAAAAGACAACCTGTTAAAGCAGTGCATATCGGGGACAAATGTTATGCAGATCTTTAGATTTGTCGATGATTTTTTAGTGTTCTTAGATTCTGACAGTTCAGAATTGGAGACTCAGTCATCATTAGTATTGACATTTTTAGCTTCAAAAGACAACCTGTTACAGCTGTGCATATCGGGGACAAATATTGTGCAGATCTTTAGATTTGTCGATGATTTTTTAGTGTTCTTAGATTGTGACAGTCCAGAATTGGAGACTCAGTCATCATTAGTATTGAAAGAGTGTAAAACAGCCTTGCATCCTCTAACCCTGCCCCATGAGCTTCCGGCTGATAACTGTTTAAGATATTTAGAGTTCACTTTTTCATCGTGTCACGTGTGCTGGCAGTTCAAGCCATTCAGCTCCTACCATTCAGCTCATTCAAAAGTAATAAAACGAGGCATCATTCAATCATGTTTAACCAACGCACTTAACAAGTCATGCGTGCATCAGCTGCAAAGCAGTTTTCATTGTCAGGTCAGCCGCCTCAATGGGGCAAGTTATCCTAACCATGTGATCGTATCTGTTGCGGAAAAAATGCTCAAACAGCTCAAGCAACCCAGCGTTGTAAACCAGGGCCAAGCAGGCCCTTCTGAAACCAGGTGTGCCATTATTCCATATGTTCACGGCATATCTCACAATCTCAAGAAAGTAGGTAAACGAGCTGGTGTTCGTGTTATATTTGCCGCTCCGAAACGTCTTGGTTTGATGTGTGCCAAAGTGAACGCGGGAAATCGGGTAAACAAACAGGTGTGCGCAAAGAAACATGGGCAGAAACATGTCGAATGTGTACAGAAAGTAATTTATTCTGTTCCCTTGTCATGCGGTTCATCATATGTCGGCCAAACGGGCAGATGTCTGAATGACAGATTACATGAGCATAGATATAAGATGGAAAACCAGCTCTCCGGTCATATAAGTGCACATTGTAAGGCTCGCAAGTACATCCCAGATTTTGATAGCCCGAGTGTTCTGTATATAGCTGATCATCAATTGGAAGCGCTTGAGCTAAAAAAGCGTGGTTTTGATTGTATCAGCGAAGCCTCAGTTTTTCTTTCGACAAAGGAACTGGCGTATCTTGAGAGCGACAATTAGCAGTTATTCTGTATCTTGGCTTCCTTGTGCGATGCAGATGACTGCCCTGTTTTTTCTTGTTGTTTTGTTCCTTGACAGCAGCTATATATTACTATGTCAATAAATAAAACACTCAGTTGTTAGTGCGCCTTCGTGCTGTCTCGTGTCCCCCTTCTTCGTGTGTTGTTTTATTCGGCGCCGTCTTTGTAATCATAGTTACCATAGTCAGAAATGAGGAGTGCGCCGCAGGGCAGACATTAACGAAATATCGCTCATCCGCAGAATCAAGGGCCTCTGTAAGAATGGCGAGCGATAGCACTTGATCTTCATGCTAGGCGGCAAGTTTCAGACCCTGTGATAGTATTGCAGGTTCACTCGAACAGTTTACGGCCCATAAGTTGGTGCGTCCCTTAACAACTGACAGCGTGCAATACGGTATCAGTACATTCCTCTTGATGCAACTCAGGTGAACGGGCTCCACGGTAGCGTCAAACGTTCCGTCTGTGGTGGGGAAACAGGCGACTGAAACACACGTTGCGGATAACGGAGGCACAACTGTATCCCGGGATACACAAAGCACACTTTCACGATACGGTGGGCCTTCCATAAACGCAGCAGAAAAGCTCGTACCTACACTGATTTCACCCGTTTTGCAGTAGACGGTGGCGCCACACAGTTTCAAAAAATCAAGGCCCAGGATTACGTCATGCGTAGAACGAGGTAGAACAGCGAACTCCGCGTTAAATGTTTGACCACGCAAGGTAACGTCTACATTACACACGCCCACAGGATACAACTCCCCACTCACTCCGCGAAACGTACCGGCACGGTCCCAGCGAAACATCACCTTTCGTCCTAGGAGGCTTTTGAACGCAAGACTCATCACTGAAACGGTTTATTTATTTATTTATTTATTTATTTATTTATTTATTTATTTATTTATTTATTTATTTATTTATTTATTGTCATACTCTCAAGGCCCGGGGGCATTACAGAGAGGAGTGGTGATTATTACAAACAAATTCGTTAACAATATTCTTGAAGTTTGTTGCGTCAGAAGTGGCAGTGATGGAGGCAGGGAGGCGGTTCCAGTCATTCGTCGTTCTTGGTAAAAAGGAATCAAAATAAATGTTGGTGCGACAAGTTGGAACTTCAACCTTAAAACGATGATCCGTGCGTGACGATATGTATGATGGCGGGGAGATTAGTTCGTCCTTAAGTGTTTCGTTAGAGTAATAAATCTTGTGAAAAAGGCATAGGCGACAGTATTTACGACGTAACTCTGGGTTAGGCAAGTCAAGGGTTAGTTTCATTGATGAGACACTTGCATGACGAGAATAATTCGAAAGAATAAAACGAGCAGCTCGGTTATGAATGGATTCGATGGTGTTTTTTAGCTTTAGAGTAGAAGGATCGAGAATGGAGCATGCATATTCATGTTTAGGCCTCACTAAGGATTTGTACAGAAATAACTTGACAGCTGCAGTTGCCGATGAAAAATTACGCCGTAAAAACCCAAGCATGCGATTAGCGTTACCGTAAATGTAATTTATATGAATGTTCCATGTAAGATTGTGTGTAATGTAGATACCAAGATATTTGTATGATGATACATTTTCTACAGGTATGTTAATATTGTACGTAGGAAGGGTGGTATTTCTTACAACACGGCACACACGCATCGCCTTACATTTATTAGAATTGAGCTTCATTTGGGATCTAGCACACCATGATGTTACTATGCCAATATCTGATTGAAGAGAATCGTAGTCGCCAGAGTTAGAACTGACACGATAGAGAACACAGTCATCGGCGAATAACTTAATGGATGATTTAACTTGGTCTCGGAGCTCATTAATATAAATTAAAAATAATACAGGTCCTAGAACCGAGCCTTGCGGTACACCGGAGGTTACTCGACCAGTGGAAGAGAAGTATTCGTTAGCATAAACAAATTGGGAACGGTTAGACAAAAAACACTTGATCCAAGCAAGCACGTTAGGATCAATGGTAAGGTTACTTAATTTAGTTAAAAGCAGTTCGTGTGAAACAGTATCGAACGCTTTGGCGAAGTCTAAAAAAATGCAGTCAATAATAACGTTAGCATCCATCGCCTGGAATAAATCGTTAGTGAATGAAAAAAGCTGTGTTTCGCAGGAATAGTGTTTTCTAAATCCGTGTTGGTAGGGGGTGAAAAATAAGTTTGACTCGAGAAATGAAACCAGGTGTGAGTAAATTATGTGCCCCATTAGTTTGCAGGGAACGCTGGTTAGGGATATAGGTCTGTAATTAAGTGGGGAGTACCGACTGCCAGACTTATGTACGGGAATCACCATCCCTGCCTTCCAAATATTCGGAAGGATGGTGGTTTGAAGTGACTGGAGCAAAGATTTTGCTCAGAATTATAGATGAATAAGTAATAGTTCCCTTAAGAAATTGCGTGCTGATACCATCTACTCCACTGCATGCAGAAACTTTTGAGGTCTGTATCAATTTTACAACGCCATCAAGGTCAATGGTAATACGAAGCATTGTAAAATAATGCACTTCAGAAAAAGCAGCGCTTGCGCACAGCACAGAATCCGAAAATACAGAGATGAACGCGTCATTCAATACTTCACAACAGACACTGCGATCGAGAAGTTCGCTGTTAAGATCACACAGTTCAATGGCACTAGATTTTTTACCGTTGACCACACTCCAAAATTTCTGTGGGTTGTCTTTCAAGAAAGAAAGCAACTTGTGCTCATAAAATGTTGTTTTGGACTCTGCTACAGCATTCTTGTAGTCGCTCAGTGCTATTGTGTAAGCATTCCAACGCTCATGATTGCCAGTAAATTTTGCTCGTCGGAAAAGCCTTTTATTTTTGTTCAGTAAACGTTTAAGACGCGAGTTGAACAAGGGTGCGCGAGAATTAGAATAAATACGTTTTTGCGGGATGTACCGGTTAATTAAGGAGTTGACTTTTTCTTTGAATATTGACCAGTTTTCTTCGACCGATCGAGTGAGGAAACTTGGAATGTAGTCAGTGATGAAAGTTTCTAGTTCGTTATTAATTGCGGCAAAATCAGCATTTCTGTAATCACGTATAATTTTTGACGAGGTAACAGATGGGATGGTTAACTGCAAGTTACGCTGGATTATACAATGGTCGCTAATACCCGTTAGGTAAGTTAGGGGCGAAACAAATTCCGGGGATGTAGTAAGGATTAAATCTAGGATATTAGCCGAGCGTGCAGAACATCGAGTAAGCTTCAGAACAAGCTGGTGCAGGTTAAAATCGAGGCAAAGGCTGATGAATTCGGAATATTCAGAACAGCACTCTTGGGGTGAAGGGGGATCAGTATGCCAGTTAATGCCAGGAGAGTTAAAGTCCCCAAGGAGTATTAGTGGCGTGGAAGGGAACCGTAAAATTAGACTATTTAAGGCATCGTGAAGGTCTGAACAAAATGTGTTAGGTGAGGAAGGGGGCCTGTAAACGACGCAAATGATAAAATTTTTGCGTTCGAAGCCTACGCGCGTGCACACTAGCTCTAATGGTGACGCAAGCTCAATTGCAGCAGCGGTAATCAAATCACGAACACCGATAAGTACACCGCCACCACACCGCACATCACGGTCATGTCGATAGAAACGGTAAACACCCTCGCATTCCAAAATTTCACGGTCTTCAATTTTGCTAGAAAGTCATGTATCTGTCAGGACAACAATATCGACATTGCACGTGTCGACGACAGAAGATAAAGCATCCCGCTTGTTGCATACGCTGCGAATATTTGAATACAAAAGAGAAATATTTTTTGCCGCCGGACCATGACTCCGCTATGTTTGTGAATTGCTAGGGCCATCAGAAGGTGCATTTGGGACAGAATTTGTTGAACGAAGCTCGTTTCTGTGGATTTCGCCGACTCGATCAGTTACCGGAAAGTGAACGTAAGCTTTTTTGTCGATTTGTAGACGGTTAAGCCGTAGCACATATTTCTGTCCGCTAGCCTTTCCGAATTCAATCAATTTTTTCTGCGACAAGCGTGTGGTGCGGCAGAAGTCTTCGCTAATAGAAATGCCAGAAAGTTTGAATTTTTTTCGCTCAGTGAAAACCTTTTGCTTAAGTTTTGAGGACGAGAATTTTACGACTATGGGCCGGTGTTTATTTACTGCATAGGAACCCAGCCTGTGGGCCCGGGAAATGGCTTCGTCTATTAAAGTTGTGGCGACACACTCCGCGCATACTTCTGCGCACCCTCCGTCTTCTTATCATCTGGCCCGGCATAACACAGCTGCACGCTGGACTGCATGGTCGATAAAACAGCGCCACCGCCACGTCACCCGAGGTATGCGTCACCGACGGTAGCTATAAAAACAGGCTGCCTGGCTGAGAAAGACCGCCTCCTACCTTCCGCTACTGTGATGAACGTAGCGTTGGTATGCCCGTCCGCTGCCATCGTTAGTCGAATAAAGAAGCGTTACGTTTTTATGTTGGGATTCGTCATTCGGCAGACACGATGTCCCACATCTGGTGACCCGGACAACGAACAACAACGCATCGCCGTGGACGAACAAGACGCCCTTCAACGACAGCTGGAACTTCTCAACAGACAGCTTCACACGCAGCAAGAGGTGATCCAGAAGCAAGAGTAACAGCTTCAGGAACGGCACGACCAGCTCAATGCAGCAGCATCCTGCCGGCTCCGCCGAGGATGTCACAACCCGGACAGATGGCATCGCGCACGCTGCCCCGCATGGCGTCTGGTGTGTCGCTGTCAAGCTTCCGCCGTTTTGGGCCGACTCGCCCGAGGTATGGTTCGCCCAAGTCGAGGCCCAGTTCTCCCTCGCCCACATCACACAAGACCGAACCCGCTACGATTATGTCGTCATCCATCTCGATGCCCGCTACGCCAGTGAGGTCTGGGATATCCTTGCCAACCCACCAACGGCCAACCTTTACGAGCACCCCGAGACGGAACTCATTCGCCGCCTGTCACTCTTGGAAGACCAGAAGGTGTGACAACTTCAGTCCGCAGAACTTGCCGAGCGCAAGCCTTCGCAGCTCTTCCGCCACATGGGTGCTCTCGCGGGCAACATGGAAGTCCAGGATTCCTTACTGCGAGCACTTTGGCTTCAACGACTTCCACCGCACGTCCAGGCAATTCTGCAGGCTCAGCTTACGCTACCTCTCGACCAACTCGCCGGGATCGCTGATCCCGTCATCGAGGTCTCTTTGCCGCCGTTGTCGCCCACGGTCCAGGCTGTCGCCGCACCGCTGAACACCATAGAGCTTGCGCGGCGTATAGACGGTATCAACCGACAGCTCAGCTCCATTCAACGACGCCTGGATCAACACTTGCCGACGCGCCACTCGCAAAGCCGTGGCCAGAACACTACCCCGTCGCAGCAGCCTGGTGACGACGACCGGTGTTACTACCATAGACGCTTCGGGGACAGAGCACGGCAATGTCGACCACCCTGCTCCGCTAGAAATCAGGGAAACGCCAACGGCACCTCGTAGCCACGGCTGCGAGCTGCCAACCTTGAGGCCATCTTCGTCACAGACCAAATTACAAAGCAACGGTTCCTTGTCGACAGCGGTTCTGACATTCGCTGTTACCCGCGAGCTCACCTTAAAGGCCCCCTTCCTTCTACGTCTTTCGAGCTCAGCGCGGCAAACCGGTCCACTATCAAAACTTACGGCTCGCTCCGCCTGCACGTCCAGCTTAAAAACGTATGCCGTGACCTTCATTGGAATTTTATCATCGCCGACGTCAGAGCCAATCATCGGCTCAGATTTTTTGGCGCACTACAACCTCCTTCCGGACTGCCGCCACGACCATCTCATCGACGCGACAACGGGACATTCTGCGCCAGGACAGCGAACGACTACCCACCAGCCAAGCATCAAAGTACTCAGCGTCGAACATAATTCACCGTACCACGCCATCCTCGCCGAATTTCCCGGTTTGATGCGCCCCAGCGGGTTGCCACGCGACGTGCAGCACACCACCTTGCACTACATCCGGACCACCCCAGGCCCCCCGGTTTTCTGTCGCGCCCGTCGCCTTGCCCCGGACCGCAGGCGCATAGCCAAAGCAGAGTTCGAAGCCATGCTCCAGGAGGGAATCGCCCGCCGCTTCAACGGTCCATGGGCCTCGCCACTTCACCTCGTTCCTAAGAAGACCGAAGGCTGGCGGCCCTGTGGGGACTACCGTGCCCTCAACACCCGCACAATTCCGGACAGGTACCCCGTTCACCACATACAGGACTTCGCCCATCGCATTTCCGGCTGCCACGTTTTTTCCGTGCTAGACTTGGTCAAGGCCTACACGCAGATACCCGTCAATCCGGACGACGTCCCGAAAACTGCAATTATTACTCCTTTCGGCTTGTTCGAGTTTCCCTTCATGAGCTTTGGCCTGAGGAACGCTGGACAAACCTGTCAACGCTTCATCGACGAAGTCGTCCGCGGCCTCGACTTCTGCTTCGTCTATCTTGATGACATATTGTTCTTTTCCCGCAACGCCGACGAACACCACAGGCACCTTCGTCTGCTTTTCCAACGCCTCGATGACCACGGCCTTCTCGTCAATGTCCCAACGAGCACGCTCGGCGCTTCAGTCGTCAAGTTCCTCGGCCATGAAGTTTCATCAGAGGGAACTCGACCCTTACCTGAACGCATCTCAGACATGCAAAATTACCCTCAACCAACCACAGCTAAAGACCTTCGCCGTTTCCTCGGCAGGCTGAACGTTTACAGGCGTTCCTTGCCACGCGTAGCCGAGTACCAGGCTCCCCTCTATGATGCCTTGGCTGGTCTACGAGGAAACCAACCCGTCACGTGGACACCGGCTTTAACGGAACTTTTCGAAAAATGCAAAGCTGCTCTTTGCACCGCCACACTTCTTTGCCACACTGTGCCAGACGCTCCCTTGGGGCACTTCACGGACGCCTCTAGCATCGCCGTAGGCGCCGCCCTTATGCAGCTCGTAGACAACACCTGTCATCCCTTGGCGTTCTTCTCCAAGAAACTCTCAGCTTGCAAAACGATCCCTTCTGCGGCCAATCCCACCGTCGAAACCACGACCCCCGCGCCGTCGAGTTCGCCAGCTTACTACAGAGAACTTCTGGCGATATACGAAGCAGTTCAGCACTTTCGCCACATTCTCGAAGCACAACACCGCACTATCTTCACAGACCATAAACCTCCGACCTACGCCTTCTCTCAGCGCCGTGACAAACTCCCACCGGTCCAGCAGAACCAGCTCTCGTTCATCGCCCAGTTTACCACCGACATCCAACATGTCAGCGGGAAGGACAACGTGGTCGCCGACGCGCTTTCACGTGTGGCAGCTATTAGCCCTTCGCAGATAACAGCTGATGTCCTCGCCGAGGCTCAGACTATGGACGCTGAACTGCAGGAGCTTCTTAAGGGCGGGTCCTCGCTAAAGCTGCAGCAAGTCCCCATACCTGAATCGACAAAGACTATCTACTGCGACATATCAACAGCACGAAGCAGGCCTTACGTGTCTCTTTCCCATCGCCGTGGCCGCTTTAACAAGCCACATAATCTCAGCCATCCCGGCATACGCGCCTCTGCACGCCTCGTGGCTGACCGCTATGTCTGGTCCTCCATGCAGCGGGATTGCCGCACCTGGGCGCGCTCCTGCATTCAATGCCAGCGCGCTGAAGTCACCAGGCATGTAACTTCAGCACTCGGCGCATTCCCCCAGACCTCTGGTCGGTTTCAACACGCCCACCTTGATATCATAGGGCTCTTGCCTCCAGCTGGACGCTATCGCTACTGCCTCAACGCCATCGATCGGTACACTCGATGGCCTGAGGCATGGCCTCTCGAGGGAATCGCTGCGAAAAGACGTCGCCTCGGCCTTCTTCGCCGGCTGGATTGCCCGCTTCGGGCCCCCTCGCCGCGTCACCACCGACCAAGGCCGACAGTTGAAAGCAGCCATCATGTGCCACCCGGACTCAACCTGGCCCGAAGCCATCCCAGCCGTCACACTAGGTCTTTGCGCCATCTTCAAGCCCGACATTCAGGCTACACCCGCAGAGCTCGTCTACGGGGAACCCCTCCGCCTCCCAGGCGAATTTCTCGCCGCACCGCCATCCACCACCGCGACGTCAGATCCCACCAATTTCATCGCCCGGCTCCGACGCACTATCGCTACCCTCCGCCTCTCACTTGCAGCTCACCACTGTAAGACCGCCTCCTTCGTCTTCAAGGACCTGGCAACGTGTTCGCACACTTTTCTCCGCGACGACACCGTCGGCCGGCCTTTACAGCCACCTTACAGCGGACCCTACCCAGTTCTCCGTCGCGACAACACCTTCACCCTGCGCATTAAAGGGAACGCCGTCCGCGTCTCTATCGACCGGCTGGAGCCGGCCTACACCGATTCCACCGAACCAGGGAATGCCAGTACGCCCACAGACGTCCATCCACGACCGCCGACATCGCAGCCTGCTTCTGTCACTACACGCAGCGGACGTCGCGCACTCTGCCCAGATTTTTTCAAGCCCTGAGGGTTCTCCACTCCGCCGGGGGGGGGAGGGGGGCGACACACTCCGTGGATACTTCTGCGCACCCTCCGTCTTCTTATCATCTGGCCCGGCATAACACAGCTGCACGCTGGACTGCATGGTCGATAAAACATAGCGCCACCGCCACGTCACCCGAGGTATGCGTCACCGACGGCAGCTATAAAAAATTGGAGGACGCTTAAGCTTCGCCTTCAAGGGTGGAACGCGACAGCGTTCCCATCGACCCGCCAAGGGGTGTAAGACAATGCGCTACGACGCAGGGATCACTTACGAGGCGCCCCGCATCGGACTTTGCGCCCACCTATCACACGGAGAGCGTCGAGCAACGCAGCGTTCGGCGCGGCAACGAAACGTGCGCCTGAGCAAACGGAACGAACCAAAGAACTCGGTGTCTCGGAGGGGGAAACGATCTACGCCAGCCAAACGTCGTGATCGGCACGGGCAGAGATATAGATAGATAGATAGATAGTAATCTAAGGAAAGGAACGGCGCCTGATTCTGCAACCCGCGTGGGAGCACGGCGAAGCGTCGTCAGGGGAGAGGGAGTCGGGGCCGCGACGCGCCTGGCACCGGTCCGCGCACAGCCCCAATGCGCGCATGGCGCGCCACCTGTCGGGGCAGCGCCGTACATCGAGAGGAGGGGGTCTTCTGTGTTTGCCGCAAGATGGCTCTGCGTGTGCGGTAAGCGCAGAAGAAATGTAGCGGAAACGTACTTCGCTACTCGTGTAAATGCGACTTCTGTAAGTTACATGCTCATAATTACCGATATACACCGCAGTATAACTTTCTACGGCATGTTTTTAAGGCAACACCGCGTTCACTAGAAGCGCGTTTGTACCACTTTCAAGCATCGAACTCGTGGCTCAGTGGTAGCTTCTCCGTCTCACACTCCGGAGACCCTGGTTCGATTCCCACTCAGCCCATCTTGGAAGTTGCTTTTTATTTATGAAGTGCCTGCCGTGATTTATCGCTCACGGCCAACGCCGCGGAAGCCGACACCGACACCGGCTTTTCTGCGACACGAGCTCCTTAACGCTATCGCGTTAAAGCAGGCTGCTTGGCTGAGGAAGACCGCCTTCTACCTTCCGCTACTAATTAACGTAGCGGAAGGTAATTAATTAACGTAGCGTTAATATGCCCGTGCGCTGCCATCGTTAGTCGAATAAAGAAGCGTTACGTTCTTATGTTGGATTCGTCCTTCGGCAGACACGACATCCCACAAAGTTATCACCCCACAAAGGCACAATTTGTGGCTTCGTTATCACAAAGCCACAAATTTACCATCCCCATTCTAAAAGAATTTTCTGAACTAGCTACTGCTAGGCAACGGCAGCTGTGTCAGTTCATCAATGCTGTAAATAGAGGCCGTAGAGTTATCTTTGGAATGCCGTGCATGTGTCCTGTTTACGTGGCTTTTGCCCATCCTGTACTTATTGCATTCTGTTTTGGTCTTGTCATTGTTGCGCGATGTCTGTTATCAGTGTTCTTTTTGCTCTTTATTGTTTGTAAAACCTGCTAAATAAACAGAATTCTGTTTGTATTTACTTTTATTTTATTTTCTGCTGTCAAAAGTCTTTATACGATGATGTTTATGCTGTATAAAACAATTGATGTGAGTCATACTGCAACTCTGTATGTTAACTTCAAGTGATCTTTACGTAAACTTGTTACCGCATTACTCACATGTTATAGTTATGATCCGATATGCATACATGTGCTGTGAACGTCGCATGCTGCCGATGTAAGGGTTTTCTGGGACTCAGTCAAGCTGCCTAGAGCAGGTTTTAGCCCTGAAGACCATCCAGAATTTTCTGGTGAAATAAACTTTGATTGATTGATTATTTCATATTTGGTTATAGTGGTAATGTACAGCTGGCGTTTGCAGGCTCTGTTTCACATGTCCTGCAGCATCCCCTTGTAGGGCTCCATGCTGGATGGCTGGCGTTACTGCCGAAATTACTCTTTTATGGCTACTTCCTTCCCCCCACTACCTGATCGCTCCCTTCAGCCTAGTTACGCCTACATCATCATCGCTCCATCAGCCTAGTTACGCCTACAGCAGGGCAAAGACCTCTCCCATACTTCTCCAACAACCCCGGTCATCTACTAATTGTGGCCATGTCGTCCCTGCAAACTTGTTAATCTCATCCGCCGACCTAACTTTCTGCCGCCCCCTGCTACACTTCCCTTCACTTGGAATCCAGTCCGTAACCCTTAATGACCATCAGTTATCTTCCCTCCTCATTACATGTCCCGCCCATGCCCCCCCCCCATTTCTTTCTCTTGATTTCAACTAAGATGTCATTAACTCGCGTTTGTTCCCTCACCCAATCTGCTCTTTTCTTATCCCTTAACGTTATACCTATCATTCTTCTTTCCATAGCTCGTTGCGTCATCCTCAATTTAAGTAGAACCCTTTTCGTAAGCTTCCAGGTTTCTTCCTTGTAGGTGAGTACTGGTAAGACACAGCTATTATACACTTTTCTCTTGTGTACGTAGATTTAGCTGCACGTTACAGAACCCCAGGTGGTCAAAATTTCCGGGGTCCTCCACTACGGCGTGCCTCATAATCAGAAAGTGGTTTTGGCACGTTAAACACCATAATAATACACTTTTTTCTTGAAAGATAATGGCAACCAGCTGTTCATGATCTGAGAATGCCTGCCAAACGCACACCACCCGATACTTATTCTTCTGAGTATTTCCGTCTCATGATCCGGATCCACCGTCACTACCTGCCCTAAGTTGACGTATTCCCTTACCACTTCCAGTGCCTCGCTACCTATTGTAAATATCTGTTCTCTTCCGAGACTGTTAAACATTACTTTAATTTTCTGCAGATTAATTTTTAGACCCACTCTTCTGCTTTGCCTCTCCAGGTCAGTGAGCATGCATTGCAATCGGTCCCCTCAGTTACTAAGCAAGTCAATATCATCAGCGAATCGAAAGTTACTAAGGTATTCTCCATTAACTTTTATCCCCAATTCTTCCCAATCCAGGTCTCTGAATACATCCTGTAAACAGGCTGTGAATAGCATTGGAGAGAACGTATCTCTCTGCCTGACGCCTTTCTTTATTGGGATTTTGGTGCTTTCTTTAAGGAGCACTACGGTGGCTGTGGAGCCGCTATAGATATCTTTCAGTATTTTTACATACGGCTCGTCTACACCCTGATTCCGTAATGCCTCCATGAGTGCTGAGGTTTCGACAGAATCAAACGCTTTGTCGTAATCAATGAAAGCTATATTTAAGGGTTGGTTATATTCCGCACATTTCTCTATCACTTGATTGATAGTGTGAATATGGTCTATTGTTGAGTTGCCTTTACGGAATCCTGCCTGGTTCTTTGCTTAAGACACTCGATCGTAAATGCCGTCCAGATGAACCATATAACCGTCCTTATAGTATTGCTGAGCTTAAAGCTGCATTGAGCACATGTAGGAGCTCTGCACCGGGAGCTGATAGACTCATGTATGACATCATTAAGAACTTACACGCAGATACACAAATAACACTTTTGGCATTTTTCAACTATATCCGGGCTGTCGGATACCTTCCATCTTCATGGAAGGAAGCTATGGTTATTCTGCTTGGGCCAAGCAATGGCCTGCAGTGTTCTAGAAGAAGAAGTTTATTTGCCACATAAGTACACTGATATATACAAAGCGGTAGGGATGGCAGGATAAAAGCTGCAGAACGGCAGCTTGACTAGTCCCACCTCCCCATGAACAACAGGCAGCAACATGGCAAGATATTCGTAGTACATTCTTGTGGCAAGGTCAATATATACATATTCACAGAAGCATATATATACACACATTTATATATATATATATATATATATATATATATATATATATATATATATATATATATATATATATATATATATATATATATATATACGTACACACATGCATATACGCATACATGTATGCATGAAAACCAGAAATGACAACTTAGAAATAGCAAAGAAATACTTTTCAACCGACAAACCAGAAAGTTAATTATTCACAGAAATTTTTGCAGTAATGTGCTCTTGGATATATGGCGTATGTTTACATCATTTAGACTATATTTGTTAAGTGTAGAGGGAAGACAGTAGGAGAGTGCTTGAAGGGCATAGTTAGTCCGAGGGCGCGGGACTTCCCAGTGTTCCGTATATCGATTTAGGCGAAAAGAAGGATTCCGCTGCAAGTTCGCGATGTTTATGATATGATTAGTACCCTTAACCATGTCACGTTTAAAAGAACACATAAGTTGATACTCATAAAGGATGTCTACACGTAAAATCTTGAACTTCCGGAATATGTCACGCGTATGTCCATCGTAAGGTAAGTCTGAAATAGCACGTAAGGCATTCTTTTGAACTGAAACTAAATTACCTAATGATTTCTTAATACTATTTGACCAGACCCGGTTACAATAGCGCAGGTGAGAAGCAAATAGTGCGTTATAAACCATAAGTTTCTGTAGTATTGGTAGTAGCCTCTGGCATCTGCGCAACATACCTAACGCTTTACCAAATTTATTTCCTAAGCAATCGGTGTGGTGGTCCCATAGCATCAATTCATGGAAGATAACACCCAATGTTTTTGCTGTAGCGGAAAGTTCTATTTTTGTGTCATTGAATGTGAGGCATTAGGTTAGATCACAAGGCGTGGACTTCGCTCTAAAGAGGACCGCTTTTGTCTTGGAGCTGTTTAACTGGAGAGAATTTTTTACAGACCAGTTATATATATTGTGAAGTATTTCATTTGCAAAATTGATGAGTTGATCCTCCTTAGTTCCTGAGAAGAATAAACTAGTATCATCTGCGTAAATAATATAGGTAATCGAAACATCAATATTAACAATGTCATTTATGTAAATGATAAATAGAAGTGGTCCCAATATGCTACCTTGAGGCCGGCCTTGCTTAATAAGTTTAAACGAAGATAATTTTCTATTTATTGATACGCATTGCTTTCTATGGGTATGTTACTTCTAATTAAATCTAAAACTATTCTGCGTGTACCATAACAATTCAATTTTTCTAATAGTGTTCCATGGTTAATTCGGTCAAAAGCCTTTGAGAAATCTAGGAATACTCCCAATGTTAGTTTCCTCGCCTCTATATTTTTCAAAATTAGTTCCTTTTGTTTAAGAAGAGCAGTTTCAGTCGAGCAGCCTCACCTGAAGCCATATTGACATGGTGTTAAAACAGAATACTTGTTAAAAAAGGCAGTCATCCTAAGGAGAATAATTTTTTCTAAACCTTTTGAAAACAGTGGAAGAATTGAGATTGGTCTATAGTTGCTTAAGTTTTCCCTTTCTCCGCCTTTGTAAACCACAGCTACCCTTGCGATTTTCATCTGTTGAGGAAAAATGCCAGAGGTTAGGGAGATGTTGTAAATGTGAGTGAGGCAAGGGGTGAGCAGGTCAATAACAAAAAGAATTGGTTGTATTTTTAATCCGTGCACATCCTCACTTTTAGATCGCCTAAAATTTTTGAACACATTTAAAACCTCAGTGTCATCAGTCTCATCAATATACAAAGAATGCGTAAGGGGACTGGGCAAATACATCAAGGCATCTTGATCATAAGTGCTTTCAACTAGAGAGGCAAAGTAATCATTAAATTTATTGGCGAGTGCTTCATCTTTAAGAACCTCATTACCAACCTTGAGCTCTTTAATAGTACTGGCGGGTCGCCTTGATGATATAACAGAATTCAGCTTATTCCAAGTCTGTTTTGCATCAACGATACCATCGAACATGTGTAGTAATAGTCGCATTGAGCTTGTTTTTGCAGCTTAGTCATGTTATTTCGATATTTCTTAAACCGCTTCAAATCATCTGGGTCACGGCTATTCAAAAATGCATGGTACAGCCTATTCTTTTCATTTATCATTTTGATTAGCTTAGAGGAGATCCATGGCTTGCGAGCGTGTTTAGGTTTTTTTACGTGCCTGTAAGGAAAGTGTTTTTGGTATACTGTGCTCACGATCTTAATGAAGCGGTCATAGGCGCTATCAGGTGATGAAGAGGAGAGTATGTCATCCCAGCTCAACGAGCTTATTTCGTCACGAAAGCAAGAAAGAGATTGTGAATTAATGTCTTGGAAATAAATGTCTGATTTCACCGGGTGCCTCTGTTTAATTTCAACCGGTAGTAATTAGGCAAATTGGTAAATGATCACTGATAGCGATACTTATCGGACCATGGTGTAGTAGGTTAGCAGAATTTGTTATAAATAGATCTATCAAGGTGGCTGTAGCAGCTGTATTGGGAGTTGGGGTAGTTATAACATTTGAAAGGCCATGCGAAAGAAGTAGATTTGACAGGTCAGTTTGTTTGCTAGTCTTTGTGAGCATGTCAATGTTGAGGTCACCTCCGAGTACTAATGTATAATTATTTTCATTAACAAACCAAAAGAATTCATCTAAATATTGAAGAAACTTGTTGATGTTGCCGTGAGGAGGTCTATACAAAACAGTAAATAGAGAGTTTTCGAATTTTAAACACAGAATTTCAATGTCTTCCCAGCATCGAGACCATTCATCAATATACTGATAGTCAATACTTGTTTCCACATACATGCATACACCACCGCCTCTAGTTTCTCTATATATATAGGCCACATTATACCCATCAATATGCACTATATCGGTTTCATTTGCACTATATCGGTTTCATTGCAGTACCAAGTTTCAGTCAACATAATGACAGAAAATTTAAATTTAAATTCATCTAGAAAATTCCACAATTCGTCTTCTTTAGAACGGGCTGAGTGTATGTTCATATGCAGGAAACTCAGAGTCGATAGGCGCTGATGCGCAACAATCGTGCTTAATTCAGAGGGACTAGTACATTTCAGAGCCATTTTGAAACTTAATTCTCAGGAAAAAAAGACAGCCATTGCAATGTAGAAACAGTGCCGTTAATAAGACGTTATATATGCAAGACCAACTGCTGAAGAGAATATTAAGGGGAATTTAATTTTTATGTGGGTGACGCCCTCAACCGCAGCACTGTAGCAAGCAAGAACAAATGAGTGCAACACTGATGTACTATAGACTCTAAGGTGTACAATATTGGTCAAAAAGTTAACGTGCGTAAAAATAACTGTTTCCGACAGTAGTTTAGAGCTTACATACATAAAGACACTATCAGGCACATTTGCTAGGTACGAAGCCGCATAGATTCGGAAAATGTGCGTGGGTGTCTGAAGAATCGCTCCGTTAACTGTTTTCAAAAATATCGAGAAAAGCAAGAAGAACCATAGGTTCCTAGATTATTCTTGAGCCATTCTATCTGTTGGCACCATGACATAAATGGCGTTGAGTATGCAATAGCGGGTAACCTAACGCACCTTGTCTAGGTCCGAGTCACAGGTAACATGTAGGACAGGCGAATTTTCAGACTTCCGCATCAGGATCTTTCCCTGTGACACCCACACAAACTTCCATTCTTTTTCTCGCCTCAGTTGTCGAGCTCTACCCAATAAACGCTTGTTTTCAACGCACAGATGCTCATTTATATATACAGGATTACTCTCTTCAAAGCTCAGGGTCCCAGTGCTTAACTTCGCGGTTCGCGCAGCAGAGAGTACTCTGTCTCGTGCAGACCTAGTCAAAAACTTTATGATCACGTTTGGTTTATTTTTATCTTTAGAAGGGACCTCCAAGACTGGAGGTCCCTCCTCAGTCTTGGAGGTCCCTCCTCAGTCTTTGACTTTGGGACCTCCTAGAGTTGCTTCTGTAAAACATTTCAAACGCTCAATAAACTGAAACTGAAAACTGAAACTGACACGATGTACTACATCAATGTCGTTGTCCGTGACACTTGTGCCTATACATGTGGCAATTTGTCCAACACTTCTTCTCATACCTTCGTTTGCAACTAACGGTAGTCCTTTAACCTCAAGGTTGATGTTCCTGCTGTATTGTTTCAGCTCAACTATTTCTCCCTTTGCTTCTTTCAGTTCCTTACTTAGTTGCTCATTTTCCCTTTTACATCGCTGATTTTCAGCCGTCACTGCAGTCAGCTCGCGACGGAACGCGTCAACATCCTTCTTGAATTGTTCGAAACCATCGTTCATAAAGCCAATGGAGTCCTGAATGGCTCCAAGTTCACAGCGAATCTCTGTATTGGAGTTAGCAACACCACCGACGACATTTCTCATGTCCGTCGCAAACGCCTCAAGCTTAGCTGTCAGTTCAACTAACACTTTTGTGACTTCCTTTATAGTACCTGGCTGCTTATCAGCAAGAGACTTTGCGACATCGCACAGGCTTCCAGAACCAGAACTCTCCATAGCCTAAAGGCGGCACTGATATGGCATATACGACACTCTAACCAGTAGTCACAACAAGGTAAAAGCACTACAAGACTCGTGGCAGCAACAGCGACGACAGGGGAGGAGCTATGCGACAGCACAGAATAAGAAATGCCACCAACCTGCAAAAATCCAGACAAGTTGATTAAATGGCGTGCGTACGTCGCCGCTGCCGCTGCCAGAGTGAACCCAGCTTTCCAGTGAAAACACCGCCCCCAAGGCAGAAGCGACAGAAGGCCGTGGTTACGGTACAGTCAGGCAGATGCCGGGACACGCAGAACAGTCCTGGTCCTGGTAAAGGCAAATGGAACAACGGTGAGTTGCTCACGTAGTCTGTTTTCTTGAGAAACAAACAGGCAGCCACGGCCCAGTTCGGATCCTCTTACAGGTATCAGATGAAGCGCCGGCCTCTGCAAAAATCCAGACAAGTTGATTAAATGACGTGCGTACGTCGCCGCTGCCGCTGCCAGAGTGAACCCAGCTTTCCAGTGAAAACACCGCCTCCAAGACAGAAGCGACAGAAGGCCGTGGTTACGGTACAGTCAGGCAGATGGCGGGACACGCAGAACAGTCCTGGTCAGGTATCAGATGAAGCGCCGGCCTCTGCAAAAATCCAGACAAGTTGATTAAATGACGTCCGTACGTCGCCGCTGCCACTGCCAGAGTCCCTCTAAAATAAATTCCCGTCTTGAAGCTGGATAAGGACCCTTGCTTGGCGGCAAGTTATCGCCCGATAGCTCTTACAAGTTGTCTGTGTAAGCCATCTGAAAAAATGATTATTCGTAGATTAATAAACTTTCTTGAATTGAGCAATACACTTGATCCCTATCAGTGTGGCTTCAGAGAAGTGCGGTCCACGATTGATCATCTTGTTCGCATTGAAGGAAATATCCGCGATGCATTTAATATAAACAGTTCTTCTTATCGATATTTCTCGTTATGGAAAAGGCGTATGACACAACGTGGCGATACGGGATCTTGCGAGACTTAGCGGAAATGGGCGTCCGTGGAAATATGTTAAATATACTAGAAAGCCATTTGTCCAAACGTACCTTCCGCGTTAAAATCGGCAATGTGTCGCGACCTTTTATACAAGAAGCTGGTGTACCTCAAGGAGGTGTGCTTGGCTCCATGCTCTTTATCGGGAAAATGAAACCCTCCACGCTTCATTACCGCCAGCCATTTTTTATTCCGTTTACGTAGACGACATACAGATAGGTTTCAAATCTTGCAATCTTACAGTATGTGAGAGGCAAGTACAACAGGGCTTGAAGAAAGTGCCCAAATGGGCAGACGAAAACGGATTTGAAGGGAACCCCAACAAGAGTTCTTGTGTGCTTTTCACGAGAAACAAAGGGCTCATTGCAGATGCCAGTATCGAAATGGATGGTCAGCGAATGGATGGTCAGTGAACAAAGAACACAATTAGTAAGATCTGGATGAGGGCTAGTTGGTTCATGCTTAGAACTGAGGTGAAACAGCGCGAAAAAGACGAGGACACAAGGAAACAAATACCACAGACAAGCGCTGTGGTATTTGCAAGCATGATGACTAAGAACACAAGTTCTTAGGCATCATACTTGATTCTAAACTAACTTTTATTCCACACATAAAGTATCTCAAGGTGAAATGCTTAAAAACAATGAACTTACTAAAAGTTTTATCCCACATAACATGGGGCAGCGACAGGAAATGTTTAATGAATCTTTACAAGAGCCTCATTCGATCACGGTTGGACTACGGTGCCGTGATTTATCATTTTGCCGCCCCGAGCGTGCTAAAGATGCTAGATCCGGTCCGCCATCTAGGAATCCGACTGGCCACTGGCGCTTTCAGAACAAGTCCCATTGAAAGTTTGTATGTAGAATCAAATGAGTGGTCACTCCTTCTGCAGAGAATATACATCAGCCAAACATATTTTCTGAAAGTTCACTCTATCCCTCAACATCCGTTAACGATATGACATATGCTACACCCTTTCATAATCGTCCCTCTGTAAGACAGTCTATTTCACTTCGTGTGAGGGAGCTTAGTGTTGAAATGGATGTTCCACTCCTCAACCATCGTATAATGCCCCCAACTAAGCTGCTACTGCCTTGGGAGTGGCAGCTGATACAATGTGATATATCTTTCCTACAAGTTACAAAGCACGCCCCAGATATCAAAATCCGAATGCATTTCCTCGAACTCCAGTACAAGCACTCCTGCATGGAGTTCTACACAGACGCATCGAAGTCACGCGAGGCGGTGTCCTATGCAGCCGTCGGTCCATCCTTCTCGGTATCCGATGTACTGCACCCGGAAAAAAGCAATCTTTACGGCTGAGGCCTACGCACTGTTGTCGGCTGTGCAGCATATAAGGAAAACAAGACTAAAAAAATCTGTTATATATACGGACTCCCTAAGTGCTGCGAAGGCATTGATGTCATTCTGTAAGCACAAAAATCCAATAATCAATTAGCTATATTCTGTCCCATGTTAAGCGTATATATGTAACCAGCATGTCATCATATGCTGGGTGCCGGTTCATAGGGACATCGAAGGTCACGTTCTGGCGGACCAGATGGCCACATCAATTGCATCGTATTCAGTTAATCCTGCCGCTGCAGTCCCTGTCACAGATCTGAGGCCCTTCTTGCGCAGGAAACTGCGAAACTACTGGCAACGATTGTGGATCATGGAAACAAATAATAAACTGCACGTAATAAAGCCACAATTAGGGTTCTGGTCTTCTGCAACAAAATCACGCCGAACAGATGTCCTATTCTGTCGTCTAAGAATAGGACACACATTTGACACCCATAATTTTTTACTCACTGGAAATGAGCCTCCAACCTGTGGGACATGCAGGGAGAGGCTGACCGTCCTCCATGTCCTCCTGGAGTGTCGGAAAGCTGAATCTGAGAGAAAGAAACATTTTCCCTTAGAATACTGGCAGCACATTCCCTTTCATCCTGTAATGTTACTTGGCCCAGAACCGCTCTTTGACACCAACGCAGTCCTAGGCTTCCTGAAAGATGTTGTGTTACATGTAATTAGCGCCATACGTTCGTAGCGCCTCCTCTCTCCAGATGATAGCGCTGTGATAGTTTCTTATAGCGCATGCCTCTCGGCCCTTGTGTTTCAAGGGCTCTGGAGAGGCAGTAGTGCTCTTAGACAATTTTAGCATCGCACATATTTTGTATATTGCATCATTTTTCTCAATGCATTTTATTGCTCTAGTACACGTCAATAATCATTGCCATAATTTTATTACGCGTACATTTTATGCCATTTGCACCAACGTCTTTTAGGCCCCTTTACAGCCCCGTTACAATAACTTCACAGATTCCATTAGACCAGTACGAACTCATTAACACTAGCATGGCGCTCTTTGGTTATACCTGGCCCTTGCGCCATTAAACATCAAACAATCATTCATTTCAGCACAGCGGCAGTTTCATTGCCAGCTTTGAGGATGAAGCAGCTTCATAGCTGGACATCAGATGCCTTCCAGAGTTTCCCTTTTCAGCCTTGGTATGCTCTTACACAGAGTTTATTTTTTTAACGTGTATGTTTTACGTGCAGTGGCTAGCAAAACTTTATGCAAATGCCACCTAGCTCGACAGAACCGAGGTAATCTTGTTTGCTGTCGCTTTGAGATACTTGCATTTCTTGCATTCGGCCTAACTACACAATTATTGCTAATTAATTAATCAACTTCTCAAATATTATAGTTAGATGAAAAGTGTCAATGAGAAAATTGTAGAGAAACATGAGAAACTCCCGGTACAGCATTCAGTGGCTCAATATGTGCTACATGATGTGTTTCCGAGCAGGAAAGAAGCCCGTCAGTACCCGCAATGTGCGTCGAGCAGCCAGTCACACAGCAATGTTGCATGTATTCGTGGACTTGCCCTCTATACACATGAAACAAACCAAGCGGACACGCCAAACATAGAGAATGGAGGCACACAAGGTGTCGCTTTAATAAGCAATTATATGCATTCGAAGCTGCATATTCATTGCGCAAAAGATGTAGGTACAATTTGTTGTTTCACTGCGTAATTTCCTAGAAATCAGAGCTGGTTGTTAGCACATCTGTAGGGGCAGTACAGATGGGACTATATATTGGCCATGATTTGTTATTTAAGTGCGGTCCTGTGTGTCAGCTGTTTGACTAGGCAGCAGCAGCAACCACGGTGAACAGAAGCCGGCGGGGGGGGGGGGGGTTTGCCTGGAAAGCTTAGCTGTAAGATGAACAATTACTGCACCATCGCAAAACAAGTTGGTATAGAGCATTCCTGTCTGCACCAATCTGTTAGTTTAGCTAATGCACAAATACAGGCGATCAGCTTTTTCAGTGTATTAGGTCTGCTTCATAAACCACTACAGGCTATCAGTGCATCAGGTCTACTTTATACTTCAATAGACCAATAAAGGCTATCAGCATTATTAGTGTATCAGACTTATCACTTCATTATTCAATAATATGAAACCTATAGAAACCAACCAAATACTTATATGGCAATTTTTCCCAAGGAAATGTAGCACAACACGAGTAGAATTTAGCATAAGAACAGCTGTCCAATGTATTTTGCGAGTGTTTGCAGAAGACGTTCGTAATACATGGGGTAGATACTGAACGCTCTGCATTGCATATATATTTTTTATTTATATTGTTTATTTAGACATACATTAACTCGGATATAGGGGCTAAAGGCAGATGCAGCTGCCTAAGCAAGGCCCCACTACCTGTACATTGCACAGAGGCAGAAAGCAACAAGAGCACAGCGAAACAATACAGAAACAAACAAAAACAAAATCTGTGCTAAAGGCAACTCAAAAATTACACAAGAAGCTAAAAATTGTTGGCATTCTACTTGCATCATTCTCAGTAAAGCCGAAAAAATAAGGAATAATTTCGACAAACAACAATGCTGAGCAATTGTGCAAGAATTCAAACAATAAATAAAGAATATAGAAAGGACTGACATGACCACAGCAGCACTACATACCGCACGACGAGCATTATTCAACACAGCTAAGCAAAAGATAAACTTTTTTTGAGGCTATAAACAAGCTTACATTGGTGAACCATATTGACACGTGTACTTGTCTTTATCGGGCGACACGTTTCACCACCTAACAAATGTTATCGCACAGCGCAGGACGCGCCTGCATGTATCAGAAGTTTCTGGAATGTTATCGATGGTTCCATCCACTGCCTGTGACCGAACCATGTGTAATATGATCGCATGTGTGCGCGACGCGAATAATATAGAACTTTGTGGAAGGCACGGGGGTCCCAGTGATTACTGTGGAACATTCGACGACTGATGTATAAAAGCCGACGCGCTTGACGCTCTCAACAAATTTTCGACTATCGCCGAGTGTATTTGCCGCTATTGTTCTTTGAGTGTAGCCTGCTTTTGAGGGCACAAGTCCGCCCAATAAAACGCTAGTTTTGTTAATCAAAATTTTGCTGCCTTCTTCACCGGCACTACCACGTGACATCTGGTGGAGGTGCTGGGTATCGATCCCAGTACCTATGGTACCAGTACGTACCTGTACCAGTACCAGTACTCACCTACGGGGCAGAAACCTGGAGGCTTACGAAAAGAGTTCTACTTAAATTGAGGATGGCGCAACCAGGTATGGAAAGAAGAATTATGGGTTTAACGCTAAGCGATAAGAAAAGACCAGTTTGGGTGAGGGAACAAACGCGAGTTAATGACATCTTAGTTTAAATCAAGAAAAAGAAATGGGGGATATGGGCTAGACATGTAAATAGGAGGGAAGATAACCGATGGTCATTGAGGGTTGCGGACACGATTCAAAGGGAAGGTTAGCGTAGCAGGGGGCGGCAGAACGTTAGGTGTGCGGATGAGATTAAGAAGTTTGCAGCGACGACATGACCGGGGTAGTTGGAGAAGTATGGGAGAGGCCTTTGCGTTGCAGTATGCGTAACCAGGATGATGATGATGATGATGATGATGATGATTACCAGTGATCTGAGAGAAACGTAGCCTTTGGCCTAATAGAACATCTTGGAAACCTCGCAGATTGGGAAACATTGTTTTTATTAGATACTGGGCAATGTGAATTGCAGTATCCCACAGTGAGCCACCCCACATCAGAGCATTTAAGTCGTCTTCAGTAAGTGAATAACTTTTGTAAATTTGCAACATGTCAGCTTTGATACTAGCAAGGGTTCTTCTGTTCTGCTGTGACCGGAAGACGCTTGACAGCTTTTACCTTTATAGGGCGCCCTGTTCTCGCCGTAACTACAGGAATAATAAGCTTTGTGTTCACTGTTTTGCCTACCACATTAGCAGGGCTCACTTGAATGGAAGGCTGTGTTTGGTTCATTTTTGCTTGCAATGTTGCAGGAACTTGATTTTGTGTGAATGTGTTCAAATTTGTGAAAAATGCCTCACATGCAGCTAGATTTCCCATGAATTCCCGAGTGCTGCAATTTGCCGGGACGTTCGCTACAGCTTTCGACATATTACAAAGTCTCTCATAGGCATAACAGTACTTTTGCTGAGGAGTGTCTCAGGGTGTCTACCAGGTTGACATGTCCAAATTTCCCGAGTTTTCCAGATTTTCCCTGAGTGCCTTTGCAAAATTCTCTGAGCGACACAGAACTTTGTTTTACTACAAGACAGGCTGACACTATGTCGCCCGATGCTGTCACTCTATAGTAAGCATGCTAAGAAACGACTTTATCCAGTTTGAATAGTAAGGACTATCATTTCTTTTATACAAAGGAATCTGTAGTGAGGAATTAGTAAATTGCACAGTAAATAAAATAACTGAAAAAAAAAATGGTTAAACTCATCGCAAATCGAGTGGAACATTCAACATATGAATAAAAACGAGATGCATACATAAACAAATGTTTCCGAATTTTCAAGAAATATGAAAGTTTATTTCCATCTTGTAAGGTACAGATCTTGTAAGATACAGATGGAGAGGTGGAGGAAAAAAAGCTGTCCATTGAACAGCTTGACAAGTCCCCCATCCCTCATTTGGACAGAAGCAGCATCAGATTCTTTCATTCAAATATACGCATGTATACCGTACATACATATTATTGCACATCATATACATAACTCAAGAAGTCACGAAGATCATCAAGGAAAAATACACATATAATGGTCATAGAAGTATTACAAATTAATCACATACATCAGCCGGAGCTCATTGAGAGACGAAGAGAAGAGATTGAAACCAACCGAATTGTAATAGTTTAGGAGTGTGGGTAATGTATACCTCAGACACTGTTTCCCATAGTTTGACCGTGGTGTCGGTACTGTCCAGTCTTCAAAGTGTGTTGTGCTATAATGTGGTGGTCTAGTTTGCAATTGGGCGAGTTTATGCAGATTAAAAATATTCTTATAGACTTCTGCCTTGTAGACACGACTTAATCGATATTTGTACAGATTATACGCTGGAATTACCCCGGTGTTCATGAAGAAAGTTATTGTCGATGCAGTGTAGGGAGCATTATATGTATGTCGGAGATATTTTTTCTGTACTAAGTGAATATGCTCTAGATTGTTGGATGTCGTGTTTCCCCACACTAACTGACAATAGTTCAACTGTGAATAAAAAAGGGCATTATATAGCAAGAGTTTAATGCGCGCAGGAAGAATGTACCTTAATCGGCCTATTACACCTGTTATTTGGCTCAGTTTGATTACAACATTTTTGACATGACTATCCCAAGACATGTTCGCGGAAAAGACGACACCCAGACATTTGAAATTCTCGACTATTTCAATACTGCGCGAGTTTAATTTAATATCTTGATGCAGAGGTATATGTTTATGTTTCGGCTTAAATATAACTGCTTTCGTTTTGCTCTCATTTACCTTCATTAGATTTAGTTTCGACCATTCCTCTAAGGATTTCATTGTACTGTTACATTGTTTAATTAGAGTATGGATGTCATTACCAGCGAAAAAAATACTGGTGTCATCTGCATAGATGATAAATCTTGCCTGAGGGTTTATGTTGACGATATCGTTAATATAAATATTAAAAAGTATAGGGCCTAAAATACTTCCCTGGGGCACTCCGCTATGGACAGTCCTGGCTTTTGAAGTAAAAGTGTCTATTTTAACAACTTGGGCTCTGTTGGAAAGGTAGGATTTTATAAGAGATAGTGACTGTCCTCGTATCCCATAATTCTGTAATTTCTCCAGCAAAATATTATGGTCAACTAAATCAAATGCTTTTGAAAAATCTACGAAAATACCAACAACAATTGCTCTGTTCTCAAACTCTGTTAGTATATATTCTTTCTGTTCTAGTAATGCTAACTCGACTGATTTGTTCTTACGGAAAGCGTATTGATGTGGTGTTAACAAGTTATGTTTTTCAATGAAGTGTGTCATCCTTGGACACAAAATTTTTTCGAACACTTTTGAAAACACGGGTAGAATGGATACCGGCCTGTAATTTCCCAGATCATTACGATCTCCTTTTTTATAAATAACAGTAACCTTTGCAAACTGCATTTTCGCCGGAAAAATTGCCGATTGCAAGCACGTGTTAAAAATATGACCGAGTACTGGGGCAATAATGTCAACCACGTGTTTAATAGGGCCAACTTGAAGACCGTCTATGTCACAACTGGTGCTATTGTTCAAGGCTTTTATAACGGACGCAACTTCATTCAGTGTTACAGGATGAAGGTACATTGTGTTGTCATTATGAGCGCATACGTAGTTACTAGCCTGAGAGGATAGAGACCGAGTGTTACCGATACTTGTGAAAAAATCATTAAATGCGTCAGCGAGCTTAACACCGGATAAATCTTTGCCATTAATGTGCAATTTCGTTAAAGGCCTGTGTGAGTGATTTCGATTTAGGAGAGTGTTCAACCTCGACCACAGCAAACTATGTTGACGACACTCAATGTCCAGCAAAGATGAATAGTATACTGTGCGTGCGTGTCGCAATTTTTTTGTTAGCCTATTGCGAAACTTTTTGAATGCGACAAGGTCATCGGTTGATCGTGTCTGAAGGAAATGTTGATAT
This sequence comes from Dermacentor variabilis, assembly GCF_050947875.1. Lineage (NCBI taxonomy): Eukaryota > Metazoa > Arthropoda > Arachnida > Ixodida > Ixodidae > Dermacentor > Dermacentor variabilis. The sequence continues at coordinate 237,530,628 of NC_134571.1, forward strand.
AACTTGTCCCTAATTTTCATTTCAATGAGTAATTCAGGAGTAATCCATGTATATAATAATAAATATAATAATAATAATAATAATAATAATAATAATATATATATATATATATATATATATATATATATATATATATATATATATATATATATATATATATATATATATATATATATATATATAAAGGCACTACCATGTTTTACGTGACGCTTGATGTGGGACATGTAGGTAGCTACCTTGAAATATATATATATATATATATATATATTTCAAGGTGGCTACCTACATGTCCCACATCAAGCGTCACGTAAAACATGGTTGTGCCTTCACCAAAGCGATACTCTATAACGATATATATCACTCAGAAGCAAAATGGAAGTAATTTACGTTAACAGAATGTTCAATTTGCCGCAAGCTTAATGTTTGTGATGTCTGTAGTGCGCGACATGGTGCGGGGGTCTGAAAGGACAGAAGCAGACGACAAGGAGTGCGCGCGCCGAGGCGAATTCCGTGCTAGAGAGAAAACGACAACGCCGAAGAGCGTCCGGCACGTGAACGCGCGGCGCAAGAAAAGAAAACAAGAGAAAAATACCAGCCAATTAGGAGAAACCACGGAGCGTCAACCAACCAATCAGAAAACGACTAATTGGCGAGAGCGGAAGGAAAAGCGAGGCGCGCTGGCAGAAGAGGGGAGACGCCGGGAGAATTCCAGGAAGCGACGCCAGGAGAAGGTCGGCCACCGGACCTGTGCGTCGCCCGTCTACCCGAGCGTGCCGCCAGCTGCCCAAGGCCGACGAGCTTCTATGCCCGTGGGCAGGACGAGAGCAGTCGAGCTACGGGCCCGAGTTCTACGCCCAGCTGCCCGGCCAGAACGCCGCCGCCATCTACTCGTGCCGCGTGCTGCCCGAGGTCGGCGTTCGAGCTTCTGTGCCCGAGGGCAGGACGAGAGCAGTCGGGCTACGCGCCCAAGTTCTACGCCCAGCTGCCCGGCCAGAACGCCGCCGCCATCAACTCGTGCCGCGTGCTGCCCGAGGTCGGCGTTCGAGCTTCTGTGCCCGAGGGCAGGACGAGAGCAGTCGGGCTACGCGCCCAAGTTCTACGCCCAGCTGCCCGGCCAGAACGCCGCCGCCATCTACTCGTGCCGCCTGCTGGCTGAGGCCGGCGTTCGAGCTTTTGTGCCCGTGGGCAGGACGAGAGCAGTCGGGCTACGCGCCCAGGTTCTACGCCCAGCTGCCCGGCCGGGACGCCCCCGCCATCTACTCGTGCCACCTGGCCGCCTGCCTTCTATCTCCAAGCCAGAGCAATGGCGCACCGGTTGCCCGGTCAACCATCCTACACCCCGACCTTTGGTGAGACCGGCGCAACTTCTCTCATCGTCTTGGAGGAAGACGACGAAGTCGAAGATTGCGGACGTGCTTCGCATGGGCTCCCGCTTTGAGACCGTTTTTCGGTGGAACTCCCTGTGCTGTGGACTTGCTTTTTGTGGGATTGTCCACAGGAAGTTGCCCTCTCCCTGCGGACACCTAATTTCGGCAAGTTTGCCCCCTTTTTAGGGGTTTTTCCACGCTTTTCGTGCTCAACCACCGCGCGGCAAAGTTAGGCCTCATCATTAGGCCGAGCCGCCGCCGACGGCACCGGGCTCCGGGACGGTGACTTGTGGTTGTGGGCCTCTGTGAGGCTGAAGACAATGGAGTACTCCGTTGAGGGAGAGACTATAACGTCCGAAGAGTTCGAGGCGGGAGAATGGGCCTGGGTTTTGCGGGCTCAAGATAGATTCAAGAAATCTGTATACGGGAACCATCCCGAGAGTAGGCCTAGCGAGAAGCAGGCGGGCAGCGACGGGCGCCAGACGCACGGAGCAGAACAAGTCAAGCGCGGGAGAGCGCCGGTGTGGAAGAAACGGGGACCGTTTCTGAAGATGCCAGCCAAGGACTTCAAGGTTGTGTGCCGACCCAAGAATTGGGACTTGAGTATGGTGACGTCGAGGGAACTCGGATATGCCTTGAGAGCGGCAGCGGAGCTGACGAATGCGACTGTGGCGGAGGAAGACCTGGTGCGGGTCAACGAGACAAATAACACGAAAACGGTGAGCACGCCGTGTATGCATCGCTGTGGGGCATATGCGAATGTAAAGACGCTCAAGCTGAGCGGTCATGACCTTGAGATTTCGGCGTACGTGGCGGCGCCGGAGAACTCTGTGCGCGGAGTCATTTACAACGCGTACAACGGATGCCCACTGGCAGAAGTTCGGGTGGGATTCTTGAAGAGGAATGACGGCATAGAAATTTTGGATGCCAGACCTTTGGGAAAGTCGAAGGCGATTCAGATAACGTTCGGGGGGAAGCATGTTCCCTGGCAGGTTATTTACTGGAACTGTTTGTACGCCGTGATTCCGTACAGAGAGTTAGTCGAGACCTGCTATAACTGCAGACGAGTGGGACATCGGGCGGACGTTTGTTATCGTCCGAAGACTAATCTGTGTCGCCGTTGCGGAAAGGATCATCCTGCGCCACCGGAAGGAGAGCCGCTGACCTGCACTCCGGACTGCATCGTGTGCCATGGGGCGCACAACACGGGGAGCCAAAACTGCAAGTTTCGTCTAGCCCGTAAGCAGCCGACGGGCCTGTAGCAGGCCAGTGAGGACAACGGCCAAACTGACAAGGAGGAGCGGCGCTCGAGGCCCAGGAAGCGGTCATCCAGCGGTGCGAGAGACGATAACAAGAGCAGGGACCGGTCCACTTCCTTCCCACCACTGCCCGGACCCGAGCGTGGCAAAGGAGAACAGGGTTCCAGTCATGGAAGAAGTCCCAGTGCCACGAGAAAAAACGTGAGCTGGCCCTACGTGGCCTCCCAGAGTGAGACTGCTCGAGAGAAGGAGCTACAAAGGCAGGTGCAGCAGCAGGCTGAGACGATTAAAAAGATGGAAGTCAGGATAGCAGAGATGGAACGCGCGCTTAAAAGCGACAAAGGACAAAGGGTACAGACGCCGGTGGTCCAGGCCCCACTGAAAGCGGCACAGGCGACTGCTTCTCGCGAGAGCGAGAGCACAGCTATGGAGGTGGAGAATCGGGGGAAGCTTAAGAGGCCGCCATCGGCGGATGATGGAGCTAATGCGAAAAGAGTGGCAGAAACTTCAACGGCGGACACGCCGCAGCCAGTCGTTAAAGTCACTAGTCTTAGGGGGGAAATGTCTGCCATTGCGGACAGAATAGGAAAACAGGAGGAAAGACAGGATAGGTTGGAAGCTCGGGTCGACAGGATCGAAGCCAGACTAGACAAGATTGAGGAGCGTCTTGACGCCTTCACCAATGATATGCGGGCTTTCCAAACACAGGTTATGGGCATGTTTCAACAGCTCAATGCTACGCTACAGGCTAGATTGCCTCCCGTAGTCGGCCAAGCGCCGATGTTAGTGAACCTAGTGCCTAATCATGGCCCCTCGCCAGCAAATTGAGGTTTGGCAGTGGAACTGCAGGGGCTTCCGTCGCAAGCGGGGGAACCTGCAATTGCACATACAAAATCTGCACAGTAAGCCTGACATTATAGCTTTGCAAGAGGCTAGTGGCTGGGTGAAATTACCTTGATTTAAGCCATTTACACCGCCAGAGATTGATCGGGGGGGTGTATCGAGCGTCTTCACGGCCGTGCTAGTTCATCGCAACGCCACGGCGATTCAGCATACCATAGATAGCAGCAGAGAGGACTACGTCCTGCTAGAGGTTCTGCCCAAAAGAAAGGATGATAAGAGTCTCTTTGTACTTAATGTATATTCTTCTCCTAAAGATAAAGGGCTGGGCTTGCCAGACCTATTGATAAAGACGCAACGGCTAGCGGCTAGGGCTCAGCTCATCGTGGTTGGAGATTTCAACGCGCCTCATCCGGAGTGGGGCTACATCCGAGCCACTCCAAAGGGAAATAGGCTTTGGCGGGTAGCTCAGGACCTACAATGGACAACCTTGAACAACCCGCTCGATCATACGAGGATAGGCAACAGCGTTAGCACAGACACATCTCCGGACCTCACATTTGTTAAAGGTATTAGGGATGCAAAGTGGGTAAACACGGGACAGCCACTGGGCAGTGATCATTATATCCTTTCCACGGTATTTCGTGCTGCTAAGCACAAAGACAGGGTAAAAGGAACTAGAGTGACGGATTTGGACAGATTTCGGAAAGTCAGGAAAGACACAGTGAGCGGGGAAATCGAGGACTTGGGAGCCTGGGTTGAGGCGCTCAAGCAGGACGTGAAGGGTACCACAGAAGAGGTTCCGACGGTGGAGGAAGGTTTTACGGCGGACTCTAGACTGTTACACATGTGGGAAGCGCATGCGAGTCTCCTTCGAAGGTGGAAGAAACAAAAGCATAATGGAGTCCTCCGTAGGAAGGTGGCCAAGCTAGAACGAGAAATCGAAACCTACACGTTGGACTTGCAGTGCAAATAATGGGGGCAGATTTGTGACAGGATGAATGGGCAATTCGGATGCAAAAAAACATGGCAGTTGTTGAGGCACCTTTTAGATCCGACGGCAACCAAATCGGCGCAGAAGGGTCAAATGGCTAGGTTAGTTCATCAGTATCAAGGCACGACTGGGGAGTTCATTCAAGAACTCCGAAGTCGTTACATAAACGGCGAGGCGGGCGGTTTCTTGCCGGATTACTCGGGAGAGGAAAACCTCGAATTAGATGCGGACTTTACGGTGGCGGAGGTGGAGTTTGCAATGGGGCAGCTTCGTACTACGTCGGCAGCGGGTCCGGACGGGGTCACTAATAAAATGCTGAGGAACCTGGATTTCAAGTCAGTGGGGGCGCTCACGGACTTGATGAACAAATATTGGGCGGCCGGGGAGATCCCCGCAGAGTGGAAGCATGCTAGGATTACATTTATTCCTAAACCAGGGAAGAAGATCTGTATTGAGAATCTTCGACCCATCTCGCTGACGTCCTGCTTGGCCAAATTGATGGAGCATGTGGTCCTCAACAGGCTTCAGGGTTATGTGGAGGACAAGGAGTTGATACCTAAAACTATGATTGGCTTTAGGGCTAATTTATCAACGCAGGACGTCATGATACAGCTCAAAAAGGACGTGGTTGATCCTGGGTACGGCACGGGCACCAAGGCTTTCTTGGGGCTCGACCTTACAAAGGCCTTTGACAATGTCACCCATGAGGCAATATTAAGGAACCTATCGGACATAGGACCGGGGGGTAGAACCTTCCGATACATCAGATCATTTCTGGAGGATAGGACTGCGGAGATTGTAGTCGGAGAATTTAAATCGGATGCTTTCCCGTTAGGGGGCAGGGGGACACCACAAGGGTCGGTTTTATCGCCGTTCTCCATATATCCTTATATATATATATATATATATACGTTCTCCTTATATCCTCCATAAACTTGCATATTTATGGAAATAAATTCATTCATTCATTCATTCATTCATTCTTGTTTAATCTCGCCTTGATCAAGATACCGCCCAGGCTGGCAATGATATCGGGACTTAAACATACATTTTATGCGGATGACATTACTCTGTGGGTAACAAGGGGAAGCGACGCACAATTAGAGGAAACTTTACAACAGGCAGTGGATATTGTGGAGGAGCTAGCGGGGAAGGCAGGACTCTCGTGCTCTCAGCCCTAGTCCGAGCTTTTTGTGCTTAGGCATAAACCAGGAGGGATACATGCGAGGCACTATGTGCCGCCACCACCGCTGAAGGTGAAAGTGGGGGGTGCACCGGTCGCTGAGGTCCAAACGATCAGGATCCTGGGGCTGTATCTGCAGACTAACAGGAAGAATAGGGAGGCCTTGGAAAGGCTCAAAAATACTGTCAATGCTACCGTGAGACTTATCAGGAGAATCGCCAATCGTAAACAAGGCGTCAAGGAAAAGGACTTGTGTAAGCTGGTACAGGCGTTTGTGCTCAGTAGAATAGTGTATGCGACGCCTTATATGAAGATGGACGCGACGGAGAAAGGCAAGGTGGAGGCTATGATTAGACAGGCGTATAAGGCGGCCCTTGGGTTGCCTAACAATACTTCTACCGAAAGGCTGCTGGGATTAGGGGTGCACAACACCTTGGAAGAACTGCGGGAGGCACACTTGGCGATGCAACTCAGTAGACTTTCCAAAACGAAAGTAGGGAGGGATATATTGGAAGGGATCGGCATTGGAGTTGATCCTCCAGCTGGGGACATGAAAATTCAGGTGAAGCGAGAAATGCACAAGGGCTTGTACATAAAACCTTTACCTAAAAATATGCATCCGATACATCACGAGAACCGTAGGAGGGCAAGAGCCAGAGCTTTACATGCTAAGTACGGGAAGTACAACGGGGCAGTCTACGTAGATGTCGCCGAGTATAAGAACAAGGACGCATTTGCAGTTGCGGTGGTGGACGGCCGGGGACGCTTAGTCACCTCTGGATCAGTCAAAACCCGCTCCTCAGAAACTGCAGAGGAGGCGGCGATAGCGCTAGCTATAGGTAATACTGAAGCTGACCTGATTTTCAGCGACTCTAAAACAGCCATCCGAAATTTGGCGAGGGGCAGAATCTCTGCCACAGCGGCAGGATTACTAAATCGGGCCACGGGGCGAGGGACTACGGAGGTGGAAATTGTCTGGGTACCGGCCCACTCTGGGAACCCTGGGAACGAGGCGGCTCACATGAATGCTCGAGGTTTCGTCAGCCGAGCAGGTGAGCCGGACGTTCCAGGGAGGTCCACGAGAGATGGGCTGGTGTCCTTTCACGACATTACTAACCATTACAAACTTGAGCGGAGAATTTACCCTCCACCGGACAAGCAATTGGTGAAGGCGCAGGAAAGCGTCTGGCGAAGATTGCAGACGAGATCTTTCTATAGCCCATACGTGTTAAACAAAATCTACCCGGACGTTCAGCCGGAATGCAAATGGTGCCAGGAATTGGCCACCTATGACCACATATTATGGAGCTGTAGCATAGCGCCGCCACCGGCGGATATTATGCGTGATCCTTCTCTCGAGCAGTGGGAGGCCGTGTTGGCCAGCTCAGACCCGGTCGTCCAGACCAGGGCCGTGGAGTGGGCCACCCAGGTCGCCGTCAGCCATGAGCTGATGGCCATCTAGCACGGAATCGTCCGCACATGCGTTCTGACGAAAATAAAGTTTTTCCATCCATCCATCTCATCGTCTTGTCGCCGCTTCTCGACTTCGAGACTGTTATGCGCCACTGCCATCATGGTCAGCCCGGACTCGCGTACTAGTTAACGCCGTACTAGCCCTGAGTGTGTTCCTTACCGCGGTGTCTGAGTGCTTGTTTTATGCTTTCTATTTATTTCTATTTCGATTTAGTTTTATTAAAAGTGTGTGGGTGTTTTTGAAACCAACGGCTTTGTCCTCAATTAGGTTCTCGGAGGCCCCGCCTAGGAGAACCGTCAGAACCTTTGAGTACAAGAACCTTGCATCATAATGTTCATGCTCTATTCCTTGCTTCCACTGCACAGAAATGACAAAAAACAGGTAGCGTCTACAAATGTGCACTCCGTGACTGAAGGTGATATAAGCTACTTTTATCTATTTATCGCAAGCTCATTGGTGTAAGGCCCGAACTTTGTCACAAATGAAATTCTCAACAGCTGGCGTGTCCACGTCAACTCTCCTGACATACTCTCAGCCTGTGCACAACACCTCAGTGTTGCATTTCACTGTTTTAGCGAGTTTATTTCGGTTTGGATGAGGAACACCGGCTTTCCAGTGTCAGCCAATACTTTGTTTTTTGCAGAAGGGTTGAAATCCGGGCCAGTTGGTACATAGTTGAAGGAAAAAAGAAACAGTCCGAAAACACATAGGACAAGAAGAGAGGTTCACAACACAACGAGTGGACTATCAACTGAGCTATATTACAAAGCGCTCTGCTGGCCTTGCGGGGACATGCCGTTTGTAATAAAGCTCAGTTGATAGTCTAGTCGTTGTGGTGTGAACCTATCTTGTCCTTTGTGTTTTGTGACAGGTTTTTTTCCTTCAACTTTGTTTTTTGAGCTCAAGCTTCTTGAAAACGCGGCGGCAGGCTTCGTTTCCCGTTCCTTCCTCAATGCTTAGGTTCTTCCTGTTCTCGTGCTCCTTCTACCGTGCTTTCGCCCCACGGACCATTCGAAGCGTCCTCTTAGTCAGCTGTACAGTCAACGTCCGATTTTTCGGACTCCCTAAGGGCCGCCAAAACGTCCGTAAAATCGGGCAGTCCGTAAATATGAATGCATGTCTTTTACTGCCATTAAATGCTCAAACCACCACAGGCACATCCGAAAAGGCCTACCATCACGCTTATTAGGCATATCGGTGCCCGCACTGGGACAGGAGATGGGAACTGGACGCGTAGTTAATTAAGGAATAGATACTGTGTCCCGTGACAATTGCACCTTCCCACGCTTGATATGCTTCACCGCGTAACACTTTTGTATTGAGACATAGCTGACTTTTGGGAACCGGCATTATGCAACGCGCCGTACTTTCCGAGCTTCGAAGCCAATCACGAAGTACCACAAAGAGTCAGTGCCACTGATTACAGCGGCGCCGAACGCCAGGAAACTTTATAACAAACGTTAAAGGAGCTGTGCTTAGCGTTTGCCAAGGTGCGAGGTAATGAAAACGGCGGAAATGGTGGCTTTGATTAACGCCGTTTCGGACTTGCGGTCACGGCAGAAAGTCCGGAAAATAGGACGTCGAAGGGTTCCTGCGTCCGAAATTTCTGACGTTCTTAGACATCGATTCTATGGGGTACGTGATAGTGCCGCGGAGCCGTCGGGTGTCCGGAAAGTCGGTCATTGGCTGTAAACTCCTCCACCCGACGACACGGCGTCAAAAGACGATTCATTACGATTCCTCTCTTTTACGCAAGCCAGCATTACTACGACTTTCGTTCCCTTTCAATAAAATTACACCTAATTTTTCCTGATAGAGGCACAAATTCCCTGAGTTTTCCCTGAGTATTGCCAGACTATTCAAACTCCCTGAGAATTTCCAGTTTTCCCAGTTTTCCCGGTTGGTAGACCTGTGCTTGAAGTCATGCAGCTATTGTCACGAAAATGTTCCTTACGCCACCTCCGTGAAATGCATGCTTTATCAAATAATTCCCTTCCAGAAAGTGAGCAAGCTGCCATAATATGTGCACAAGGCAAGCCGTACTGACCGTGGAAAGTGCATGTACAGCTGTCGGGGCTTTGTTCTACATTGTACTCTTTGCTTCCTAATGCGACAGAATATGAATTACTGCTTTGGCTAACCTGGTAATTTACTGTCCTTAATTTTTATTATTGTTGAAGTACTGTACATTTGGTCTCCACAGTGCAACTATGAGACAGTTCTATCTGAAATTTGTCTATGAAATTAGATTAAGGTTAAGTTTTATTTCTTTCAGTTGGGCAAACTCCAGAGATGCTGCCATTATTAACATAGTTAACCAGTTCTGCTACAGCTTCAACTAAATGCAATGATTGTTTAAGAGAACTTTCAGCTTCTGATTATGACTTTCAATGCAGTCATTTGTGTTGTTACATAAAGTAGAAAGTTCTTTCCTGTAAGCATGCACCTACATCTGTTTACACGAATGCCACTTTTTCATGTAGTATGGGAGAAAGTCTTTGGGAGCAATTTGCATTAGGTGTGGCAGCTTATCATAGTACTTTTCTAGAGTTTGAGAATAGATTAGTTGTTTTAAAATTGGAAGAAGTAGTTTGCGTTGAGCCTTTGGCCTTCTCGTCAACATTTCTATGGAAACAATTCAGCACGTGCCATGTGCACAGCAATATTGTATTATTTGGAAGGAGAGAACTTAAAATGGCGAAGCTCATTCATGTCTTTGTCTACAATTACAAACATCATCTGTCTATCATTACATTAACAAATGGATTAAAGTCAACAAATTTCTCCAACATGGGCTGAACGATTTCTGTAGTTTGATTCCACACAAGTGCTAACAAACTTATCTTCCATAACCACTACCATATTCGACAATAATTGAGTACAAGACATAACTTTCCCTGTTAACTTTATAAGTGACATCAACAAATATGACCTCAGGATACTTTTCAAACATTTCACGCATGTGGCTAGTTTGAATTAAGATAAATTGGAGATCGTTTTCATTATTCTTTTAATATTGAATAAGGCAGTCGAGATTCCTCTCAATTAAGCTTTCTATTTGATGAATTGACATTTCACCATGTGCCTCTCGAGTTCGAATATAAATAGAACATTCCATTTTATAGTTATAGTGTTATAGTTGTAACATTTATCTCTGTTAATGTCTTTGCCGTTTTCTGCCTAACCAAGTTCTCAAAATCTTTTGGAGCGACATTACACTTGATTAGGTCAGTCATACAGTTCTGCCTTCTTTGTACGGCTTAGAAGCCTTTCCTGAGGATACAGATCAAGGCTGTGGTTATGTTTTTCTTTTAGCTGGCTTATTCTATAGTGCAACACCGGTTCTTTACAAAGGACAAGTGAAAGAGACATTTCGCAGTTAGTGTTAATATAGCTCTGGTTAGGGCACTTTCTAATTCGACGCTGCCTAGCAGGACCACCCTGAATACACTGATAAGTGATTCTGATAAAAATTAAATTATGGGGCTTTACGTGCCAAAACCACCTTCTGATTATAAGGCACGCCGTAGTGGAGGACTCCGGAAATTCGGAAGACCTGGTGTTCTTTAACATGCACATAAATCTAAGTACACGGGTGTTTTCGCATTTTGCCTCCACGGAAATGCGGCCGCCGTGGCCGGGATTCAATCCCGCGACCTCGTGCTCAGCAGCCCAACACCATAGCCACTGAGCAACCACGGCGGGTTAGTGATTCTCATAAATTCATATTCTTTACTGTCTGCCGCCAAAGGGTTATTATTTGACCTGCTCACAGAATCTACGTTTCCCTTATTTGCACGAGGCATCAAAGAATTCCTTAAAGTAAACAAAATTGTTTAAAAATTCGCTTTAAAAATCCGTTTTGCTCCAGCTCCAGGTAGTACACCAGAATTATGAATCATCATCATCAGCCTGGCTACGCTGACTGCAGGACAAAGGCCTCTCCCATACTACTCCAACTACCCCCGTCATGTGCTAATTGTGGCCATGTTGTCCCTGCAAGCCTGATCTCATCCGCCCACCTGTCTTTCTGCCGCCCCCTGCTACGCTTCCCTTCTCTTGGAATCCAGTCCGTAAGCCTTAATCATCCTTCATCATTACATGCCTTGCCCATGCCCATTTCTTTTTCTTGATTTCAACTAAGATGTCATTAATTCGCGTTTGTTCCCTCACCCAATCTGCTCTCTTCTTATCCCTTAACGTTACTCCCACCATTCTTCTTTACATAGCTCGTTGCATAGTCCTAAGTTCAAGTACAACCCTTTTCGTAAGCCTCCAGGTTTCTGCCCCGTAGGTGAGTACTGGTGAGACACAGCTGTTATAAACTTTTCTCTTGAGGGATAATGGCAACTTGCTGCTCATGCTGAGAATGCCTGCCAAATGCACTCCAACCCATTCTCATTCTTCTGATTATTTCAGTCTCATGATCCGGATCCGCGGTCACTACCTGCCCTTACCACTACGAGTGCCTCGCTACCTGTCTGAAACTGCTGTTCTCTTCCGAGACTGTGAAACATTGCTTTAGTTTTCTGCAGAATAATTTTTAGACCCACCTTACTGCTTTGCCTGTACATCAGAATTGCTTGTGCATGTCTTGACGGAAACTGCTGCATCAGAGCTGGCAACACTGCAGCCTGCCATCAAGGGTGCCGAATGTTTTCTTGGTCCTGCATCCATGAACGGGACTGTCAGCTCTAATGCCACATTTCTGTATGGAGACAGCCTTGTCACTGTCGGAACTGGATTTAGAAGACAAAGCTGCCTGACGACGCCTGCACCGGAATTGGCCCTTTCTGAAGTACAAATAGCTCTGTCAGGCTTACTTTTACGGCTTTTGCAGCCAGAAACCTCGACCACAACGCCACACAAGACAGCTGCAAAGTCTACTGTAATAGCCCGCGAAAAGCTTTGCTGCTGCTTGCTGGCTAAACAGCTGTCATGGGCCTTGTTGTGGGAGGTTGTGGCTTGCCCTTCGATGTTTGCACCTGAGGCTGCAATAAAAGCGGGAATGCTGAATTGGTGCTTTGCCCGCCTTGGTACTGCAGGCAAAGATGCAACTCGCTGCAAGGGCTTGGCAGTTATGTCAGGAAGTACTCTGCGCCGCCTGGTACTGCTTGGCCGGTGCCTTGTCTTTGCTTGCACAGTGCCGCAACCTTTCTGCGGTTGCTCTTTAATGTCACCAGAGTCCACGCACCACCATGGGAAACATGGACCGCCTCAGCCACACCCTCCGTGGATAAGTGAGGAGTAGGACTTTCCTGTACGACTCCTCCCATGACTCCTGGACCAAGTGGTGCTGGCACCTCGGCTGAGGATCACTTGCTTAGCAGAAGGCACATGGCCTTGAAGTCTACCCTCAGCCTTTCCCCTTCTGGGTACCCCTGAACCATGGGCCATGGGTGAATGCAGGAGGTCCCAGGTGCACCAGGTCTTGGTGCTCTTGCAGTGAACGTGAACACTGCCAACGAGAGAAAAGCCAGGACCCCGAAGGGCACAAGGAAGCTGGCCGGTGCTGCAAGCCGGCAAGGAAGCATGACATGGTCACCTGCGCCAAGTTTCTTGGCTTCACCCTAGATGGCTTGCTTGCTGCTGTAGTTGTGCTGGATTCGGCCTCTCTGCACACTAGCAGCCAGGATGCGGGCCTCCCTGTAGAAGTAGTTTGACAACAGCCAGTTTCCATGGTGGCTTGGGTGCATACCATCCCTGGCAAGGTAGCTTGCCCAATCTTCAACCAAGCCACCCATGAAGTGGATGCCCTGCTTCTGACACAGCTCTTACAGCGCAGCGTTCACCTCTTTTTACATTTAGTTCATGTGGCGCAACTTACGCGACTGTGCTTCCAGCATGCGGTGCTTACTGTGCTTACTCAGCATACTGTGCGTCCAGCATGCCCGCGAGGGTTAAGCCGTCTGTAGTCAACGCAGAAGCGGAGTGTGTTGTCTTTCTGTTTTACTAGTACGACAGGCGATGCCCACGGACTTGTCGACGGCTGGATGACGTCGTCATTTAGCATTTCTTGAACTTGACGCTTAATCGCCTCCCGCTCCATAGGTGACACGCGATACGGATGCTGACGAACAGGCCGCGCCGACTCCTCTGTAACGATCCGGTGTTGCGTAAAGGAAGTGCGCTGGACTTTGGATTCCGTGGAAAAACAGCCGGAGAATTCTGTCAGTAGGCCCAAGAGCTGATCCTTCTGTACATCTGCTAAGTCAGCATTATTGTGGACGCGGGTATTCAGGCTGGCCTGAGTTGTTGCATCCGGTGAAGTCACTTGTAACTTGCCGATGTCGGAGAAGTCAGCAATGTCGTTCAGGAATGCCACAGCTGTACCTTGAGGGACGTGCTGATACTCATGGCTGAAGTTTGTCAACAAAACTTGCGAGCACTTATGCTGTGTTCGAACAAGGCCCCGGGCGATGCCGATGTGTCTTTCGAGCAACAGCGGGATATTTGCCTCGGCAATACACTCATAGCCGTCGAATGCGTCGCAGGTGACGAAGGTCACTACGCTGCTCCTTGGCGGCACCGTGATGTTCTCGTAAACAATCCTCAAGGCGTTCACATATGTGTGGTCAGTGCTGCTCCCTGCTAAGGCCTGCGCCGTCGAAAGCGTTACCCGCGACTTTTGTAAGTTAATCACAGCTCCATTAGCCTGCAAAAAGTCCATTCCCAAAATTAGGTCCCTCGAACAGCTTGGGATGATAACGAAATCTCCGATGTACGTAAACCCACAAATACTCACTCGCGCTGTGCATCTTCCTACCGGGGTTAGCAGATGGCCTCCTGCAGTGCGAATCTGCGACCCAGTCCACTCGGTAGAAACTTTATTCAGCTTGCAGGCAAGGTCCATGCTCACAACTGAGGTGTCCGCTCCAGTGTCGATTAACGCCGTTATTTCTTCGTCGTCTGTGGTGACGGGAATGTTCGACGTTACTAACTCTCGTAAGGTGCTTGACTCCGTCTGTACGTCTGCGTCGATATGTTTTTGTCGTCGTCGTCATAGTGGAGGATCTTGCGTACGGTCGTCGTCAGCGGCCTCGCCTCCGGAGGTCGCTGAACTCAGTTTTGCCGACCCGCCGGGCTAGGCGAGCGGCGTCTCAGACCGCCGTGAGTAAAGGCTTGGCTTGGTGATGGTGACCTGTAACGAGCAGGAGACGACGAACGGGTCTCGTGCCATCGCTGATCAACATTGCGACGATACGCGACGTAACTCTCTATTTCCGGCGGCCGCTTACCAGGTCGCGGACGAGGTGCATTCGGCAAGAATCCATGGAGCCCCACATGACGATAAGGCCACATTCTGTAGATGTGTCTGGCTTCGCCACAGTGAAAACAAAGGGGCTTGTAGTCTGTAGTGCGCCAGACGTCTGTCTTCCTAGTCCTTGCTTCGGCGATGTGCGGTGGGCTGCGAGGCGGCCTGAAGCTTACGTCGATTTGTTGAGTGGGGTTTACCATGCTGCACGCACTTGAGGGTGGCGGACGGCGTACTGGTTTAGCGTAACTCATTTAGGCGTGCAGTCCCTGCTGTGGTGCCTCGTACTGTCCAGGAATATGGACGGCCTGTCGGCCCTCGGCGCGCACCATTTCCGCAATGGAAAGTTGTCCCACAGGGTCAGTGGCCGTCTGCATCTTCTGCAGTTCCTCCTTGACGATAGGCCTGATGAGTTCTCGCAAGGCGCCAACGTCGTTACCGAATGTAACGGCAGAGAGCTCCCTTGAAATCATGGCGTCGCGGTTGTTTTGCCTGGCCCGCTGTTGAAGGGCCTTTTCCATAGTAGTGGCTTCGTCATGGAACTCTGCAAGTGTCGTCGGCGGATTTCGAATGAGGCCAGCAAAGATTTCCTCTTTGACGCCGCGCATGAGATGGCGCACCTTCTTTGTTTCAGTCACAGAAGGGTCCGCACGTCTGAAAAGCCGATTCATGTCTTCTACGTACGCCGTCACTCGCTCATTCGGGCCTTGAATTCTTGCCTCCAACGCTAACTCTGCCCTCTCCTTTCTGTCCGCCCTGGCGAAGGCATTGAGGAACTGCCTACGAAATTCTTCCCATGACGTCAGTGTCGCCTCGTGGTTCTCAAACCATGTTTTCGCGGAATCCTCAAGAGCGAAGTACACATAGCGTAGCTTACGCTCGTGGTTCCAGTCGTTGAGGTTGGCAACCCGGTCAACTTTTACTCAACTGTGCTTCCCCTGAATTATTTTCCCCTAAATTCTACTTAGCCTAGCTTCCTCTAACTCATATTCACCTTAAATTCTGCTCCGCCGTGTTCTTTCTTACTCCCATTCATGAAAATTCTAATCAGCCGCGCTTCCTCATATTCATTGAAGTTTTGCTCTGCTTTGTTGTTCTCATTCATATTCACGTAAATTGTACTCAAATGAGCTTGCTCTAATATTCACTAAATTGCACTCAGCCCAGCTTGCTCATACTCATATTCACCTAAGTTCTACTTAGGAGAGCTTGTTCTGGCTCAGCCACAAAATTTTACTTAGCCGAGCTTGCTGCGACCCATATCCACTTAAAGAGGAGTATGAATAGGTAGGAAGGAAGGAAAGGTAGGGAGGTCAGCTAGACGCACGTCCGGTTTGCTACCTTACACACATGAAGGGGTTTAAGGGAATAAAAGAAAGGAGAGGGAGGGAAGAAGGTACTTTCTGTGTGAGTACATGCGGATGTGCATGTACTCACACAGAAATGCATGTACTCACACAGTACTCATAATCGGTCCCTGAGGCCGGTCGCTTTCGTGAAATGTAGCAGTGTCGCATCGCTTTGTAAGCCTTCCACGCATGGGGCCAAAACCCGAGAATGTTAGCCTCTGAAAATGGTCTTTTATCTAGTCGGATTAACACCCTCAGAAGAACGCCGCGTTCGTTGTCATAAGCATCACAAAACACAACACGTGCCCAATCGTCTCTTCACAGTTGCATGAGTCACAAATCGGTTTGTCAGACATTCCAATAAGGAAGAGTAGTCTTTCATAAAAGCCACCCCTAACCAGAGGTGGCAGAGTAAAGTCGCATCACGGCAGGAGAAGTTCAATGAAATCTGTAGTAAACGACAACCCCTCGCTACATCTCTCCTCGATAATGGTATAGGAAGTGTCAGCGCTTATTTATGGGCTGACCGGGCGGCATTGGCCGCACGGTCATTTCCGACGATGCCACAGTGCCCTGGAAGTCATTGGAAGATGACGCTATGTCCATTCATGAGGGCTTGGTGGAGAACCTCTCTGGTCTCAAACACCAGTTGGTCATGAGTCTTGCGTCGTAAGCCTAATCGCAGGTCTTAAAGGGCTGCCTTGGAGTTACAAAAAAGGCCCACTTTCGAGGTTTGGCTTGTGTGATCTAAATAACAGCGGCACGTAGAGCGGCAAGTTCTGTTGCCGCAGACGTCGTTATATGCGACACTTTGAATGTCATGGTAATTTCTAAGGGCGGGATGATAACAGCGCCTGTAGAGCTGGGCACTAGGACAGATCCATCGGCGTAATTGTGGCTTCTTTGTTCATATGCCTCGTTAAGTAATGACAGTGTGAACTGACCACTCTTGACTCACACGCGTTCGTTATTCCCGGAATCTTGAAGTGTGCTTGTGTTAGGAACCACAGAGGTAACAGTCAGCTTGCTGCTGGTGCCCGACGGAAGGTAGCCTTGTTGTGCCGCAACATGTTTCACCTAAATTATACTTGGCTGAGCTTACTCTGACTCATATTCACCAAAATTTTGATCAGCTGAGCTTGTTCTCATTCAGATTTACCTAAATTGTTCTCAGCCGAGTTTGTCCTGACTAATATTACCAAATTCTACTCAGTCGAGCATGCTCGGACTCATATTAACGTAAATTCGACATTGTGGAGCTTGCTCTGACTCATATTTAAAAAATATTACTTTTCCAGCTTGCTCTGAACCACATTCAAGCAAATTCTACTTAGCCAAGCTTTCTCATACTCATATTCACAAAACTTCTGCTCTGCTGAGCTTGTTCACATTCATATTCACGAAAATTCTACTCAGCTGAGCTTGCTCTAACTCATATTCACCAAATATCTACATAGATGAGCTTGCTCAGATGCATCTTCACCTAATTTTACTTAGCCGAGCTTGCTCTGGCTCGCATTCACCAAATTCTGCTTTGTTCCGCTTGTTCTCATTCATATTCACCTATACTCCACTCAGCCGAGCTTGATCTGACTCATATTCAACTAAATTCTACTCACGCGAGCTTGCTCAGACACATTCACACATACTCACTTAAATTCTACTTAGCGGAGCTTGCTCTGACTCATATTCACCTAACTTTTCCATAACCGAACTTGGTCTTACTCATATTGACCAAAAGTCCGCTTGGCTGAGCTTATTATCATTCATATTCAGATAAATTCTACTAGGCCGAGCTTGTTCTGATTCATATTCACAACAATTGTACTCAGCCAAACTTGCTATGGCTCATATTCAAGTTAAAGTTCATTTATTTACCACATGCATGGAGTTTCACATAAGTGGTTCGGACGAGGAAAAAAAGCTGCATTAAAAACTGCTTGACTAGCCACACGTCCCCGGTTCACTAAGGCAGAATTGGCAGTAAAAGAAACGTTCTTTTCAACGTCGGCGTCAAATGAGAAAACATCATATCCACAGAAAATAGATTTTCCAAAAAGTGAAATTTAATTATGAACATATGTAACACAACATCCTTGAAACAGAAGTGTTAGAGAGTGTGGGAACGTTTTCGTAAGAAATCTTGAAATTATTCAATGTCTTCGGCATGAAATAACCTTATGTTTGAAAGCCATAGTTTGTGCGCGGCCATGGCACATACCATTCTTCCGAGTGTCTGAAGAAGGATTTAGTTGCAAGTTAGCTACACTGTATATATAACCGCGGTTTTTTACAGTATCAGATCTAATGGAAAGTAGTAAAGTGTATTCATATAGCATCATTAATTTATTTACATTATATTTAACGAATAGTTCGGAGGTATCTCCATAAAACGGTAGGTTTGCAACAGAACGTAGGGCCTTTTTTGTACGATAACAAGATTATTTATGAATTGGTGAGTTCCGTTATCTCAAATTAAGCTATAATAACGCCGATGTGATGAGAAGAGTGCCTTAAATACCGAAAGCTTTTGGGGAACTGGCAGTACACGCTGACATTTTCTCAGTACACCCAAGACATTGCAAAGTTTGTTTTGTAAAAGTTCCGTATGGTGATCCCATTAATTATATTCGTGAAAAATTACACCTAGACATGTTGCTGTAGAAGAAAATTCAAGTTTATTACTGTTATTCAACATCAGATTATAAGAATGAGTGAGCTCATTAAGTGGGGCTTTAGAGCGAAAAAGAACAGATTTATTTCTTGAGCAATTAATTTGTAAATAATTTCTGTGTCCAGCTGCATATCTTTTCCAATGTCAAGTTAGATAGATTCACGAGATCATGTATATTTCTTCCTGAAGAGAAAAGACGTGTATCATCGGCATAGATTATGGATTTGCCTGAATGATCAAGATTTACAATATCATTATTGAATATAATAAACAAAGATGGCCCCAATATGCTGCCTTGGGGAACTCTGTATTTAACAGATTGCATAAAGACAGAGTTCTGCTTATTGATACACATTTATGTCTGTTTGCTAGGTAGTTCTGAATTAGATTGAAGGCACCACACAATCCATAACATTGCAGCTTTCCTACTAATGTTTCAGGGATGATTTTATCAAAGGCCTTGGACATATCTAAAATATGCGGAGTGTGAATTTTCTTCCTTCAATATTTTTGAGAGTCAATTCTTTTTGAAACAATAGAGCACTTTCTGCTGAAAAACCTTATCTAAATCCATATTGCGATTTTGTTATGACGGAATGTTTGTCAAAAAGTTTGACAGTTTAAGATGAATGATTTTTTTCAAGTCCTTTGGAGAATAGAGGAAGGATTGAAATGGGTCTATAATTACTGAGAATGTTTTTAGCTCCACTTTTGTATATTACTGTCACCTTGGCATTCTTCATATTCTGTGCGAAAATGCCAGTTTGAAAGGAAAGGCTGTAAATATATCTCACACGCGGACTAAGAAAATCAATAATATATTTAATCGTCTACATTATTAGACCATTTATATCTTCGCTCTTACTCATCTTAAAGTTTTTAAATACTCTTAATACCTCATTTGGGTCGGCTGGACAAAGAAATATTGATTCCTTGAGAGGCACGCGTAAGTAATCAAAGGCGCTATTTTGATGTGAGCTCGCCTTTACAGATGTAAAGTATTCATAGAATTTGCCGTTTGCTCCGAATCTATTCACAAAAATTGTGCTCAGCCAAATTTTCTCTGCGTAATTTTCATGAAAATAATACTCAGGCGAGCTTGTTCTGACTCATTATCACCAAAGTGATACTCAGGTGAGAATGCGTTGAGTCATATTAGCAGAAATTGTACTCAGCCGAGCTTCCTCTGTGCCATGTTTACCAAAGTTATCTTAGCTGAGCTTGTTCTGACCTAAATTCACCAAGGTTGTTTTCTGCTCAGCTTGTTCTCAATTATATTCATCTAAATTCTACTCAGCCGAGCCTTCTGTGACTAACATTCACCAAATTATACTCAGCCGAGCTTGCGAGACACTACAGTACATTCACCTAAATTCATCTTGGCCGAGCTTTCTCTGGTGAGCTTGTTCTCATATTAACCGAAATTCTACTTAGCGGAGCTTAATCTGGCTCTTATTCACCCAAATGTTAAATAGCCAAGCTTGCTTCGACCTAAATTTCCCCTAAATTCTACTTGGCCAAGCTTGCTCTAACTCATATTCACCAAAATTCTGCTCTCCTTAGCCTATTCTCATTCATATTGTTACGGAAGGATGACAGAAGAGAGAGAGGAAAAAGAAGATCGCGAGACGCTGGCTGCTGCGTGTTGTTGCTGGTCAGCCATCTTGACCACATTGACTCTGCTTGTATATATAATGTAAATGTATTCAGTCTATACTCCCAACATCCCCGTAAGATATTGGTGGAGGTGCTGGGTACCACGGCTGAAAACGGAGCTCCGCAGTCGCCCATCGCATCACCGTCCTCACCATGAATGATGGTGAGCACTCCCGATCGACGTCGTTGCCGCATCCAACGTCACCATCACCCGCTGCGACGCTGTCCCGTTCGGTTGTGGTTGTGCAACCCAAGGGTCCCAGAACTTTTTGCGGTACTGACGGCGCTGACGTTGAAGAGTGGCCGGCTATATACGAACGTGTAAGTGGAATCAACAGATGGCACCCTACGCTTATGCTAGCTAACCTGTTGTTGTACCTAAGAGGCACGGCAAAGGTGCGGTTCGAAAACCATGAAGAGAAGCTGACCAGCTAGGACCCCTGCAAAGGGAAGTTAACAGAGTTGTTTGGCAGCCAGCGGGGCCGTAAAATTTCCGAAAGCAGGAACTGGTCCCTCGTGCCCAATCCCCCTCAGAATCCTATGTTTCGTACATCCGGGACGTGCTGGCGCTTTGTCGTAAAGCCGATGACGACATGACAGAAGCTGAGAAGGTAGCGCATGTGCTCAAGGGAATTGCTGACGACGCCCTTTATCTGCTCATGTGCAAAAGCTGTTCTATAGTTGATGCTATCATCAAAGAGTGCCGACAATTCGAGCAGGGCAAAAGCCGACGCGTCCGGCGCCCATACACCAAACTTCCCAATACTGCGGCAACGTCGACGTGTGAAGATCAGCCCGCACAGCAGCATGCGTCGCCATCAGAGGACGTGGTGCGAATCGTTCGACGTGAACTGGACGCGATGGCGCCCGCAGATTTCTGTTCGCGCTGCCCTGATGCTACCTCTATTTAAGTTCCCCGCGTGCAAGCCATCGTTCGACAGGAACTTGAAAACTTTGGCTGGCATTCTATCGGTGCGGTCACCAACCCCGTAGCCAACGAACGCCTTTCCACTATTTTCGCTACACCCCGACGCTTCTCTCCACGTTATCGCAATCCGACAGAGTGGACAACCGCGGACGACCACCCGATATGTTTCACCTGTCTCCGCATTGGTCATGTCGCCAGATACTGTCGCAACTTGTGGCCCTCAACACCTCGCACGCCGACCAACCTCGGCCTTTTTAATGGAAATTCCCGCAATGTTACGACTACCGCCGAGTCTAACAGCGGCGAATACTCTGCTAGGAACACGTCGTACAGTCGCTCACCATTGTCGCGCGGACACCAGTCTCGCTCATCACAAACACGTCGCCCTTCTTCCCGTTCGCCGCAGCAACGTCGCCTTTCGTCCCCTGTGGCTTTTGGCCGCACCCTTTCGGACAACTAAGAAATGCAGCCCTAGGAGGTGGTGCTGCATTGCCCCCTACTACAGCAAGTTCTCTGTCCTTGCGCACAAAGAGAAGTGTAATTGACTTTAAAATAGACGGCTTACCTGTCCAAGCACTCGTCGACACTAGAGCCCACGTATCTGTCATGAGTGCTAGCCCGCATAGACGTTTGAAAAAAGTCCTCATCCCAACAGCTGCCCGAGTGATTCACGTGGTCGACGGTGGCGTGCTAGTTGTACTTGGAATGTGTACTGCGTGCATAGCCGGCCGCCCTACTTCTGTTCTGTGTGCTGTGATCGACAACTACCCTCACGACATTATCCTTGAATTGGACATTTTATCCCATCATTCCGCTCTCATCGCCTGCGCAAATGCGTTCTTCACTTCAAACTGCCTCAAGTAGCTGATGCTCCAAGCACCGCTCCACCACACTTGTGTTCACTTCAAGATGTGCGTCTGTCACCTGAGACAGTCACTTAGGTCGCTTTGACCGCACAGCCGCAGATTCCCGATGGTGAATATGTCCTTCGCCCCATCATCGATGTGCTTTCGAACCGGAACGCAGCTCTTCCGCATACGCTGGTGACTATTACTTATAACAAAGTCGTTCTCCAGCTTCTGAATTTCAGCCTCTGCCCTCAAGTGCTAACAGAAGGCACGTTCTTGGCCAGCGTTTCTAATTCTACCGAATTTTAAATTGAAAGTCTGAATGCCGAGAGCGATTTCTTACCACCAATTGCAGCTCACAGCTCTGGTTCCCTAACGGATGACGGAAGATGATTGCACCTGACCTCACCTCTGCACAGGCCATGGACATACGTCTCCTACTCGAATCGTACCTTGACATCTTTGAGTTCGGCGACAAGCCTTTAGGGCAAACATCTGTTGTTCACCACCATATCAATACTGGAGACACGAATCCTATTCGTCGGCGTCCCTGTCATGTATCGCATGCTTAACGTCGAGTCATCCAATCGGAAGTGGACAAAATGGTCTGCAAAGGAGTCATCGAACTATCAGCCAACCCTCGGGCTTCGCCTGTCGTCCTTGTCAAAAAAAAGGATGGTACCTGGCGTTTTTGCGTCGATTATCGCCATTTAAACAAGATCACCCGAAAAGACGTCTACCCACTACCGCGCATCGATGACACCTTGGACTGCTTGCACGGAGCTAAATACTTCTCGTCCATCGATCTTCGATCCGGCTATTGGAAGATTTCAGTTCATGAATGGACCCCGAAAAGACCGCCTTCATCACGCCGGATGGCTTATATCAATTCAAAGTCATGCCCTTTGGCCTATGCAATGCTCCTGGGACCTTTGAGCGTATGATGGACTCTCTTCTGCGAGGCTACAAATGGACCACCTGTCTCTGTTACCTTGAGGACGTTATCTTTTTTTCTCCTACATTTAGCAGCCACCTTACCCGACTCGCTGCCATTCTTGCGGTCTTCCGAAAAGCCCGCCTCCAACTGAACTCCACGAAGTGTCAATTCGGGCGCCGTTAGATTATCGTGTTGGGACACCTCGGTGACGCATCCGGTGTCCAACCAGATCCGGAAAACGTTTGCACCGTACGCAGTTTCCCAGTGTCACATTCTGCTTCTGACGTGCGCTGCTTCGTCGGCCTATGTTCTAACTGTCACCGTTCCGTCAAAAACTTCGCCGACATTGCTGGGCCTTTGACAGATCTTCTGAAGAAGAACACACCGTTCTCATGGGGCCCTGAGCAAGCTCACGCGTTCGCCGCTCTCATCAGGTTTCTGACCACCCCTCCCATACTTGCCCACTTTGATCCATCTGCACCGACTGAAGTCCACACTGACGCAAGCGGCCATGACATGGGCGCTGTTCTCGTCCAATAGCAGAATGGTACCGAGTGCGTGATAGCTTACGCCAGCCGCCTGCTGTCACCTGCTGAGAGAAATTACTGCATCTCCGAGAGGGAGGGCTTGGTTTAGTTTGGGTTGTCGCCAAGTTCCAGCCATATATGTACGGCCGAGCGTTTTCGGTCGTTACACACCACCACGCCCTCTGCTGGCTGTCTTACTTCCGGTACCCCACAGGACGGCTTGGTCGCTGGGCGTTGCGGCGCCAGAAAGTTTCATTTGTTGTGAACTATAAGTCTGGACGCCTGCAAAAGGACGCTGACTGCCTCGCGCGTAACCCCATGGATCATCCCGCTCCTGTTGTGCATGATCCGGTGACCTGCGAGATGGCATTGACTGACATGACCGATATGCGCGCTGAACAACAACGCGACGCATCCTTAGAGTCCATCATCGCTGGAGTGCAATCGGGCAGCACTGACGGCACGCGCCGCATGTTCGTGCTGGATGACGGCTTCCTCTACTACCGCAATATCAACCCTGACGGCCCTGAGTTGCTCCTTGTCTTTCTTCGTCACCTGCGATCCGTCGTTTTCGCGCTGAGCTGTAGAGAGCCGATCTCGGGTATCTACCGCTCTGTGCGTCATTACGCCGCAACTTGCGAATTGTGTCAGCGCCGGAAGAAACCTCCCAATCCCCCATCCAATAGAAGATCCATCTGAACCTTTCTTTCGCATAGGCCTTGACCTGCTTGGCCCTTTTCCGACGACGGCTAGAGGAAATAAGTGGATCGCCATCGCTACTGACTACGCGGCAGGCTACGTGATCAGAAAGTCGTAGCCGACTAGTTGCGCAAGAGACGTTGCCGATTTTTTCCCCCACGACGTCAAAGACCGCGGCCGCTCGTTCTTGTGTCCAGTTGTGGACGACCTCATTCGCTCTTGTGCCAATGAGCACAGGCTGTCCACTGCATACCACCTACAAACGAACGGTCTTGCGGAACGTCTCAACCGAACACTCGCAGATATGCTGTCGATGTACGTTTCCAACGATCACCGCAACTGGGACGCCACGCAGGCCTACGTGACATTCGCGTAGAACTCGTCCTGACATGACACAGCAGGCTCGGATATTCACCCTTTCATCTTTTGTATGGTCGCGACCTCACTTTGCCCTTTGACATCATCCTACCTTCTGTGCCCCACTTTGCCACTGAGTACGCTGGTGAAGTCCTCGATCGCACTCACATGGCGCGTCAAGTCGCCCGATCTCGCTTAAAAATTAGACTCGCAGCATCTGCAAGAAGAGAGTTACGACCGGTGCCACCGCGATGTTCGGCTCGCCCCAGGTACTTGGGTGCTGCTTTGGTCACCATGTCGTCGGGTCGGCCACTCCCAGAAGCTCCTTTCTCGTTACACAGGGCCTTATGAAGTCCTACGTCAAGTTAACGACGTCGATTACGAGATCGCGCCGTTACAGTTTCATCCATCCATCCTTCGCCTATCATGCGCCGAGAAGGCGCTTCACCACCTGGGGGTCTTGTTACGGAAGGATGACAGAAGAGAGAGAGAGGAAGAAGAAGGTCGCGAGACGCTGGCTGCTGCGTGTTGTTGCTGGTCAGCCATCTTGACCACATTGATTTTGCTTCTATGTATACTGTAAATATATTCAGTCTGTGCTGCCAACATCCCCGTAACAATATTAAGATAAATTCTACGTAGCCGAGCTTCGTTTCAGTCATATTCACTGAAATTCTACTTAGTAGAGCTTGCTCTGACTCATATTCATCTAAATTCTACTTAGCCGAGCTTGCTATGACTCATAGCCATCAACATTATGCTGTGCTGTTTGTTGTCAATCATATTGTTGCGTGTAGCTGATGTACAAGTCTATTTACAATATATTTACACGTAGACCAATGGTGGCAAAGATGGTGACGCTATATCAAGCGGGCACACGTCGTCTTCTTTCTCATGAATGCAGCCACATTGTGGTGGCTGTTCCGTATCATCACCCCCGTCGGTAGAAGCACCGTCCCGGTGCTTAATCTGTGCATCCGCGGTGAAAGGTGTGTGGTATGGTTTCAGTCTCGCCACGTGAACGATGCCACTTGCACCTGACGATGACGCTGAGAGGTGACGGGAACAATTTCGTACGTGACATCGGTCACTTGTCGCTCCACACGGTATGGGCCACTGTAGCGCGACAGCAGCTACAGTGGCCCATACGTCGAAAGGGTGAACAGAGAAGCAACAGAGAACCCGGAGAAAAGTGCACGTCGCGATGGTGGCAATCAGAGACGTCTCTGATGCTCCTGATGCTGGTGTGCGTGGTCGGCGATTGCCTCGCGGGCGTATTCAGTGGCCTAACGTGTGGCTGAGGGCAGCAAAGTGTCCAAGGGCAACGCGGGTTCTCAGCTATATAGGAGATAGAATGGTGAATAGCCGGCGGTGTCGTGAATGGTAAATGAAGATCCCAGTCGTGGTGGTCGGTCGCAGCGTACTTGGAAAGCATGTCGGTGTTGGTCCGGTTGAGGCACTCCGTGAGGCCGTTGGTCTGCGGCTGGTAGGACGTGCTGAACTTGCGCTTTGTCTCTCGACGACCGCCGAGAGAAACTGCGGCCACGGTCAGTGAGTAGTTGGGGCGGAGCACCGGGCATTAAAATGATGTCGTAGAGAAGAAAGTCAGCAACGTCAGTAGCACAACTTGTCGGGAATGCTCTGGTGATTGCGTACCGCGTAGCATAATCAGTAGCGACGGCGACCCATTTATTTACAGAGCCCGAGAGAGGAAATGGTCCAAGAAGGCCTAGACCAACACGGAAAAAGGTTTCGGGTGGGATGTCGGTCGGCTGGAGACATCCAGCTGGAAGTGTGGAGGGCTTCTTCCGGCGCTAACAGGGCTCACAAGCGGCAACGTCGCGCCGCACGGATTGGGCGAGACCCGGCCAAAAGAATCGACGGCGTACACGGTCGCATGTGCGCGCCACGCCCAAGTGTCCAGCCAAGGGAGCGTCGTGAAGTTGGTGGAGGACAGTCGAACGCAGGTGTGATGGAATCACGAGCAGAAGGTCAAGGCCGTGTGGATCGATATTGCGGCAATACAATGTCCCCTCCTTGAGGAGAAACGCCCGGAGAGAGGTGTCGCCAGGCGTTGAGTCCAGACGGTCGATGAGGGCTCGTAATGAAGGACCGTGGCGTTGCTCGTTGCCGATTTTAAGCAACTGCGACTAAGAGAAAACGCAAGCGATGGCGTCCGGATCAGCCAGTTCGTCGACGGGGTAGCGGGACAAACAATAGGAATCCTGGTGCAAGCGTCCCTTCTAACATACCACGGAAAAGGTATATTCTTGCAGGCGTAACGCCCAGCGAGCGAGTCGTCCCGTGGGGTCCTTGAGCGAGGATATCCAGCAGAGAGCGTGGGGATGAGTGATCACACAAAATGGGCGTCCGTACAAGTATGGACGAAACTTCGCAGCAGCCCACACAAGAGCGAGACACTCGCGCTCTGTGATTGAATAATTACGCTCGGCGGGCGATTGAAGTCGGCTGGCATAGGCTATAAAGCGATAATCTCCACGCTGGCGTTGTACTAACACTGCTCCTATGCCGTGACCACTGGCATCAGTTCGAACTTCCGTTGAGGCAGACGGGTCAAAGTGGGCCAGAATTGGGGGCGTGGTAAGGAGAGTAGTGAGCTGCGAAAAAGATGCGGCATGGTCAGGACCCCAAGAAAAAGAGGCGTCTTTCTTCACGAGGTCGGTAAGGGGACGTGCGATAGTCGCAAAATCCTTCACAAAGCGTCGGAAATAAGAGCACAGCCCTACAAACTACGAACGTCCTTGGCAGACTTCGAAACAGGAAAGCTCATAACAGCGCGAATTTTGCCCGGTTCAGGTCGCAGGTCTCTCGCGTCCACGAGGTGTTCAAGGACGGTGACTTGGCGGTGAGCGAAGTGACATTTTGACGAGTTCAATTGGAGACCGGCGCGGTGGAACACGTCAAGAATCACTGAAAGACGGTCTAGATGCGTGTCGAATGTGTGCGAATAAACGATGACGTCCTCCAGATAGCACGAACAGGTGGACCATTTGAACCCCCTGAAGCAAACAGACCAGCATTCGTTCGAAGGTGACGGTCGCGTTACAGAGACCGAAAGGCATTACCTTGAACTGATAAAGGCCGTCAGGGGTAACAAATGCAGTCTTCTCTCGGTCCATGTCGTCGACGGATATCTGCTAGTAGCCGGACCGTAAGTCGATAGAAGAAAAGTAGGTGGCACCGTACAGGCAGTACATCAATACGTGGCAAAGGGTACACGTCCTTTTTTGTGAGTTTGTTCAGGTGGCTATAATCTACACAAAAGCGCCACGTTCCATCCTTCTTTTTGACAAGTACGACGGGAGAAGCACAGGGACTACAGGAAGGCCCGATAATGTCTTTTTCAAGCATCTTTTTTTACTTTCTGTTAGATAACAGCTCGTTCCGACTCAGAAACACGATATGGAAGTCGGTGAATAGGGTTCGCATCGCCAGTACTTATGCGATGGGTCACAACGGACGTTTGACCTAAGGGTCGATCGTCAAAGTCAAAAATGGCGCGATAGCGTTCAAGAACGCGGCAGAGGGCGTCAGCTTGAGCAGGTGTTAGGTAAGAGGAAACCGTCTTCTCGATGTCGACGTCAGTACCATGCGATGAGGGCACGGTATGGGCTGAGCTGTAACGATATTCCACTGTGAATGGCTCGAGCTCATTATCCTGCAAGGTACTAATTATAGCCAATGAGATTCCCTGAGGCATAACTTGCACGGTTAGCGCGAAATTGACAAGGGGAAGGCAGGCGCGGTTGTTAGTAATTGTCAGCACAGTGTGCGGCACGGAAACACCATGCGTACGTATAACGGCCGGAATTGGTGCGACCACGTAATTGCCGTCAGGTGCCGCTTGTAAGGACAATAAGCCGACGTGTGTCACAGAGCGAGGCTGTAGGCGGATAAAATCCATGCAGCTCAATTGGCTTAGAGGCGGGTCCACAGGGTCGGCAAGAAGAGGCAAGCCAAGGCACAGTGAGCCGGCCGTACAGTCAATGAGGGCAGAATCATTGGCAAGGAAATCCAGGCCGAGAATGATTTCGTGAGGGCAATGATCGATGACGATGAAGAGGACGACGGTGTGTCTCCCAGCAATGATGAGTCAGGCAGAGCACATGCCAACAATAGCGACAGTCCTTCCGTTGGCGACTTGTACAACTCGGTTCAAGGCAGGCGTCAGAACTTTCTTGAGCCGACAGCGAAGAGCAGCACTCATAATGGACACATGCGCCCCGGTGTCAATCAACGCGCATGCAGGAACATTGTCGACGAGAACGTGCAAAAGATTCTTGTTCGTGGGTAAGGTGAAGCGAGGATTTCGTGCCAATTTCGTCATTGCAGCTTCACCTCCAGAAGCTGCACTGTCTAGTTTTCCGGTCGGGGGTGCGGCGAGTAGTTCGGAGAAGGAGCAAGGCGTGACTGGCGCGAGTGCAATTGGCGGCGGGAGGGAGAAGGCGAGCGGGAGTAGCGGGGTCGTGTCAAAGGTGTCGCAGGGTCCGATGATGGGGCGGGCATAGAAGGAGCGAAGGAAAAGGACGCACTAGAGGGACGAGGGTGGTAATCAGGAAAATAGCGCGTCGGAGAAGTCCAGCGGCTGCGGTAGTGGCGAGTGACATGCCCAATGCGTCGGCAATTAAAACAGTTCGGCTTGTCATCCGCGGTTCGCGTGGAGAAAGGGGTTCCGGGTGTGCAGAACGATTGGATTGCAGGCCGACGCTAGATGACTCTTGGCGGACAACGGCCTGGATCAAGGAGATTGTCACCGTAGAATGATCAGGCGACGGGAATGAAGGGGCCGCCGGTTGTGCTGCTTCGACCTCTTGACGAATGATACGGGTCAAATTGTCAGATCGCGACGGCTGGTGGAAAGGTCGTCACAATATGACGTAGCAGCTATGTTGGGAAGTCGCGTGATGTGTGGAGACACCCGGCGGCTTTTAGCATGCTCGAGACAGCGGCACTCCTTGAGGATCGTGTCGATGCTAGTAACGTTCGTAAACACCAATAAATTGAAGGGGTCGTCAGCAATGCCTCTGAGGACCTGATTAACCTGATCGTCTTCAGATATATTCGGGTCAGCCTTGGCATAAAGGGCCAAGACGTCGAGAATGTACTACACGTAGGACTCGGTCGCCGTCTGTACACGTGTGGCAAGGGCTTTCTTGTCATTGACGTGGCGATCGAACGGATTGCCAAAAAGGTCGCGGAGCTTCTCTGTGAAGAGATCCCAGCTCGAGATCTCCTCTTAGTGAGTCTGGAACCATGCCAGTGGAGCCCCATCGAGGTAGAAAAGAACGTTGGCAAGCATATTAATCGGACCCCACCTGTGACTGTTGCTGACACGTTAGTATAAGCGCAGCCAGTCAACATCAGGACTGCCGACTCCGGCGAAAACACCAGGATCCCAAGGGGGGGGGGGAAACGGCGACGTAGGTCGGGGCTGCAGGCGGAGACGCTTGCGCAGATGAAGTGCCGCGAGCAGGAGCCGAAATTACACTGTCGCCATTGCGAGCTCTGCGGAGCTCGATGACGGGTACGGGGAACGTCCGCCTCCAGCAAATGAATGTTACGTGTAGCTGAAGTAGAAGTCTATTTACAATATATTTACACGTAGACCAACGGTGGCAAAGATGGCGACGCTATATCAAGCGGGCACACGTCGTCTTCTTTCTCCTCAATGCAGCGACACTGTGGTGGCTCTTCTGTATCAATATTCCCCAAAATTCTACTAAGCCGAGATTACTCTTACCCATTCACCTAAAGTCTACCCAGGCGAGCTTGCTCACTCTCATATTGACCTAAATTCTACTTAGTAGAGGTTGCTGGGAATCATATTCACATAAATTTTACTTGGCCGAGCATGCTCTGACTCATATTCATCAAAATACTGCGCTCGTGAGTTTGTTCTCATTCATGTTCAGAT
This sequence comes from Dermacentor variabilis, assembly GCF_050947875.1. Lineage (NCBI taxonomy): Eukaryota > Metazoa > Arthropoda > Arachnida > Ixodida > Ixodidae > Dermacentor > Dermacentor variabilis. The sequence goes on from NC_134571.1 coordinate 237,560,910, forward strand.
AAATTCTACTCAGCCGAGCTCGCTGACTAATACATAAATTATTTTCAGGCAAACTTATTCTGACTGATATTCGCCAAAATTATCCTCAGGCGAGCTTGCTCTGACACATCACCAAAATTATGCTCAGGTGAGCATGCTCTGAGTCATATTCAACAAAATATTGTAAGCACTATTACCATACTTCGTCGTTTTCATTTCTACATAGCTATCATCATCTTCCCTGTTCTGCTTCTTTGCGCATATGAGCTGGGGCGTTGCCTTTTTTGGGAATAAACAGCGCTGGACAACTTGGTCGGTCTCGGTATTATAAAGTCCAGCGCTGTTTATTCCCCCCAAAATAGGCAACGCCCCAGCTCACATGCGCGAAGAAGTAGAAGAACAGCAAAGGATGGCTATGTACAAATGAAAACGACGAAGTACGTTATTAGTGCTTACAGTATACTCAGCCGAGCTTGCTCTAACTCATGTTCACCAAAATTTTCCTCTTCTCAGGTTCTTCTCATTCATATTCAGATAAAATCTGCTCAGACGACCTTGCTCTGGCTCATATTCACCAATATTGTACTCAGCCAAGCTAGCTCTGACTCATATTTAGGTAAATTGTACTCTGGCGAGCTTGCATTGACTCATATGGGCCAAGATTATACACAGGCGAGCTTGCTCTGATTCATTTCATAAGAACTCTGAGCTATATTCAACCAAATATGCTATGCTGAGTTTGCTCTAACTCATATTCACCGAAATTATTCTTAGCCGGAGCTTCCTCTGACTCATATTTACCTCAATTCTACTCGGCCGAGCTTTCTTTGACTGATATTCAGCTAAATTTTACTCATCCGAGCTTCCTCTCAATCATTTTTATCGAAATTTTACTCACCCGAGCTTGCTCTGACTTATATTTGCCTGAACTCTTCTCATACGATAGTGCTCTCACATAATCACAACAGGTCTACTCAGCCGAGCTTGCTCTGACTCATTCAACGAAGCTATACTCCACCGAGCTTCTTCTGTGTCATATTTACAATATTTATACTTAGCCGAGCTTCCTTTGAGTCATATTCCCCAAAATAATACTCAAGCGAGACTTTCTGACTCATATTCACCAATTCTACTTAGCCGAGCTTGCTCTGGCTCATATTCACGAAAATTGTGCTCAGTCAGACATGCTCCTCCTCATATTCACCAAAATTCTACTCAGGTAAGCTTTCTCTGACTCATATTCACGAAAATTCTACTCTGCAGAGCTTGTTCTGATTCATATTCACTAAAATTTTGCTCTGCTGAGCTTCGTCTTATTCATATTGTTACGAGGACGGTGCGAGTATAGAAAGACTATACTTACAATATATATACAGGATGAGTCAGAGTAGTTAAGATGACTGACCACCAGCAACACACAGAAGCCAATATCTACAGTCTTCTTCCTCTCCCTTCTTTCATCCTTCCGTAACAGGAGCCCCGGGTGGCGAAGCGCCGTCTCGGCGCATGGTAGGCGAAGAATGGCGAGCAAACTATGGCTTCATCCGCAAAACCTGCACGACGTCAACAGGCGTCTGACTTCAGGATGCATCGAATCTCCCAATTTACGTCGTTAACATGGCGTAGGACTTCATAAGGCCCTGTGCGGCGAGAGAGATGCTTCTGGGAGAGACCAACTCGATGACATGGTGACCAGAGGAGCACCCAAGCACCTGGTGCGATCTTAACATCGCGATGGCAGCGGTTGTAACGCTGTTCTTGTGTGTGCTTCGAGGCTAATAAACAAGATCGGGCGAATTGACGTGCCATGTGAGCTCGATCGATGACTTCACGAGCGTACTCAGTTGTAACGTGTGGCACAGAAGGGAGGATGGTGTGAAACGGCAATGTGGGGTCGCGACCATACAAGAGATAAAAGGGTGACTATCCTGCTGTGTCATGTCATACGCGAAGGTTATGTAAGCCAGCGTGGCATCCCAGTCGCGGTGATCGTTGGAGATGTACATCGACAGCGTCTCTGCGATTATTCGGTTGAGACGTTCCGTAAGACTGTTCGTTTGTGAGTGGTAGGCGGTGGACAGCTTGTACTCACTGGCACAAGAGCGGAGGAGGTCGTCGACAGCTCAAGATATAAACGAGTGGCCGCGGTCTGTAAGTAACTGTCGAGGTGCACTGTGTTGGAGAATGGCATCAGGGGGGGGGGAATCGGTGACGTCTTTTGCGCAACTAGTCGGCTACGCCTTTCTGATCGCGTGGCGTGTCGCGTAATTAGTAGCGATGGCGATCCACTTACATCGTCTAGTCGTCGTCAGAAAAGGGCCAGGCAAGTCAAGGCCTATGCGAGAAAAAAGGTTCAGATGGATCCTCTATTGGATGGAGGACTGGGAGGTTTCTTCGCGCGCTGACACAATTCGCAAGTTTCGACATAATCACGCACAGCGCGGTAGACACCCCAGATCGGCTCTCTACCACTCTGCGTGAGAACGACGGATCGCAGGTGATGAAGAAGGACAAGAAGCAAATCAGGTCCTTCATGGTTCATATTGAAGCGGTAGAGGATGCCGTCATCCAGCACGAACATGCGGCACGTGCCGTCAGTGCTGCCCGATTGCACTCCAGCGATGATGGACTGTAAGGATGCGTCGCGTTGTTGTTCAGCGCGCATATCGGTCATGTCAGTCAATGCCATCTCGCATGTCACCGGATCATGCACAACAGGAGCGGGAGGATCCATGGGGTGACGCGCGAGGCAGATAGCGTCCGTTTGCAGGCGTCCAGACTTATAGTTCACAACAAACGAAACTTTCTGGCGTCGCAACGCCCAGCGGCCAAGCCGTCCTGTGGGGTACCGGAGGTAAGACAGCCAGCAGAGGGCGTGGTGGTGTGTAACGACCGAAAACGTTCGGCCGTACAAATATTGCCGGAAGTAGGTGGCAGCCCAAACTAAAGCCGAGCACTCCCGCTCGGTGATGGAGTAATTTCTCTCAGCAGGTAACAGCAGGCGCCTGGCGTAAGCTATCACGCACTCGGTACCATTCTGCTGTTGGGCGAGAGCAGCGCCGATGCCATGGCCGCTTGCATCAGTGTGGACTTCAGTCGGTGCAGATGGATCAAAGTGGGCAAGTATGGGAGGGGTGATGAGAAGCCTGATGAGAACGGCGAATGCGTGAGCTTGCTCAAGGCCCCATCAGAACGGAGTGTTCTTCTTTAAAAGTTCTCTCAAAGGCCGAGGAACGTCGACGAAGTTTTTGACGAAACGGCGAAAGTAAGAACAAAGGTCAATGAAGCAACGCACCTCAGAAGCAGAACGGGGCACAGGAAAACTGCGTACGGCGCGAACTTTTTCCGGATCTAGTCGGATACCGGATGCTTCACCGAGGTGTCCCAACACGGTAATCTGACGGCGCTCGAATTGACACTTCGTGGAGTAGACCGTATCATTGTGTTATGTGCAAGGAGGTTTGTGCTAAGGGGAGAGCGTTTAACTTTATGACTTAGCAAGCTTAATTTCGTGCCTGCGGACGAACAAGTTTTTTTTCAGTGTTGGAGGACCAAGTTGGTTTGCTGGTGATTGTGACGCCGAGGTAGATATAACAGTCCCTGAGTAAAATAGGGGTTCCTTGGATACTGTATTGGTAAATACATGATTGTTTCTTATTAGTGATACGCAGTGATACGCATATTAGTGATACGCGGACAGGCCGCCATTGGTATATGAACCTGGCAACGTTTAACGCTAGAACGTTATCTAGTGAGGCGAGTCTAACAATGGTATTGGAGGAATGAGACGGCAGTAAGTGAGATATAATAGGGCTCAGTAAAGTTAGGAGGCCAAAAGAAGCATATACAGTGCTAAAAAGCGGGTGCGTCCTGTGCTACCGGGGCTTAGCGGTGAGACAAGAACTAGGAATCGGATTCCTGATTAAAAAGAATATAGCTGGCAACACAGGAATTCTATAGCATTAGCGAGAAGGTGGCAGGTTTTGTTGCCAAACTTAATAAGAGGTACAAATTGAAGATCATACAGGTCTATGCCCCTACATCCAGTCTTGATGACCAGGAAGTCGAAAGCTTCTATGAAGACGTGGAATCTGCGATAGGTAAAGTCAAAACAAAATACACTATACTGATAGGCGACTTCAATGCCAGGGTAGGCAAGAAGCAGGCTGTAGACAAGTCAGTGGAGGAATATGGCATAGGCACTAGGAATAGCAGGGGAGACTTATTAGTAGAGTTTGCGGAACAGAATAATATGAGGATAATGAATACCTTCTTCCGCAAGCGGGATAGTCGAAAGTGGACGTGGAGGGGCCCGAACGGCGAGACTAGAAATTAAATAGACTTCATACTCTCCGCTAACCCTGGCATCATACAAGATGTGGACGTGCTCGGCAAGGTACGCTGCAGGGACCACAGGATGGTAAGAACTCGAATTAGCCTGGACCTGAGGAGGGAACAGGAGAAACTGGTACATAAGAAGCCGATTCATGAGTTAGCGGTAAGAGGGAAAATAGTGAATTCCAGATCAAGCTACAGAACAGGTATTCGGCTTTAACTCAGGAAGGGGACCTTAGTGTTGAAGCAATGAACGACAACCTTGTGGGCATCATTAAGGAGTGTGCAATGGAAGTCGGTGGTAACTCCGTTAGGCAGGATACCAGCAAACTATCGCAGGAGACGAAAGATCTGATCAAGAAACGCCAATGTATGAAAGCACCAAACCTTACAGCTAGAATAGAACTGGCAGAACTTTCGAAGTTAATCAACAAGCGTAAGACAGCTGACATAAGGAATTATAATATGGATAGAATTGAACATGCCCTCAGGAACGGAGGAAGCCTAAAAACAGTGAAGAAGAAACTAGGAATTGGCAAGAATCAGATGTATGCGTTAAGAGACAAAGCCGGGAATACCATCACTTATATGGATGAGATAGTTCAAGTGGCTGAGGAGTTCTATAGAGATTTATACAGTACCAGTGGCACCCACGACGATAATGGAAGAGAAATAAGTCTAGAGGAATTCGAAATCCCAAAGGTAACGCCGGAAGAAGTAAAGAAAGCCTTGGGAGAAATGCAAAGGGGGAAGGCAGCTGGGGAGGATCAGGTAACAGCAGATTTGTTGAAGGATGGTGGACAGATTGTTCTAGAGAAATTGGCCACCCTGTATACGCAATGCCTCACGACCTCGAGCGTACCGGAATCTTGGAAGAACGCTAACATAATCTTAATCCATAAGAAAGGGGACGCCAAAGACTTGAAAAATTATAGACCCATCAGCTTACTGTCCGTTGCCTACAAAATAATTACTAAGGTAATTGCAAATAGAATCAGGAACACCTTAGACTTCTGTCAACCAAAGGACCAGGCAGGATTCCGTAAAGGCTACTCAACAATAGACCATATTCACACTATCAATCAAGTGATAGAGAAATGTGCAGAATATAACCAACCCTTATATATAGCTTTCATTGATTACGAGAAAGCGTTTGATTCAGTCGAAACCTCAGCAGTCATGGAGGCATTACGCAATCAGGGTGTAGATGAGCCATATGTAAAAATACTGAAGATATCTATTGCGGCTCCACAGCCACCGTAGTCCTCCATAAAGCAAGCAACAAAATCCCAATAAAGAAAGGCGTCAGGCAGGGAGATGCTATTCACAGCGTGTTTACAGGAGGTATTCAGAGACCTGGATTGGGAAGAATTGGGGATAAAAGGTAATGGAGAATACCTTAGTAACTTGCGATTCGCTGATGATATTGCCTTGCTTAGTAACTCTGGGGACCAATTGCAATGCATGCTCACTGACCTGGAGAGGCAAAGCAGAAGAGTGGGTCTAAAAATTAATCTGCAGAAAACTAAAGTAATGTTTAACAGTCTCGGAAGAGAGCAGCAATTTACAATAGGAAGCGAGGAACTGGAAGTGGTAAGGGAATACATCTACTTAGGTCAGGTAGTGACGGCGGATCCGGATCATGAGACGCAAATAATAATAAGAAGAACAATGGGCTGGGGTGCGTGTGGCAGACATTCTCAGATCATGAACAGCAGGTTGTCATTATCCCGCAAGAGGAAAGTGTATAATAGCTGTGTCTTACCAGTACTCACCTACGGGGTAGGAACCTGGAGGCTTACGAAAAGGGTTCTAGTTAAATTGAAACGACGCAAAGGGCTATGGAAAGAAAAATGGTGGGTGTAGCGTTAAGAGATAAGAAAAGAGCGGATTGGGTGAGGGAACAAAGGCGAGTTAATGACATGTTAGTTGAAATCAAGAAAAAAAAAATGTGGGCATGGGCAGGACATGTAATGAGGAGGGAAGATAAGCGATGGCCATTAAGGGTTACGGACTGGATTCCAAGGGAAGGGATGCGTTGCAGGGGGCGGCAGAAAGTTAGGTGGGCGGAGGAGATTAAGAAGTTTGCAGGGATGACATGGCCATAATTAGTACATGACCGGGGTTGTTGGAGAAGTATGGGAGAGGCCTTTGCCCTGGAGTGGGCGTAACCAGGCTGTTGATGATGATGATGCAAAAATGCAGTTTTATCAGGTTTAAATTCTTGCCCCAGCAGTCACACTAGGTAGCGGCTTCATCGACAGATTGGTACAGTATTATTTGGTCACTTACCGAGTTAATAGAACGGAATAGAAGACAATAATCCACGAACAAACACATTTCGACACCTTCATTAGCACCAGGTTGTAATATCATTAATACATATGTCACGGATCTCCTCCGGAGAACACTCTGGCCGAAAGAATGGACGAGGCGACAGGTGTACGCACACAAATGCGCATTTAATACAACCCACTCGACCCGAACAGCAGCACACAAACCTAACAAATCTAACACACAAGATACAAAAACTATCAGTACACACGAACCGGTAACACTGCCACTAGCGTTCTACTGAGAGTGGTTGGCGTCCGTGCTCACGTCTGGTTCGGTGCGGATGTGGCGTGGTGTGGGTCCCGTAGCCGGCGTCGGAGTGGCGTTCGACGTTCGAGGGCTGGCGTCGCTGGAGGCGTCGTTGGTTGCGTCGTACACGCTCCCGGTCCAAGCGCCCGTGGAGGTGTGGCCGATGATGTTGGCGTTGGGGCACCACCCGGAAGGGTGGCAACAGCGGTAGAGACACCCCTGGCCGTAGCAGGTGGTAGCGTCCTCCGTGGACGCCCCGGAACGGGCTCAGGAACGGCAGGAAGTCTGCGGTGCAAAGCCGTAGAACGCGAGCTCACCGGAGCGGTAGCCGGCGTAGCTCTCTTCCGGTCGAACCGTCCCTCACCCGCCGAGTCTCCGCTGCTTTCTTCCCCCCTGTGTCTCGCCCTTCCTCGCCCTTTTATAGCCTTCTTGTTAGTCCACGTAATCCTTCTCTTCATCTTCTTCTCTTCTTCACCAATCATCGCTTTCCATCTCACCGGATACTTCTCCACCAATCATCTCTTGTTACCTCACAGAGAACTTCTTCTTTATCGTCTTTCGTCTTCGGTTAATCCACGTCATTCTTAACGCCATCCTCGTCGTCTTCTTGAAACCTTTCTTCGTCTACCATTTTATTTTATCTTCCCTCCTATATGTGACAACATAAATTAAAAACAATAGCGGACCTAGGACGCTTCCGTGGGGGACTCGGGAGTTAACTCGGGGACTCGGGAGTAAACGCCCCTTATGTCAACAAACTGTGTGTGAGACGTACGATGAAACCCGGTAGCAGTAGTTGAGGAGAGAGCAGTCAGATTAAGTTTATTGATTAGTTTGGAGTGGATATCGTATCAAAAGCCATGGTCAAGTCAAGAAAGATAACATCGGTTTGGCCTCATTTATCTAGAACAGAGGAAAAGGAATGAACACAAGAAATTAGTTCGGTAGTTGTAAAAGACCTTTACGAAAACAGACTTCGAATGGCAATAGAATGTTATGTGCTTCTAAATAATTGATCATGTCATTTTAAATGATCTGCTCCAGCAGTTTACCACTCGTGCTTGTAAGCGATATGGGTGCGTAGTTGGTAAGAGGGTATTATTTCCTTGTTTTTTAAAGGCAGCGATTATTCGAGCGCTCCATCAGTCTGTTGGTAGAACACCTTGTGATAAATATACGAGAAATATTACGATGAGAAAGCGGGAAAGCGATTCAGCGTATCGAGGTTAAAATGCCTTCGGTATTTTGTCCGGACCACAAGAAGATTTTATTTTAATGTTTAGAAGCATTGAAAAGACACCTTCGAATGTTATAAAATCAGGATTAATTTCTATACTGTCTCCACCGTTACGTTCGAACACACAAAGATTCTAAAAACAGAGGGAGCATAACAGTTAAGCACTTTGGCCATTTGCTTCTCATCTTGAATTATTGTTGCCGATTTTAATGCGGTCCTGACCACGGCGGCGGTCAGACCTGTGACGCAGCAGAGGGTGTTAAGAATATGTGGGACCGTACAGGCCGCCATTGGAATCTGAACCTGGCAACTTTTAACGCTGGAAATTCATCACGTGAGGCGAGTCCAGAAGTGCTATTGGAGGAATTAGCGGGCAGTAAATAGGGTATAAGAGGGCTCAGTGAGGTTAGGAGGACAAACGAAGCGTATACAGTGCTAAAAAGCGCGCAAGTTCTGTGCTACCGGGCTTAGCGAAGAGACGAGAACTAGGAGTCGGATTCCTATTTAATAACGATATAGATGGTAACCTACAGGAATCCTATAGCATTAACAAGAGGTTGGCAGGTCATGTTGTGGAACTTAATAAGAGGTACAAAATGAAGATTGTACAGGTCTACGCCCCTATATCCAGTCATGACGACCAGGAAGTCGAAACCTTCCATGAAGACGTGGAATCAGCGTTGGGTAAAGTCAAAACAGAGTACACTATACTTATGGGCGATTGCAATGCAAGGGTAGGCAAGAAGCAGGCTGGAGACAAGTCAGTGGGGGAATATGGCATAGGTTCTAGGAGTAGCAGGGGAGAGTTATTAGTAGAGTTTGCAGAACAGAGTAATATGCAGATAATGAATACGTTCTTCCGCAAGCGGAATAGCCAAAAGTGGACGTGGAGGAGCCCAAATGGCGGGACTAGATGTGAAATAGACTTCATACTCTGCGCTAACCCTGGCATCATAGAAGAGGCGGACGTGCTCGGCAAGATGCGCTGCAGTGGCCATAGGGGAGTAAGAACTCGAATTAGCCTAGACTTGAGGATTTAACGGGAGAAACTGGTACATAAGAAGCCGTTGAATGAGTTAGCGGTAAGAGGGAAAATAGAGGAATTCCGGATCAAGCTACAGGAAGAGGACCTTAGTGTTGCAATAATGAACGACAATCTTGTGGGTATCATTAAGGAGTGTGCAATAGAAGTCGGTGGTAACTCCGTTAGACAGGATACCAGTAAGCTATCGCAGGAGACGAAAGATCTTATCAAGAAACGCCAATGTATGAAAGCCCCTAACCTTACAGCTAAAATAGAAGCTGGCAGAACTTTCCAAGTCAATCAACAAGCGTAAGACATCTGACGCAAGGAAGTATAATGTGGATAGAATTCAACATGCCCTCAGGAATGGAGGAAGCCTAAAAGCAGTGAAGAAGAAACTAGGAATAGGCAAGAATCAGTTTTAAGCGTTAAGAGACAAAGCCGCCAATATCATTACTAATATGGATGAGATAGTTGAAGCGGCTGAGGAGTTCTATAGAGATTTATACAATACCAGAAGCACCCACGACGACAATGGAAGAGACAATAGTCTAGAGGAATTTCAAATCTCGCAAGTAAAGCCGGAAGAAGTAAAGAAAGCCTTGGGAGCAATACAAAGGGGAAGGTAACTGCAGATTTGTTAAAGGATACCGGAATCCTGGAAGAACGCCAATATAATCCTAATCCGAAAAGCGCTTCTTGTTGGCCTAGTTGGTAGCTATTCATTATAAAATACGAAGATGCCAAATAAACAGACACACACAAGAAAAGAAAACGGGACAGGGCGCCCTGTCCCGTTTTCTTCTCTTGTGTGTGTTTGTTTATTTGGCGTCTTCATATTGTTACGGAAAGGAAGAAGCGTGCGTCTATTTACAGATGGCGTTTAATGGCTGGGCCAACAAGCGTAGAGCAGCGATAAAAAACTACCCTCTTCCTCGTCGTCTCTCAGACCACCATCATAGTCCTCTTCTTCACACATTACCGGCTGTGACATCACCCCGGTCGGAAAAAGCACCTTATTGGTGCGGCTCATCTGTCCGAGAAAGGTAAGGTTTGAGACGGCTGACGTGGATGATGTCAGAGAGAGGTGAAGGCACCGTGGCATCCAGCGGAGACACTTCATATGTGACAGGGGTCACCTGGCGAAGGATGCGGTAAGGGCCATAGTATCGCGAGAGGAATTTCTCCGAAAGACCAACACGCCGAGTTGGATACCAGACTAGCACAAGAGCACCTGGTTCGTAATGCACGTCGTGATGGCGCTGGTCGTAACGGCACTTCTGGCGTATCTGTGAAGCTGAAAGGCGAATGCGGGCAATTTGGCGTGCTTGGGTCCCTGTGGTTATGACATCCCGAGTGTACTCTGTCGGCGAGTCGAGCGTGGTCGAGAGGAGTGTCTCGAAAGGCAAAGTTGACTCATAGCCGAAGAGGAGATAGAAGGGGGAATAGCCTGCTGTGTCGTGGCGCGAGGAATTGTAGGCGAACGTGACAAATGGTAGAGCAATGTCCCAGTCACGATGATCGGAGGAAACATACATTGCTAGCATGTCAGTTAATGTGCGGTTCAGGCGTCCGGTAAGACCTTTAATTTGAGGATGGTAAGCGGTAGTAAGTTTGTGCTTAGTAGCACATGATCGAAGTAGGTCGTCTATGACTTTGGAAAGAAAGTATCTGCCGTGATCGGTGAGAAGTTGACGAGGTGCACCGTGGTGCAAGATAATGTCGTGAAGCAAGAAATCAGCGACGTCTGTAGCGCAGCTGGTCGGTAGGGCTCTAGTAATGGCATAGCGAGTTGTATAGTGCGTAGCGACGGCAATCCACCTATTTCCGTCATTCGATATAGGGAATGGTCCGAGTAGATCAACGCCAACGCGAAAAAAGGGTCGGCCGGTATATCCAAAGGCTGCAGCAGTCCGGCCAGAGGCACAGCTGGTATTTTCCGGCGTTGACACGACTCACACGCGGCAACATAGCGCCGAACGGAGCGGTTGAGACGGGGCCAGAAAAACCGTCGCCGAATTCGGTCATAGGTCCGCGTAACGCCAAGGTGTCCAGCGGTGGGAACGTCGGGCAGTTGCTGCAGTACAGTCTGTCGCAGATGAGACGGAATGGCGGTTAGGAGCTCGGGCCCGTCGAGGTGCATGTTGCGGCGATACAGCATGCCATATTGTAGTACGAACATGGGAAGGGATGGGTCACACAGATCAGAGAGGAGGCGTTCGATAATGGGGCGTAACGACTCATCGCGTCGTTGTTCAGCGCCAATCTCTTGCAAGACAGAGAGCGAAAGAACGCAGATCGGTGCGACATCCACTAAGCCGTCCGGTACATCGACGGCATGACGAGACAGGCAGTCGGCGTCCTGATGTGGACGACCCGACTTGTAGACCACAGTGTATGTGTATTCCTGCAGCCGTAGGGCCCAGAGACCGAGGCGTCCGGTGGGATCCTTACGGGAGGAAAGCCAACACAGGACGTGGTGGTCGGTTGTAACTGTAAATGGCCGACCATATATATAGGGTCTGAACTTGCCCACCGCCCAAATGAGGGCGAGACACTCGCGCTCAGTAATCGAGTAATTGCGCTCTGCGGGACAGAGGAGGCGGCTGGCGTAGGCGATGACGCGGTCGTGCCCACATTGGCGTTGAGCTAAAACTGCGCCGATGCCGTAGCCACTAGCGTCAGTGCGGATTTCTGTCGGAGCGGAGGCGTCAAAATGGGCGAGAACAGGAGGTGTGGTGAGCAGCGTGATGAGCTGCGAGAAAGCAGAAGCTTGTTCAGAGCCCCAACAGAAAGGAACGTCTTTCTTCAGGAGGTCAGTCAGGGGACGGGCAACATGGGCGAAATTTTCCACAAACCTGCGGAAGTACGAGCAAAGGCCAATAAAGCTGCGAACATCTTTGGCACAAGTTGGTATGGGGAAATTCTGCACAGCATGAACTTTAGTGGGGTCGGGGCGAATGCCTGACGAATCGACGAGGTGTCCGAGCATGGTTATTTGGCGGTGACCGAAGTGGCACTTGGACGAGTTGAGCTGCAAGCCAGCGGTGCGAAAAACAGAAAGAACAGATGAAAGTCTTTCAAGATGAGTCGAAAAGTTGAAGAGAATACGATGACGTCATCCAAGTAGCACAAACAGATGGACCATTTCAAACCACGCAAGAGCATGTCCATCATCCGTTCAAAGGTCGCCGGGGCATTGCACAAGCCAAAAGGCATTACCCGGAACTGATATAGGCCGTCTGGTGTGACGAATGCGGTCTTTTCACGGTCCATTTCATCCACGGCAATTTGACAATATTCAGAACGAAGGTCTCTAGATGAAAAATAAGTGGCACCGTGGAGACAATCCAGAGCATCGTCAATGCGGGGAAGTGGATATACATCTTTCTTGGTGATCGTGTTTAGATGACGATAGTCAACGCAGAATCGCCAGCTGTTATGCTTCTTTTTGACGAGAACAACAGGGGACGCCCACGGGCTGGAAGAGTGTTCTATAATCCCTTTGGCAAGCATCTTGTCAACCTCGCTCTGGATAACGTGTCGCTCAGAAGGCGACACCCGGTATGGGCGTCGGCGAACAGGTGCTGCATCGCCGGTATTTATACGATGCTTCACGACCGTAGTTTGACACAAAGGGCGATCGTTCAGGTCGAAAATGTCGGAGTAGGATTCGAGGAGGCAACGGAGCTCTGAGGCTTGTTGGGTCGAGAGGTCCGGTGCAATCACCTTTGTAAAGTCGTCGGTCGGGGCTGATGTAGACGGCGGAGAATGAGCATTGGTCGAAGATGGCGCAACAGATAGAGCGGAAACGTGGCACTCGTGCGTCGGTGACAACGTGGCAAGAGACATGCCTCGAGGAACTAATTGTGGGCACTGTCCAAAATTTAGGATGGGAATATATTTCTGATTGTCCGCAACAGAAACGATGGTGTGTGGGAAGGAGACATTGTGAGAAAGCAGGACTGAAGTCGCGGGAGTAATGACGTAGTCTCCGTCAGGTACAGGTGGGCAGGCTAAGACAGGGATGCAGGTTGCTGCAAGAGATGGCAGGCGTATAAAATCCGCGGAACAAAGTTGAGTTGAAGCTTGAGCAGGAAGGTCAACGGGAACAGGTAGGGGTAGATCAAGTTGTAGAACGCCGGCGGAACAGACAATCAGAGCAGAATGGGCGGCCAGAAAGTCGAGTCCGAGGATCACATTGTAAGGCCAACGTTCGAGCACACTAAACGGACGTGCGGCGACCGGCGACACTGACACGAGCAGTGCACATTCCAAGCGCAACCGGAGTTCCACCGTCGGCGACCTGGAGCAGTCGAGTCGGAGCAGGAGTCAGTACTTTCTTCAAGCGCGTTCGAAGCTCCGCACTCATAATGGAAATTTGGGCTCCAGTGTCGATGAGTGCTGTAACGGGCAAACCATCCACGTCCACGTCCAGAAGGTTCCGATTAATAGGCAGGGTCAGCAGAGGAATTTCAGGCCGGTGTTCTGGAGCAGCGTCACCTCCAGGAGCTGCCCCAGTTAGTATCCCGTCGGAGAGCGGCGACGGTAAGCTGGGGATGGAGAGCGACGCAGCTGGGGCGAAGGGCACAGGCGACTCTGGGGTGATGGTGATCGGCTGGTCGCGGTGGCTCGAGCGTTGTCAGGTGCGTCTTCAGCCTCGGTGGAGAGGGATGGCGGGCGGGGATTCAGTGGGGAGCGGCGGTAGGCGGGAAAGCTTGGTCGAGAGTGGGCTGGCCAGGAGCTTCGACAGTGGCAAGAGATGTGGCCCACACGTCCACAGTAAAAGCAGATGGGTCTATCATCGTGGGTGCGCCATTCGGCCGGGTTGCGACAACCCGGATATGGACCGTATTGGCTCCGGCGAACAGTGGCAGAGGCAGCAGACGAAGCAAAGTCAGGACGGCTGGCGGAGCAGATGGACGGAAGACCTACGTTGGCAAGTTCTTGTCGAATGACCGACTGAATGAGTGACACAAGCGGCCTGGAATCGTCAAAGCACTGCGTCACAGGCATGGCAGGAGACGCTGCTTCGATTTTTTGCCGAACGATACGTACGACGTTCTCGGAGGAGGTGGGCTCACGCGGTGGACAAATGTCTTCGCACGTCGACGAAGCTGCGGTGTTGGGTAGCCACGCAAACTGTTGAACTATGCGGCGACTCTTCGCGTCTTCAAAGCGGCGACATTCGTTAATGATCTCATTGACCGTTGTTACGTTCTTATAAACAAGCAGGTGAAACGCGTCGTCCGCGATGCCTTTTAAGACGTGGCTGACCTTGTCTACCTCTGTCATATTGTTATCTACTTTGCGGCAAAGAGCGAGGACGTCCTGGATATACGCCACGAAAGATTCAGTGGACGTCTGTACACGGGTCCCAAGGTCCTTCTTCGCAGCACGTTGGCGGCCGACTGGCTTGCCGAACAAATCTCTAAGCTTCTGCTTGCACTGGTCCCAACTCGCAATCTCTTCTTCGTGTGTTTCGAACCAGACCCGTGCCGTTTTCTTGAGGTAGAATATTATATTGGCCAGCATTAGCGAGTTGTCCCACCTGTTGTGTGCGCTGACCGTTCGTAATTCTGCAACCAGTCGTCGACGTCAACGTTGTCGATCCCGGAAAACATGCCAGGGTTGCGAGGCTGGGCCAGGATGACCGTCGGTGGCGACGACGGGGCCGTGGTTAACTCTCTCCTTCGGATGACATGGTGGCCAGGTTACGTCTGCTGCGGAGCTCCGTCTTGCGCAAGTGATTACACCGCACGTCCACCAATGACGTTACGGAAAGGAGGAAGCGTGCGTCTATTTACAGATGGCTTTTAATGGCTGGGCCAACAAGCGTAAAGCAGCGATAGGTATGGTATGGTATTCCTTATGCGATGGCGCACACCCACTGTGGGGGATTGGCCAAGATTTGGATGAAATTAGGCTATCTTTATTAAAAACTGAAAATGGTAAAGCTAACTGGAGGAAATGAACAAAAATAAAATTTTTAAGAATTGAAGACAATCTCTTTGTAGCAATTATAAAATCCTCCACGGTTGAGCAAATATCCCTGTGGCACTGTCCAAGAGAGGAGGCTCCTAGAGAAAGGATATTTATAATTGAAAAGCTCAAACCAAGCTGTGTAAATCTTGATTCTAGATTTTTTCTTAAAGAAGTGAAACGGCGGCAGAATAAGAAAAATGAACTACTCTCTTCCTCGTCGTCCCTCAGACCACCATCATAGTCCTCTTCTTCACACATTACCGACTGTGACAATATTTTATAATAATCCTAATCTATAAGAAAGGTGACGCCAAAGACTTGAAAAATTCAGACCGATCAGCTGACTGTCCTTTGGCTACAAAGTATTTACTAAAGTAATAGCAAATAGAATCAGGAACACCTTAGACTTCTGTGAACCAAAGGAGCAGGCAGGATTTCGTAAAGGCTGCTCAACAATATACCATATTCACACTGTCAATCAGGTGATGGAGAAATGTGCGGAATATAACCAACCCTTATATATAAATTTCATTGATTACGAGAACGTATTTAATTCAGTCGAAACCGCAGCAGTCATTACGGAATCAGGGTGTAGACGAGCCTTATGTAAAAATACTGAAAGATATCTATAGCGGCTCCACAGCCACCGTATAGTCGTCCATAAAGAAAGCAACAACGTCCCAATAAAGAGAGGCGTCAGGCAGGGAGATACGATCTCTCCAATGCTAATAACAGCGTATTTTCAGGAGGCATTCAGAAACCTGGTTTGGGAAGAATTGGGGATAAGAGTTAATGGGGAATACCTTGGCAACTTGCGATTCGCTTAGGATATTGCCTTGCTTAGTAACTCAAGGCACCAATTGCAATGCGTGCTCACTGACTTGGAGTGGCGAAGCAGGAGGGTGGGTCTAAAAATGTTTAAGTCTCGGAAGCTTGACATAAAAATTGTAACAGCGCCAACACATTCATCCACAAAGTAACAAGGACGAAACAGAAGCGCTGTCAACTAAATTTTATTGACGGAAGACGGATACCTTCTATTAAGGGTAAAGGCAGAAGTGAAGGGGGAAGGGATTGATATTAGTGGTACTTTGTGGATGCTTGTGTTGGCGCTGTTACAATTCTTATGTCAAGTATGCACCAACTCACCCAGAAAGAAGTTTTATTGAAATCTCGGAAGAGAACAACAGTTTAGAATAGGTAGCGAGACATTGGAAGTGGTAAGGGAATACATCTACTTAGGTCAGGTAGTGACCGCGGATTCGGATCATGAGTCTGAAATAATAAGAAGAATAAGGATGGGCTAGGGTCCTTTGGCAGGCATTCTCAGATCGTGAACAGCAGGTTGCTATTATCCCTCAAGAGAAAAGTGTATAACAGCTGTGTCTTACTAGTACTCACGTACGGGGCAGAAACCTGGAGGCTTATGATAAGGGCTCTACTTAAATTGAGGACGACGTAACGAGGTATGAAAAGAAGAATGATGGGTGTAAAGTTAAGGGATAAGAAACGAGCAAATTGAGTGAGGGAACAAACGCGAGGTAATGACATCTTAGTTGAAATTAAGAAAAAGAAATGGGGGGTGGGCATGGGCAGGACATGTAATGAGGAGGGAAGATAACCGATGGTCATGAAGGGTTACGGACTGGATTCCAAGGGAACGGAAGCGTAGCTGGGGACGGCAGAAGGTTAGGTGGGCGGATGAGATTAAGAAGTTTGCAGGGACAACATGGCCGCAATTAGCACATGACCGGGGTAGTTGGAGAATTATGGGAGAGGTCTCTACCGTGCAGTGGGCGTAACTAGGCTGATGATGATGGTGATAATAATGATGATGATGAATAATGCGGTCCGATGTTTTCTTGTTTATTAGCTTTAATGTGGCGCCAAAACTTTGCGGGATTACTTTTGAGGAATTGAGGTAACTTTACTGAATAGAAGACCTGTTTGCTAGAGCCGATTTTTTGAGAAACACTCCTTTTATTTTTGAAGAAGAAAATTTTTGTACTGCGCTTGTTCATACACGTAACCTTCCTTGCTAGATGCATACTTTCTCAAGTTATCTACGAGTTTTTGGAGTGCCGCTTCATAGTTTTGTTTTACATAAAATGTTTGAGGCAATAAGCACAGTGTGACTGGAAGTGATTCCCAAACCAGTTGACATCATTACTGGAAAAACTATCAAAGACTATATCAAGTTAGTCAAGAATAAATACATGATTAGCTCTACAAAAGTTTTAAGCACTTTTTGTTTTACAGCAATATTTCAGTTTGATTGGTCGCACGACATGCAAAAAGTACCAATTTGTGATCAGACAGACCATCATCAATGGATGCATATACATCAGAAAGGCATATACTACGAAACACAAGGTCGAGAATCGATGCTGTGTGATCGTGCACGCGTGTCGGCAGCCTAACTGCTACTTGCAGATCACATGCCAACATCATATCGAAATCAACCTGACCACTTGAGGATGAAGAACTTACTTTGGACCAATTAATGTCAGGTAGATTAAAATATCCGGTTACTATAATGCGGCGTTCGGATTGTTTGACAGAAATTTTACAGACTTAAGTGATGAAATCGACTTCAGAATTAGGAGGACGGTAGACGGCAACTAAAATAAATGATAGTGACAATATGTTTAATTTCAGACATAAGCTTTCGTGGCGATCTATTTGTTCTAAAAGGGTAATGGTCACGTGAGTGCTAAAAATGACAGCGACGCCTCCGTCCCGTGTTGGCCTATCTCTGCTATATATTTTAAAGTTTTGAGGAACAATGTCGGTGTTACTAATATCTTCGTGTAGCAAAGTTTTTGTTAAAGCCGTGATGCAGAGAGAGTATGTCAATAATGTGCTTTTTAGTTTGACTGTTATGTTAAGAATGCTTCGCGCGTTCATATTAGGGCGCAGGCTTTGATTGTGCAGACCATGGCTTGGTCATGCACTGACATGGGGCTTGAAAATGGTTGATACATTTTGAGGGGTAGTCGTTTGGTACTTTAACGCGCCTGTTGCTGCTGTCATTCCACATAAACGTGTCATTATCGACCACAGTTTGCCATGTAAAATATATGGTTTCTTGCGGTTAGCTTTATCAATCCTAGCACTGCCCCACAACAGTTTACGCCGACGGAGCATGCAACAGGAGTAATCATGTTGAATAAAGACATCGGTACCTTTAAGCGTATTTGCGTTCTCAAGTATTTCTTGCATTTCATTGTAATCCTGTAGGTGAAGAGTTATGGGACGACTGCCAATTTTCCATTCCTAGTCTGTGTATGCGGCCAATCGAACTGCACTTTACATTAAGTTTTT
Organism: Dermacentor variabilis; assembly: GCF_050947875.1. Taxonomy (NCBI): domain Eukaryota; kingdom Metazoa; phylum Arthropoda; class Arachnida; order Ixodida; family Ixodidae; genus Dermacentor; species Dermacentor variabilis. The sequence goes on from NC_134571.1 coordinate 237,579,377, forward strand.
AATGAAATAGTTCGTTACCTACCTCTTTCTTAAGGGTATTATTTGTTTCTTTTACTTTTTCCTCAAGAGCGCATACGCATGGAGATACGCAAGCGCTTGGAACGCCGACAAAGAGAGGGCGGTGTGAACGCAGACATGGCTGACGTGGGTCAAAATGTAGTATCTGTTGTTACCAGCTTAATATCTGATACGGGTTGTATTTCGGCCTAAGATATTAAAGTTATTTTTGCAAGTTGGCGGAGTGCTAAAATCCTGCTTCAGCTCCTCTGCGGGTGGGCCCGGTATTGTACTATCTTCGGGATCGGCGCACAAATGCGGAGAAATTCTCGATCTACACGGTTCGGTAGACGCACGCAACTTTTTCCAGAACCCAGCCATATGCAGCTTTGATATTTGTTGGGCGTGCTGGTAAACTGACTTGGAAAGCACATTTAGCGCCAGCGAACAAGGACAGAAGGGAGAGGACAACACAATACACCACACCATATGCAGCGTCTCTGTAAAATAGAATATCCCTTCAGAGAGCTATTGCATGCATGCACACACTCTGCAATGAACCTCTCACCAACTTGGGTCACTGAGAATACGCCACCCCGAATGCGGCAAGCGAGGGAAATGCAGGTGCAACAGCGTTGCACTGGCAGCAGCGGCGTTGCATGAGCCACATCTGAAGCCTGATTGCTCTGTTTGCGCAGCTGTCGTTGTCGGGCGCTATTTCTTCGGTGAACATCTTCGTGGTGCCATCCCGCCGCCTTGCTTCCCTGGACGGTGCTGAATCATCCACACTGGGTGAATCTGCGACTGCTTAGCCACTTCGTGGTCTGCTGCTGGCATCGGCAAAATCACCGCTGGAGATCATCGCTGCCATCGCTGCGCGTCCTATAGACAAGCCGACATCGACGCCTGCTCTTCACTGGCAGCAGCGGCATTGCATGACCCACATCTGAAGCTTGATTCCTTTGTTTTTGCAGGTATTCCTGAGTTTTCCTTGTATACCTTTTTTTTCCTTGCCACTGCTGCTGCTGCTGCCATCAACTGTATTTTTCTGTTTTTTTCCCTATCCGAGTCTCTGTTTAATACTCATAACATGCCAACGAATGCAGAACCATGAAAGAAAATTGAGGAGCTGGAAGTTAAGATTAACAACATGGCTAAAAGCACGCATGAACTAGTTTTTGGGAAGATCTTGCTAAGAATGAAGGAGTCTGTGATTGACGTTGTCGAGCTAAAAAAAGAAGTTGATTCCTTGAATACAAGTGCCGAGCACTTGAACGGACTTGTAGAAGAACTACGTAGCCAAAATACAACTCTAATTGCCGAGAACAAACAACTGAAATCTCAAAACCAGTCATTGACTCGCAAGATGGAGGAGCTTGAACAATACTCTCGGTTTCGGCAATGTCGAGATCAAGGGCATTCCCTGCTCCCAAGGAGAGGACTGTATCGCAATAATGACAACAGTAGGAGACAAAATTGGCTGTCCCGTATCGCCCAGCGATCTGGACATTGTTCATCGTGTACCCACCAGAGCTAACGATAATATCGTTGCTCGGTTCTGCTCCAGAACTAAGAAAGCTGATTTTGTGAGCAAAGCGCGTAAACCAAACTCTGTCTTAGTGACATTGGATTTTCTGGCTCATTTAATGATCCAGTCTTTGTAAATGAACATCTAACCCCATACAACAAGGCTATCTTTCCGAAAGCCCTAACTTTGAAGAAAGAAAGGAACTGGATGTTCCTTTGGACGGACAACTGCCAAATCAAGGCTAGGAAAACCACTAACAGCAAAGTTCTTCGCATTGGAGAGGAATCTGACCTAATCAAAATAGACTAGAGCTCATTGTTTAACCAATTGACATAACAATTATGGCTTCCCTACTGATACCCCATCAAGTGAATTCCTTTTTAAGGGGATTTCATTCCATCATTCATTTTAACGCGAGGAGTCTTCGTAACCACTTTGACTCAATCGATAATTTCCTCACATCGCTAACTAGTTCGTTTTCGCTAATTGCCATTACTGAAACTTGGTTATCTGACGACGACAAAAGTTTATATTGCTTCCCTAACTATAAATCGGAATACTGCAATAGATTAACGAGCTGTCACGGTGGTGCGGCCATATTTGTTTCTCCTAATATTGCTTATCGAAGAAGACATGACCTATCCTTAGCCATTACTAATTGCGCATCTGTTTGGATTGAATTCAGTAACTGCTTTCTTGCTCAGGACAACAAGGCTTTCATATTTGGCTTCATTTACCGTTCTCCTTCACCATCAGTTAATGATTTCTGTACCAATCTTGATCATGTCTTACACACTATATCACTAGAAAATAAGAATGTTGTTACAATGGGTGATATAAATATTAATTTACTCGATGAAACATCACCCATATGTATTCACTATTCTTGTTTGTTCCATAGCTACGGATATGATTGTTTAATTGGCGTCCCCACACGTGATGTTACTAACGGCACAGGTACACTTATTGATCATGGTCTTTCTAACCTCCTTCATTCACCAGAGGCAAAAATTTTGCACATCGACATCACTGAACCCCTGCTCTTACGCGCTTCAACTCCAACGTACGACCTTGCCCACCTTCACATACTAAATACGTTCTGGACAAAGTCGGCTTCATAGCTGCTGTTGCTAAGACAAATTGGTCTGAAATTAAATCACTAAACAACCCACAGAAATCATTTTCCACATTTTTTTCACGTATTATATCATTCCTACAGCAGTTCACCTGCAAAAAGAAAAGTAAAATAACTAGCATTTTCTCACAATCCATGGATCTCGTAGCAGTTATTAACAGCATTGCGTAAACGGGATAACGTATATAAGAAAACCAAAAGGCAACCGTTTAACATGAACTTACGTGCCCGATATAAAAACTTCTGTAACACTGTTACCTGTAAACTAAAATCAGCTAAACGATTGTATTTCGAGCAAGAAATTTGACAGGCGGCTAATAACATTAAAAAAAATGGGAGATTGTCAACTCTTTCTTAAACAGGAACAGACGACTAAACCAAGTATCCAGAATTTTAAATTATGGCGTCGAACTAAATTCCCCTGCAGATATGGCTGAGGTTTTTAGTAGTTTTTTCTTTACTAACAATTTACCTTCCCCTACACAGACCATCAGCATGAACCGTCTACCCCATTCATTCTTTTTATTTCCTACAATGCCAGAAGAAATAACGGCAGTTATAAATAATCTAAAAGTGACAAGCGCTGGAATTGATGAGGTCCACCCAGCTAACATTAATATAATTGAGCACTTAATTTAATATATACTTTCATTTATTGTTAATGTATTTTTCAAGACTGGTTTATTTCCTCCTGAACTTAAGCGTCGCAAAATCATCCCAGTTTTTGAGAAAGGAGATAGCACATTATTAACTAATTACAGACCTATTTGCATTCTACCATTCTTTGGGAAAGTTATTGAGAAACTAATTGAAATATGGCTAGCGAAATACCTTTCTAAATTTAGTATTCTCTCTTCATGCCAGTTTGGTTTTCGCCACGGATATTCCACAGAGATGGCACTTATTCATCTTACTGATCAACTAAAAAAATTAATCGACGAAGGATTTCTCGCCGCCTCAGTTTTTATCGATCTAACGCAAGCATTTGATAGCATAAATCATAATATCATTTTTTCGAAGCTCGAAGCAATTGGCATTTGTGGGCCTGCTCCCTCACTACTAAAAAGCTACTTATATAACAGAGTTCAAGTTGTTTCCATTTCCAACGCTTACTCTCGACAGCGAATTACTAACGTTAGTGTGCCCCAGGGATCTATCCTGGGGCCAATTCTGTTTTTGGTTTGTATTAATGATACACCTAACTGTCTTTCTTCCACAAAATGCATTCTGTACGCAGATGACACCACTATATTCACATATCATAAAGATATCTCATCTCTCGTTAATAAGTTAAATGCTGACTTAGAAAATATCCTAAGGTGGTGTAATGTTAACATGTTATCTATTAATGCAACCAAGAATAAATTTGTTGTATTCGCTTCTCATCAGCGAAACATACCATCCATTCCACCTATCACCTTCGGTTTTCACCGCCTTCCTTCAAGTTCATGTTCATCTTTTCTTGGTAATCTACTTGATTGTAATTTGAATTATTACAATCATATTGCTCACATAAAATAGAAAATAGCTTATGGTATACGCATTTTAATTAAAACACGCCCTTACATATTACTCTCACTTTACTACTCTTTTGTCCACTCTCACATTACGTACGGCATAATATGTTGGGGTAACACCTATAACACTCATACTGCATCTCTGCAGACAGTTCAGAACCGAGTCATAACAATAATTACTTACAGCCCCCGCTTTGCTAATGCCACTTCCCTACTACACGAGAATAACATACTTACCATATCTGGACTCACTAAATACAACCTAGGTATTTTTTCTACAGATTTGTGAATAATGAGCTACCATCGATCCCATTTTCGCCTTCTAACCTGATGATTCATAGTACCACCAGATTTGCGTTGAATAACAATTTTCTTTTACCAAGAGTCCGTACTAACTATGGTAAACAGACTGTAGAATTCTCTTCCATATCAATATGGAAGCCCATTCCTTTCACAATGAAAAACGCAAGATCTTTATGACATTTTAAAAGAGAACTAAAATGAATTTATATTGATAGATTAACGACAAGGATTACTGTAGTCGGTCATTGTTCGTTTTTTTGTCGTTTTCTTTTCCCTCTTTTTTCTTTTGTTGTAAATAAACTGCTGGTATTTTGTTCCCGCGAAATTTTGCTGCTACCATGAGATATGCTAAACCTTGTTATTTCTTGTACTCAATCCTGTATTTTGTTCTGTAACCGTTCTTTTATTGTTGCTTGTATACTTCCTTATTATATGCTGTTGTTGCTTTTTGATATTAACTACAATAACTGTTCTTGTACAGGAGGTCGCGATACAGTCTTTGACTATGGGACCTCCTTCTGCATACTAAGTACTTGTAATGTGACCCAACTTCTAATAATAAATTTTTGATTCTGATTCTGAACGTGCTTCTCGTATCGGACGTTATGCGCGGAGAGGATTCCCGCTGCTGCACGACACGTTTCTCAGCGCCTTCCGGCGCCGGCGCGCCATGCATTTCGGGGCCAATGCGCGTGTTTTACGTGTGAACATTTAAGGCGAAGATAATGATGCCTGTGCGTTGGATATCTGTACAGTTTAGTGGTTAGTTTGTTGTCAGAGAGGGGTACTGCAACGTCGAGAAAGCTAATGGTAGAACGAGAGTACTCATGCGAAAGGGAAATGGATGGGTGGGTGGTATTAAAATTAGCTGTGAAGGATACTAATTCATTGTCACCATGAGGCCAGATCAGAAAAAAAGTCAGTTATGAAGGACTTATAGTAAAGAGGTTGTAGTTTGCGCTTGCTAAGGAAGCCATCTTTCAGAACTACCATAAAATTGCTAGGATAATTAGGTCCGATGCGAGTGCCCATTGATGCACCGCTTCTTTGAAAGTATTGCGAACCGTCAAATTCAGAATTATTCAGCTGTAAAATTAATTTCAATATTGTCGACAGCGTGTCACTACCAAAGGTTTTTCCATCAGACTATCTGTCATATGCTTGAACGATCTGTCATATGACGACCTGTCATATGCTTGTCTTATGCCTGATACTTGATACAACTGCTTCCTTGAACAACTGCCTATGGGTGATGTTCGTATAGAGTGAAAGCGCATCTAATGTCACGAGTAGGGAATTCTCTGGTATCAGGAGGTCGTCGATGTCCAGCGAGAAAAGGATGAGCAAGTACATGGAAGGCTGCCGATTATTACATCAACGTAACGCGAAAGTTGCTCTGTGACAGTGCCCGAATCACTGGGCGTCCGAGAGAGTTTTTTTTGTGTATTTTAGGCAGCAAATACAATCTGCCAGGAATGAGACTGAGTGGGACGAGCGAACTTACAGTGTTATTGGATTGCGATGCCGTGCTTCTGCGCTTCAGTAGGGCGCCGTGACCTGCACATTCCCTGTCGGGGAGGCCGGACCAGCAGTATCACCTGGCGGCAGACCAACTCTTTGACGTGAGAAACGCGTGACCTACTGTGCTATCTCCTAATTTTTTAGCTTTTACGAGACCTTTTATGGTATCTTAGACAATTCCTTTAAAATCTGTAGTAGGATCAAAACCTAGGTGATTACAGAAAGTCTGTTCACTAAGCTGTAGCTTAGCTTCGCCTATGTGGTAAGTTCTGCTCACGATTACTACGGCACCATTTTTGTCAATTGGCTTTATCCCAATACAACTGCGTTTACCTAACGATGTGACAGCTCGTTTTTATTCTAAGTAAATATTTGGTTTAACAGAATTTTGCTCTTCATAAGCTTTACGGACGTCAAGTTGGATGGTGGTGATATACGTGTCCAAGTATTGAAGTTCAGTGTTTGACGGAAGCCCGTCTGGTCGGGATGGAACATAGTGAAATGGTAAACAACAACCCGGGGCATTATGCCTACGAAAATTTAAAAGAAAGGAAGACGTTTGGGCTCCCACACGGGAGCCTTGTTCACAGGTAAAAGAAACAAATGTGTTTCAGCAGTTCCTTTAAATAGTCTTGTCCCACCGTAGTTGCTTAGTGGCTATTTTGTTGGGCTGCTAAGCATGATGACGCGGGATCAAACCCCGGCCACCGCGGTCGCATTACGATGAGGGCGAAATGTGAAAACACCCGTGTACTTAGATTTAGGTGCACGCTGAAGAACCCGGAGGTGGTCCAAATTTCCGTAGTCCCGCACACCGGCGTGCCTCATAATCCCATCATGTTTTTGGCACGTAAAGCCCCATAATGTAATCTAAATCGTCTTGATCACGTGACGCCGGTAGCGCGTATACATTGACGGCAGATTGCCATCGCTCCTGTTCAGAGCGTGTGGCGTAGTGTGAATCATCAGCGAATCAAGGTAAAGGCGTCGAGATAGCCCTTTTTACCTGACAAGGACACGTGCTTACACATTTATCTCCTTCCTTTCTAATGTGAAAAGCCTCTACTACTTCCGATGTTATCTTGGCGTTAAATGAAGACCAGGGGACTGCACTAACCACATTTTCAGTAGATGTAGAGGACTTATATTATTCTGTGCCGCAAGATGGTTTGACGTACGCTGTGCGCGATAGGATAGAAGATTTGGGCGAAGTTAATTTTCAGAATTCTGTAGGTTTCAACAGCGACAATTTTTAAACGCTTTCAGACATTTATCTTCATTCAACTGCTGTTAATTATGATGGCCAATTCTACATCCAACGCACTGCTATCTGCATAGGATCAGCGATAGCCCCCATTTTATGTGACATTTTTTTATCCTCGGTTGACAATGTAATCTCTGCTAAGTTGGTGGACATGGCTGTAACGCGAGTGTTTAGATATGTTGACGACTACTTAATTGTTATGAAGAAAAATACCTGCATGCATTTTCATGACGCGGTCGAAGAAATTTTGGACTTGTTCATGAACTCATCGGGAGGACTTAAATTCACGTATGAATTGCCAAGTAACGACCGTATTCAGTTTCTAGATGTTAACCTCTGTTTTTCTTTGGACGAGCATGTATGCTGGGGATATCATCCCAGATCTAAGAAAACCTTGTTGCGCTACGACAGCACACATTCTAAATTGATTAAGAGACGCATAGCTACAACGTGCATTAAGGCAGCACTTAGTAAGTCATGTGAGCATGAGTACGATCAAAGTTTTTTAAGTCGGATAGCGCGATTACAGAACGCAGGCTTTCCCAGTTCTGTGATCACTTCAGTATGCGAATCAATTTTGCAGAAAGAGTAAAGAAGCTCCGAAACTTTCCAAAAAGAAAATACAAAAGACAAGCGCACTTAGTGCCATACTTGCACAAGTTGTCACAATCTGAAGAAAGTTTCCAATAGACATAATATTAATTTGGTTTTCAGTGCCCCTTGTAAGCTGTACTCTATATGTAATCGCATGAACAAGCGCGAAAGGCACTTGCGCACCACAAATCATAAAACTCGTTTCACTGAGTGCAGGCGCAACGTTATCTATCAGATACTGCTAAGCTGTGGAAAATCGTATATAGGTCAAACGGGACAGTGCTTCAATGAAAGAGCTCGTCAGCACAGCAGTAACCTAAAGAATGGTTATGGGAGTCATTTAGCTGCACACTGTAAGAAGTGTCACAGTACCCCCATATTGGAAAATACAAAATTCATAGGGAAATAAAAGGTTAGAGGGAAAGGGAAATATCAGAAGCTTTTCACATTAGAAAGGAAGGAGATAAATGTGTAAGCACCACCTCTCTTGCCTTGTCGGGAAAAGAAATAACATTTTTGGATGAAAGGTTATCATGTTGCTGATTTGCAGATGTTTTTGCAATTGGTGTGCGCATGCCTATGCTCAAAAAGGTATAAATGTCCGGTTAATTTCAAATAAAGTTCCAGTTGGCAGTCAGCGCTTGTCTGTGGTATTTGTTTCCTTGTGTCCTCGTCTTTTTCGCGCTGTTTAACCTCAGTTCTATGAGGCCAATCAGGAGGCCGCAAAGGTGTGACAGTTTCTGCTAACGGCGGATGACCTTGACAATGAGCCATTCAAGGCTTCCGCCTTAAAAGGGGCTCTCCTCGATCACCCGAAAGACGGTGGCCTGACGGCGTTCTTGGGATACGGGGTGTCGTCGCGGCATGGTTTCAGAAGCAGGTGAAGAATCTATCCTCGGAACGACACAGCTACGAGCAACGATGTCAGAGAAGCCATCAATGCACCCATAGAGAAAGGAATATAACAAGAGCGGGCACTCGGCCAAAAGTGGAAACAGGAAATACGTCACGCTATAGCATTAACGCCGACCGTTTGCTGCCGGGAGCATCGAAAAAAAAAGAATGTGAAATGAAATTAACAGAATCTTTTTTTTTGTTTTTTATTCTTTCCCGGTAAATATAAAAATATATGCGTATAAATTAAATAAACTTTGCGGCTTACTTCCGTTGCCTAGCGACAGGCGAATCGTTGAATGACGAGCAGATGCTTGCGTCATTCGTCAGATACACCGCTGAAGCAAGAGAGACCGGCCGCGCATATGAGCGTTGGCCTGTTCGGTCACCTGTCTGCCTGGTTTTATAATAACGCGATAGCGTTAAGGAGCTCGTGTAGCAGAAAAGCCGGTGTCGTCGGCGTTGGCCGTGAGCGATAAATCCCGCCAGGCACTTCATGAATAAAAAACAACTTGCAAGATGGGCTTGGTGGGTATCAAACTAGGGTCTCCGGAGTGTGAGACGGAGACGCCACCACTCAGCCAAGAGTTCGATTCTTCAAAGCGGTACAAAAGCGCCTCTAGTGAATGCGGTGTTGCCGTAGAAAGGAGCCGTAGAAAGTTATGCTGCTGTGTATATCAGTAATTATGAACATGTAACTTGCAGAAGTCGCAGTTACACGAGTAGCGAAGTGCGTTTCCGCTACATTTCTTCTGCGCTTGTCGCACACGCAGAGCCATCTTGCGGCAAGCACAAAAGACCCCCTCCTCTCAATGTACGGCGTTGCCCCAACAGGTGGCGCGCCACGCGCGCATTGGGGCTGTGCAGGGACCAGTGCGAGGCGCGTCGCAGCCCGGACTCCCTCTCCCCTGACGACGCTTCGCCTTGCTCTCTCACGGGTTGCAGAATCCAGCGTCCTTGCTTTCTTTAGATCACTATCTGTCTATCTCTCTGCCCGTGCGGATCTCGACGTTTGGCTGGCGTGCATCGTTTCCCCCTCCGAGACACCGAGTTCTTTGGTTCGATCCGCTTGCTCAGGCGCACGTTTCGTTGCCGCGCCGAACGCTGCGTTGCTCGACGCTCACCGCGTCCGATGCGGGGCGCCTCGTAAGTGATCGCTGCGCCGTAGCCCATTGTCTTACACCCCTTGGCGGGTCGACGGGAACGCTGTCGCGTTTCACTCTTGAAGGTGAAGCTTAAGCGTCCTCCAATTTTTTTTCGTATTTAGCCTGGTTTGGTGGGCTCCCGACGAATTCTGGCGTTCCTTCTGAACTTCGACATGGCACCCCTGCACTATTGGACTAGGGCAGTCTGCGACGCATTCCAAGCAATTAGGCTTACTGGCCGGCACCTAGGCTAGACTTGTGAATCAGTTAACGAAAAACAGCGTGGCCGTCGTGGCGCAATTCAATTAATGAATCGTCCTGGGGGATGTTTGCGACGCTTTCTGTGAGCCTTTATGAGAACAAAGAAAAACTGCGCAAAGAAGGACAGGACAGAGAAAGAACCACACGACACAGGCGCAGACTTACAACTGGTTTAATGCTCCAACGCCGCCTTCCTACAAACAACAGAACGCATGCGCGCCAATCGCAAAGACCAATGCCGCTATCATGTAGTCAAGCCAAGAAACGCCAACTCCTTGTGGTACAAATGTATGGAAGCCTCACTAACACATTTATCCGGCCCTAATCTCGCGATTTCTAAAGCGTCGATTACTTCACGCTCTTTCTTATCACTTGCGCGTCCGACAATCTTAGTCCTGCCGAAAAGTGGAGTACAACCATTGCCGTCATGCCTGCAGGTCTTGCAATGCTTAGGAAGATGCTGTCCTCTAGAATCATCTAGTGAATTGGCATGTTCTAATAATCTAATATTAATGCAGCGGCCTGTTTGTCCAACGTACACGTTGCCACAACTCAGCGGAATCTCATAGATGACATTAAACCAGTTGTAAGTCTGCGCCTGTGTCGTGTGGTTCTTTCTCTGTCCTGTCCTTTTTTGCGCAGTTTTTCTTTGTTCTCATAATGTCATACCAACTAGCCCCTCACCGTACGCTTCTAGATTTCTGTGAGCCCCAAAATTATTTTAACTCATTTCGGTAGTCTTCAGGCCCGCTAGTCGCACAGGGTGCTGTTACGCAGTTTCGCGTGTACTGAATTTTACTGCGACAAGTTTTGGTGCTTTCTCTGACCGCCAACGTTACTGTAACTAATTTCATTACTTTTTGTGGTACCTTTTGAGCGCAGTGGCCGCGCCTGGCGCTGTGATGCGATTAGCGAAAAGCAGCTCGGCCGTGGTGCGCAGTTTCGCGCTTTAATGTACTGACACGACAAGTTCTTGGCGCTTGCTCTGACGCCCAACATTGTCGAAAATTATTTTCGGTACTTTTTTTGTTACTTATGAGGCACTCTCGCCACGCCTGTCGTGACGCAGTGAAAAGCAGCTCGGCCGTGATGACGAAGTTAGTTTGGCGGGTACTGAATCTTACTGCGACAAGTTTGTGGCAATTTCTATGTCCTTACAACAATTTAAGCCTTCTTTCGGTACTCATGGCTTGTCGAAAACGCGACGAGCAATTGTTAAGAGTGACAACACGGGAATGTGTTATCAAGACTGATAACACACTCGTTACGGGTTCTGCCGTCTGCTTGCGCCTGCACAACGCGCAAGAGATAACGCCAAGGAGCTCCAACGCCAGGAACTAGTAACCCGAAATCTTCTGAACGGCACCCCCGCATTTGCCTTGAGTACGAGCAGAACCATAGAGAAAGAACCTTCAACAAGAGCGGACACTCCCATAGAGCCCAGCGGCCGAATTGACTGTAGCACACCAAGCGGATGGTATTAACTCTTTCCGGTTTCGGTTCAGGGCGCGCGCGTTTTGAACGCGAGTTGGTACACGCCGCGCCGGCTCCGCTGCTCGACGCGGCATTTTTTTTTTCGCTTCCGCTGAACCCCGCGTGGCCTTGGCGTGGAATAGTTTCTTAATTTAGAAGAAATGATTGCGAATGACCTTTACAAGATGGCGCCGAATCTGTCAGGTTCAATTTCATAAAGAAAACGAAACACGTCTTCTGAAATGATGAAATGTTTATTTTGCTCTATATAAATGCTCGTTCGGGGCTGCTTCTGCATTCATCCAAAGTTGTGGCACCAGGTAAGCAGCAGTCGTTACCGTACGAAGCTCCACCGGATGCCATCAGCTGAAAGAAAGTAAATTACAAGCATGTAAAATTTTGGTGTATTGACCTAACAGGAATAGTATTGCATTTAGAGGCGAAACGAGCGTAAGTGGTGAATGAGCGGCATTACAGATAAATTTACTTTTACGTACATTTCGCAGCAAAGACTCCTCCCGAACAATGCCATAATATGTGAAGAAAACATCCGATTTTCAAGCATCCCTCCCTTCCTGGGCATTATTTCCTGCACTTTAAGAGCACAAATACACGGGTGACTGCGCGTTTCCAAAACAACTTGGCCTCAGTGGACGAGATGGTACGCCAAGTACACAGAGGTGGCTACAACACAGGCTCAGCCAGACAATGTTACACGCTCGCAGAATGCCTTCTAGTAGCACTAAAGACGGATTCGTGGGTGCAAAGCCTCTTTTCAGTCGCATAGAATACATAAATGTCAAGTTCTTGAGCTCCTCCGTGTTATCTTTTATGCGTCCTGTCGGCGCAAGCAACACTCCCGTGTTATGACTCTCGGCAATCACTCGTCGCGTTTTCGACAAGAATGAGTACCGAAATAAGGTATATGTTGTTGCAGGGCTATAATATGCGTCACAAACTTGTCCCATAAAGTTCAGTACACGCAAAACTAACTCACTATTGCCGGCTTGCATTTTTGCTAACAGCTTCCCAATCCCAGGCACGGCGAGCATGCCTCAAGATATCCCAAAAAGTTACCAAATGGATTACAATACTTTTTCGGGTCAGAGAATGCGTCACGAATTTCTACCACTAAGATTCTGTACACGCGAAACTAACTGCGGCACACAGCCGAGCTGCTTTTCGCTAAATGCTCCACTACACCGAGCGCGGCCACTGTGCTTGAAAACTACCCCAAAAAGTAGCGAAATTAGTTACAATAATGTCTGGGGTCAGAGAAAGCGCCAAATGATGTCCCGGTAAGATTCAGTACACGCGAAACTGCGTCACACGGCCAAGGTACTTTTCGTCACAAAGCCAGGTGCGGCAAGCGGGCCCAAGAACTACCGAAATAAGTTTTATTTATGCTTGGGCTCACAGAAAGCGTTGCAAACATCTCCCAGTACAAATAATTAACTCAAGTTAACTAGGCTTGGGCGGCGGAGCTGTCTTTCGATAACTGCGTCATTATATAGGTTCAGTTTTGTGCAGTAAGCCTAAATGGGCTTGAAGTGCGTCGCAGACTGTCAAACAAAATTCCTCACCTTGTTGTACGGGCTAAATACAAAAAAGACGGGTCGCCGAGCACCGGAGCTTCACATGCGCAGCCGGCCTCGCTCACTCCTGCGGCTTGTCTGGCGCATCACGTAAGCACGCGCGTCTGGCATGCCGCTAGCTTGTTGCTAGGCAACGCAACAAAAATAAGTCGCAAAGTAGAAGTTCATTTACACGCAAAACTTTTCCACTTTTAGTAGGGAAAGAATAAAAAAGAATTAAAACGTTGTCCGTAAGTTTATTTCACATTCTTTTTTTCTGATGCTCGCGACAACTAACGGATGGTGTTGAAACTATAGGCGTGACGTGTTTTCTGTTGCCAGTTTTTGAAGAGTGTCCCCTCTTGTTGAATTTCTTTCTCTATGGTAGAAGGAATTCTGCGAGCGTCCAGCATGGTCTGGTTGAGAGCCTGTGTTGTGGCCACCTCTGTGTACCCGTAGCGTACTATCGCGTCGGTTGTAGCCAAGTTCGCGAAACGCGCCGTAGCCCGTGCATTCGTGCTATTAAAATGAAGGAAGTAAGGCCCGGGAAGAGGGGAATGCTTGCAATTAGAATGTTTTTGTGGTTTGCAGGGTATTGTTTGGGATGAATCGGGTATATTCTACGCCATGTGTGTAAATACAAACTGCTTTTGTTTGTGATGCCGCCCATTCACCACTCTCGCAGGCTTCACCTCTACACGCATATTCTTACATGTTAATGCCAAAAGAATACTTGCTTGTGATGTTATTTTTTCAGCTGACGTCGTCTGGTGGAGCTTCCTACGGAAACTACTGCTGCTTACCTGGTGCCACAACGTTGGATGAATGCACAAAAAGCCCGCAACGAGCATTTATAAACAATAGAATAAAAATTTCTTAATTTCACAAGGCGTCTTGCGTCTTTATGAAATTGCACGTGGCACATGCTGGATGGAGGCTTGTGAAGATCGTTAGCAATCAATTTAATAATAAAGCGATTTCGCGCGAAGAGCGCGCACGGTTGAGCTGTAGAAGCAAAAAAAAAAAAGAAATAACAGCAGCGGAGCCGGCGTGACGCGTACCAGCTAGTATTAAAAATGCGCGCGCGCAAAACCGAAATCAGAAGTGTGGTTCAGGCATTAACGCCGACAGCTTGGTGCGCTGCAATAAATTGGGCAGCTGGGAGTATCCGCTCTTGTATTCCTTTCTCCACGATGCGCATGCATAGGCTCCAGCAACCGCCACCGCTGGACTTGGAGCGCACGTCAGATTGGCCGGCATGGATCGAGCACTTCGACGATTACCGGTTTGCAACGGGACCCAATGAACGCTCCGGGGAAAACCAGGTTCGCACGCTACTGTATACAATGGGACGGCAAGCTCGTGAGGTCTTCAGTACGTCCGGGCTGTCAGCGGAAGAGGCTAAAGACTAGCCCTGGATGCCCTGAGCCCGGGCTAGTCTAACGTGAGCCACTACGTTACTGCTTTCCTTTCTTCACTGTAATTGCCCCCGTCGAGAAAGGTGGAGCCATCCTGGCGATGTAACAGGTGGGGACAAGAGGGTCGAAGTACGGCTTGAGGCACTCTACGTGAACAACATCACGTCGACGACGGTCGCCGTGCGCCGTAAGAGGTTGAACGACGCAGTCTACGAGGGAGGTGCGCTCGACGCCGCGGTAGGGACCACAATTTGGGAGAAGTTTGGACGACAAGCCAGGGTCGTACGAGCAGGCACACGAGTGCTCTATTTATTTATTTATTTACAGTAGCCTCAGAGCCCAGAAGGGCGTTACAGAGGGGGTGGGCACAATAATAAAAAATACATGTTCAAACAATTATTAGTAATAAGCTGATAAGCTCAAAACATAATCAGTTATTGCAGTCTTGAAAGATGATGCCTTCTCGGTGCAGGCGATGGAGGGGGAAAGGCGGTTCCACTCGGCACTGGTTTTCGGCAGAAATGAGTCAGAGAAAACATTTGTGCGACAGAAAGGAATGAACACATTGAACCGATGATCAAGACGCGACGACATGTACGAAGGCTCTGAAATGAAGTGTTGTTTAAGCGAGCTGTTTGGTAAAAGAGTTTTTGGAAAAGGCAGAGACGGGAAATTTTTCTTCGAATGTGCAAGTTAAGAAGGACAAGGTTTGACTTCATTAAAGAAACCCTAGATGTGCGGGAATAATTAGAAGGGGTGAAACGCGCTGACCTGTTCCGAACTGACTCAATGGAATCTGCTAGTGTTTTTTGACCAGGGTCCCAGACAGATGGCGCGTACTCTAGCTTCGGTCTAATTAGTGTTTTGTAGAGCAGTAACTTCAAATTGGGTGGGGCTTTTGAAAAATTCCTGCGAATGTAGCCTGGAGATCTGTTTGCATTATTCGTGATATATTCGATGTGCGCCTGGTACGAAAGATTGCTGTTTAGCTGCATTCCAAGATATTTATACGAAGTCACGTGCTCAAGGTTGGTTTCATTGATAATATAGCCTAAAGGATTTGGTGAGTTCGAGTGGCGTGAGACAGACATAATTTTGTATTTAGTCGGATTTAAGAACATTAGCCATGGTGAGCACCACCTTGAAATGTTATCTAGATCTTTCTGAAGCATCAGGTTATCATGCTGATTAGTTATTTCACGGTATGGAACGCAATCGTAGGCAAAAAGTTTAATAGAACTATTAACTACGGCAGGTAAGTCGTTTATATAAATTAGGAATAATAACGGTCCCAAGATGGAGCCTTGAGGAACACCTGACTTCACGGCGCAGTGCGGGGATGCGGAATCGCTAGCTGTTACAAACTGGTTACGGTTGTTGAGAAAACATTCTATCCATTTCAGAATATTAGGGTCAATATTAAGAGTACCATGTTCAAGAAGCAGTGAGTGATGAGACACCTTGTCAAACGCTTTCGCAAAATCTAGAAAGATAGTCAATGACTTGGCCTTTGTCTAAAGAGGAAGAAATGTTATGTATAAACGATATTAGTTATATTTCGCAGGAGTAGTTTTTGCGAAACCCATGCTGAGATGAAGTGAAGAAAGAGTTGGATTCAAGAAATGAGACAAGATTGGAAAATATTACGTGTTCAAGGATTTTGCAAGGCACGCTGGTAAGTGAAATGGGTCTGTAATTGAGAGGAGAATGCGGGTTACCTGATTTCAACAGAAGGACCACCCTCCCCACCTTCAGTCTGCGGGCAAAGTTGAGAACTCAATAGATTGGGTGAAAACGTACATAAATATATAGATGAGTAGACAGCAGTATTCCTCAAAAATTTCGAATTAATTTCATCGGCACCACAGGAAGACGATAGTTTTAAATCTTCAATTAACTTCAAAATCCCCGCAAAATTGACAAGTGGGTCCATGGGAAAACATCTTTGCGCATGTGCGGCACTGTATCAACACAGTAAATAGAAAAAGATTTCGCGAAAGTGTCATTTAGGACATTGCAACATTCTGCATTGCTCATGGTGTTACCATCCGTATCTGTTACAGATATGATATTTTTCTTTTTTATTTGAACAGAGCTACAAAATTTTGACGGGTTTGTAGAAAGGAGTGAAGGTAGATAGGTATTAAAGAAGACATCCTTCGCTTCTTTTAATGCGGTACGATAAGCATGCAGCGCACTAGAATAATCATTCCAACGAGTGGATGTTCGAGTGCGTTTTGCAACACAGAAAAGGCGTTTTTTCTTGTGCGACAGTCTTGTTAGTTTCGTGGAAAACCAAGGAGAGCGTTTCTTTCCGGAAAGTCTGCACAGTGGCTCATATTTAGCGACAAGGGACGGGGCTTTGTTTTTAAAGAAGTTCCAATTTTCTTCTATGGTACGGCTGAAAAATTTTGGTATACAGCCATCAATGAATACTGCAAGCTCATTATTAATTGCAGTATAATCCCTGCTCGCATAATCTCTAATAAATTTTGCATTGTTCTTCTCACATCAAACGGGGCCTGTCACAAAAAATGTAAAAAACAGTAGTCCTGGGAAACAAGTTAAAGAATGTACTAAGTTTGGTTCAGTGACAAGGATCAAGTCTAGTGTGTTAGATGAAGTAGTGCCAGCTCTAGTTGGCCTAGAAACAAGTTGCATAAGATTAACGTTTAGGCACAAGTTAAGGAAAGATTGACTTTCTGTGGACGGACCGACAAAAAAGGGCGATACCGAAGTCCACCTTATTTTGGGGAAATTAAAATCGCCTAAAAGGAATAACGGTGAGTGTGGAAATTCTGAGACAAGAAAATTAAAAGTGTCATGCAGTTCCTCGCAAAAAGTAGATGGTGCACTTGGCGGCCGATAACACGCACAAAGCAATGTGTTTTGGTGGTTTATGACAATACGCACACAAACCAATTCTAAAGACGACGCAAGTGGAATCCTATAAGACACTATATTGTCAGCGACGGCAATTAAAACACCACCGCCTGATATTAGGTTGCGGTCATGACGGTGAACGACGTAATTCTTGTCACAGTGGAACAGCTCTTCGCTAATTTTATCGGTCAACCAAGTCTCGGTCAATACAACCACGTCAGCGGCACATGAATCGAAAATAGATGCTAGAGCTTCACGATTATTAACTACACTTCGCACATTCGATAATAAAAAAGAGAAATCACGACAAGGTTGGCTGCGGGGTCGGTGCCTAATTTCTGTTAAGAAAAAGACGCGTCAGAATGGTGGTTAGTAGCAGTGGACGATAATTCAGCAGTGCAGGGAACATTGCTCAATTGAAGTTCACAGACACTGTCGTTATCAGGGAAGTAAATATAACATTTTTTGTTGATATATAGCTTGTTGTGTTTCACAGTGAAAAATTGACCGCTTTCTTTGCCAAAGTCGTACAGTTTAGTTCTGACAGCTCTAGTTGCCTTACAAAAATCTTCACTTATGGAAACACCAGTTGTCTTTAGCTTATTTTTAGAAGAAAGAATCGTTTTCCTTAGCTTAGACGATAAAAATCTGACAATGATTGGCCTGGATTTGTTGGGCATAGAATGGCCAAGTCTGTGTGCTCTGGAAATGTGGTCATCACTTTTATTTAGGTTCATGTTTAATGCTGAATTTAAAACCGAGTAATTGTCTTTTCTGATGGCGCCCAAATTTCCGCAGCGCTATATGCTACCCCATGAAATATTAAGTTTTCGCGACGTGAACGGTCTTCAAATTCATTGATCCATAGGTTCAATACGGCCACTTGCGGCACGAGGCTTTCACCCTGTTCGCCTTGAGATGTTCGAATGCACTGTTCAACTGCCGAGAGCCTGTTGTCAATATCGGCTATTCGTTGCTCCATTGAATATTGAGCTTCTTTGACTTTACTCAAGGCAGTCATCACTTCTTCGTGTTTAGAATCAAATTTGTCGTGTAGCGATTAAACAAGCTGTAGCAACTCCTTGTGAAACAGGTTAGGATCTTCTTTAGGGGGTCCAGGGTTTAGCTATACGTTGCCAGACATAAATAACAACTTAGAAACAAGAACACATTCACATGCTAATTGGAACAATACTTGTGGGCCTGGAAGCACTAGCAGCCAAACATTGTTTGATGTTTTACAGAAAAGTTGAGGTGCTGTTCTCACCTGCACCCAAAAACGAAAATGTGTTTGAAACATGTTGGCAGCTGCAGTGCTTCCATTCCCACTGAAGAGGCGCCAGCCATTCCAGCTACATTTAAGGCGTGCCGGCGTTGATGCGTCTGCCGATATGGCAGCCGGAATTGACAGCGCTTCGGTGAGGCATGGGTCGCTGGCATGAAAGAAGGCTTCAGTGGCCTCACAGTGGAACGGGTCTTCAGTCGACCGGTAGGGCGAGCTGGTACCTCCAACATTTTCTGCCGGAATAGCCAGCACTTGCGCATGGGCGACGCCCACCAGGTTCTCCCACGCAGCGAATCCAATAAATATCTGCTTCAAAAAACGAAAATGTGTTTGAAACATGTTGGCGGCTGCAGGGCTTCCATTCCCACAGCGAATGTTGCGGCAGGAGAGTGGTCATCATCGCGGGCGTCTTTCTGGCGTTGTTGGTCGGCTGTAGTAAAGCGCTTGGCTAGTTGTAGGCACTCTTAATCGTAATGGGCTGCCTCCTACTCGGGCGTGAACTCTGAGGCATCTGGTGCGTATGGCAGCAACGTGTCGACAGTGTGCGTCGGCTGGTGACCTTACAGAAGGCAGAAGGGGGAATACCCGGTTGTGGCTTGCGTAGCGGTGTTATACGCGTATGTCGCAAATGGAAGAACCAGGTCCCAGTTTCATTGATCAGATAAAACATGTGTGCAAGCATGTTGCCCAGTGTTCGATTAAACCGCTCAGTCAGACCGTTCGTCTGAGGGTGGCAGGCAGTACACGTCCGGTGTAGAATGTTGCAATAGTGGAGAAGTGCTTGAATTACACCGGAGAGAAATACGTGGCCACGTTCATTGAAGAGTTCGCGAGAAGTTCCGTGTCGAAGCACAAAACGCTTGAGGATGAAAGAGGCGACGTCCTGTGCTGTCGGCGTGGGAAGAGTAGCGGTTTAGGCGTATCGTGTAAGGTGGTCGACAGCAATGATAGCCCATCGCTTTCCCGCCGTGGTCAAAGGTAAAGGTCCATAAAGGTCAATTCCAACGCGGTCGAATGGGCGGTATGAGCGTGGAAGGGGCTGTAATGAGCCTGCGGCAGAATGTGATGGTTTTTTTCGTCACTGACACTCGTGACAGCCGCGACTGAACTTGCGGACAAAGCGAAACATTCCGCGCCAGTAGTACCTTTTCCGTAAGTGTTCATAGGTGTTGAAGACACCGCGGTGACCCCGCTGCAGTCGGAGTGAAAGGACGCGCAGATTGTAGAGCTCAGCGTTCGGGGGATGAGTAGGAGCCACTTCCTACCACCTGGCGAGTAGTTGCGCCGGCACACGAGGCCATCACGGATGCTGAAGTGCGAAGCTTGGCGTCGCAGTGTTCGAGTGGTCGAAAGTGTGGGTGCCTCGGATAAAACTTCAAGAAGCGAAGCGATCCAGGGATCGTGGCGCTGTGCAGAGGAGACGGTGGCGACGTGAAGATCTGACAATGGGTGATCTATAGTGGATATGGACGCACTTTCGGTGGATAGTTGCGACTGCGATAGTGCATCAGCATCGGCATGCTTGCGTCCGGAACGATATATAACGCGGATGTCAAACTTTTGAAGTCGCAGAGCCCAGCGGGCAAGGCGACCTGACGGATACTTCAGCGAAGACAATCAACATGATGCATGATGGTCCGTAACTACATCAAACGTGCGGCCATATAAGTAAGGGCGGAACTTGACAAGAGCTTAGACTATTGCGATGCATTTTTTCTCGCTGGCGCTATAGTTTGACTCAGCCTTGCTGAGCGTTCTGCTGGCGTATGAGACGACATACTCTGCGAGCAGAGGCTTTCGTTGTGCGACAATACCACCGAGGCCGACACCGCTGGCGTCTGTGTGCACCTCAGTTGCGGCCGTAGGATTGTCGTGGCGCAGTATAGGTGGCTACGTCAGGAGACGGCGAAGGGAGGAGAAGGCTTGGTCACACTCAGAAGACCATGACGAAAGATTGGAGGCGCTGCTTAAAAGTTGGGTCAAAGGCGCAATTATAGAGGCGAAGTTGCGCACAAACCGACGAAAGTAGGAGCATAACCCTATGAAGCTTCGTAACTGCTTTAGAGTCGTCGGTTTGGGGAAGTCGGTAACGGCACGTAGTTTAGCCGGGTCCGGAAGCACACCGTCTTTTGATACGACGTGACCGAGAATAGTAAGTTTTCGCGCTGCAAAGCGGCACTTCTTGAGATTTAGTTGCAGCTGAGCGGTCTTCCGACACGTCAGGACGTGGTTGAGGCGTTCCAGATGGGTTGCAAAATCTGGCGCAAAGACAACAATGTCGTCGAGGTAGCAGAGACATATGTGCCTTTTCAAACCCCGCAGAACCGAGTCCATCATGCGCTCGAAGGTGGCAGGCGTATTGCAGAAGCTGAAGGGCATGACAATGAATTCATATGGACCGTCAGGCGTGACGAAGGCTGTCTTTGAACGCTCGGCCTCTGTTGAAGGCACCTGCCAATACCCGGAACACAAATCTAACGACGAGAAATACTCGGCACCTTGTAGGCAATCAAGAGCATCGTCAATTCTGGGTAAAGGGTACAAATATTTTCGAGTGACATTGTTTTGGAGCCGGTAATTCACGCAGAAGCAAATCCGTCCCTCCTTTTTTTTTAACGAGAACCATAGGGGATGCCCACGGACATTGCGAAGGGCGAATAACGTCGCGTTTAAGCATATCGTCAACCTGGTCGGTAATAACTCGACGTTCCGCGGTAGAGACACGGTAAGGGCGTTGTCGCACTGGCGAGTTGGAACAAGTGTCGATGTAGTGAGCAGTGGTAGAAGTTCGCCCTAGGGCAGGTTGGGCAACATCGAAAGTGTCGCGGAAGTGGTAGAGCAGCTGGAGAAGAACAGAGCGTTCAAATGGTGACAGTCCGTCTGCGATCGACGAATCGAATAGGTCAGCAGCTGGTAGATCAGAAGGATTAAGAGCACTGGTGACGTCGAGGTCGCGTGGAGCTGAATCATGCTGCACGGAAAACATTTGGCCGATATCAATGAGTTGCACGCATCCAAGGGATTCACCTCTAAGCAGTTTGATGAGATACCGAAGAGGATTTGTGAGGCAGAAAGCACCTGTTCCATTCGAAATAGATAGGGTCGAATAAGGCAAGAGAAGTGGCTTCAGATTTAGAAGGAGGCGTGATGGTTCAAAAAATGCAGATTCATAACATATGCTGTTGCAGAAAACAGGTAGAAAAAACAGCTGCTGTTGGCTGAAATTATGTGTCTTCTGTTACGACTAATTTGTGTGCGGCTTGATGAGCGGGGTTGTAGGACTGGTCACACAACGGGAAAAACTCAAGTTCAGATCAGGCACAATCAATAACGGCGTGATTACACGATAGAAAATCCTAGCCAAGTATGATGTCATGTGAGTAGGATGAAAGGACGATAAACTTAATGTAGTGCTCTTTAGCGATAAGTCGAGCAGTGCAGGCATCTATAGGCCAAACAGGGTCTCCATTCGCTGTACGTAAGGACATCATCTCAAGAGGCGTGGTCACCTTTCGAAGTTTGCGGCAAAGTATGGCATCTATAACAGAAAGGCAGCACTGGTGTCTTCTACAAAAACTTGACAATATTCGACGGCAAAGTTCGAGGACTTCGGCATTTCGACAGCGCAGTTCCTGCCTCAAGAACTGTGGGGGCTAGCTTCCCTCGTTTTCAGGGGCTGGTCGACGACGCATGGGTGACAAGGAGCGGCGACAGGTTGAAGGTGAGCGACGAGACGTGGGTTGCGGATAGCCATGTCAAGACATGCTTGTTTGGGGATCCGGACTTTCATAACGAGAGCGGGGACGATCGATGTAGTTCGGTGAGCAGGCGTGTGAGTATCCTGGCTCGCGACGGCGGCAGAATCGGGCAATATCACCAGGGTCACTGCATGCAAAACAGATCGGCCGGTTGTCACGCGTTCGCCAGGGATTTGCAGCGATGGAACAGCCCATGTCACGGACGGCTGCATCGGGGCTGCAGCATACGACACACCATGGGACGGTGAGGGCTGTTGAAGCTGCTGCCGCTTTACTACCTCAGCGCAACTAAGAGGCGCGGCGACAGGTTGCTGCTGAATGGGCATCGGCATGGCCTTGGAAATCTGTTCTTGAATGACGTGTCGAAGCGCGGGAGCCAACGGGATTGGTCGCTGCAGTTGCTGCCGCTGTGGGAGCTTCGGACGCTGAGCAAACTTCAGGAGGGACAACTGACGGGCCACCTCCTCACGCACAAATTCTTTCATTTGTGCGTGAACGCATGAATGGTCAGGCATGATGTCCAGTGCTGCGAGTGTTTCGTTGTACGTCTGAGATGAAGGTCGGGTGAGAGCCCGCTGCCTTCTCAATTTGTCATAGCTGTGGCACAGGGTTACCACTTCAGACACAGCACCAGGAGGCTTCGCAAGAAGCATTTGAAAGACATCGTCGTCGAAACCTTCTTAATATGCTGTATTTTGGCATTTTAGCTCATTGGAAGCATCGGCGCGTCTGCAGAGATCGATTATGTCCTCAATACAGGCGGTAAAAGTTCATTATTTTTCATTATTTTTTTCATTTGGTGCCCGTGCCCGTGTGCGCAGCCATTGTTCGGTGCGTAAATTCCGCACGGCAGGGCCACCGAAAACGGCAGATATTGCCTTCTTGAAAGCGGACCAGTTCTCAAATTCAGATTCGTGGTTCGTATACCACAGCTTCGCCACGCCAACCAAGTAAAAGTTCGTGGTACTCAACTTAGCAGCGCATCCCACTTGTTGGGTCCACTAACTCTTTCGTAAGATGACAGCCAGTCCTCGACGTCCTGGTCTTCCGTGCCCAGAAATACCAGGGGGTCTCGCTGGCGAACCAGGCCGGGACAAACGGCGGCCGGGAGACGTGGCGGCGGTTGGGCAGCGTCAGCTTGCGTGGTCGAGTGCAACGTGCGGAATCGGAATTCTAGGGTGCCGGCGATGTGCGTACCTAGCACGATCCACCAAATGTAAACAAGTTTATTGGGCGAGTCCAACAAACAGGCGGTAGCTCGGAACAGTACGCAGGTAGAACAAGATGGTGGTGTTCGAGCGCCGATCTCGTGCCCTCCGCTCTTGATGATGATCGCTGAGCCCGGGACGCTATTCTCTTCCTTTGTTCATTTATTTCTTCTTTTTATTTTCGTGTCGAACCCTGCAACAGTGCGGAGATACTTGCAATATAATGCGTCATTGTTACCCTTTATATCGCCACCGTTGCATGTGGGTATCACTCCGACGAAAGCCGGTCCCGTGGCCGAAACGTCAGTACTGTGATTTTATACACACAGACAGACAGACAGACAGACAGACAGACAGACACACACACACACACACACACACACACACACACACACACACACACACACACACACACACACAAACATATATATATATATATATATATATATATATATATATTGCAACGGACAGTTAAGGGAATCCAGATACAACTATTTATTGTGGGCGAACTTGTGCCCTGGGGTAAATAAAAAGCACTGCCGCGTTCTAAACGGGAGATCAGGAAGGCCTTCTTCTTCTCTCTCGAGCGTCGCTTCACCTCGTCTTCTTCTTGTAGACGCCGACAACGGCCACCTGCGATGCGAGTGCGTGCGGTGAAAACACGTGCCATTATTTCGTCGTCTTTTCCTTCAATACACCTCTGTCGTCTTGAGGGGGTGCACGAACCTGCGCGCGTTGTTTAAATGTTTCTGCCTTGTATCATTATCCCCCCTCCAAAACACATTGCCCCGATGCGTAAAGGGTCGAAATTGTTCACAAGCAGTTGTCCATACTAAAGTGGTATATGGCACAGAAAAGATGTTTGGTCGAATAATCACTGCCTGTCATAATATGGCTTCAGTCTGACCACATGTACAGATTCTGTGCGACACCGGCATCGTGATGAGCTCACTTGTCCTTCTGGTGTAACTTCATAGTTCAGGGGACTGATGCGGCGAAGTACTCGGTAAGGGCCGAAGTAACGGCGCAAAAGCTTTTCGGATAGGCCGCGCGTCCGCACGGGGGTCCACACCCATACTCTGTCGCCTGGTGCATACTCGACTTCCCTTCGCCGCAGGTTGTAACGGTCCGCGTCGATGCGCTGCCTTTGTTGAATGCGATGTCGCGCCAGCTGACGTGCTTCTTCGGCCCTCTGTGTAAAGTCACTGATGTCAGGGTTCTGTTTCTGTACTGTCGCTGACAGGCAGCATTGCATCCAAGGGTGTGGTAACTGTTCGACCAAAAACAAGTTGGAATGGCGTTACTGGAGTAGTTTCTTGCAATGCGGTATTGTAGGCGAATGTCGCATAGGGTAGGATCTTGTCCCATGTACGGTGCTCTAACTCTACCTAAATTGACAACATATCGGTCAGCGTCCTGTTCAATCGCTCGGTTAACCCATTTGTTTGAGGATGATAGGCAGTTGTTTTCCTGTGGCTGGTATGAGTCAATTTCATGATGGATTGCGTGAAATCGGCTGTGAACGATTTTCCTCGGTCCGTGATAATAATTGCAGGGGCACCGTGTCGTAATACTATCTTGGTGACAAAGAATTAAGCCACTTCAACGGCCGTTGCACTGATTAGAGAGGATGTCTCGGCATATTGGGTTAGGTAATCGGTCGCTACTACAATCCATCGTTTCCCTGATGACGATGTCGGAAAGGGACCAAGCAAGTCCATTCGTACTTGTTCGAACGGGGCTCCTGGGGGTTCTATTGGTTGAAGGAGGCCTGCGGGTTTTAATGGAGGCGTTTTGCGTCCTTGGCAATCCAGACATGTTCGTACATAATGCTGTACTGAATTCAATAGCTTTGGCCAGTAGTATTTAGCATGAATTCGGGCGAAGGTTCTGCTCACTCCGAGGTGTCCTGCTGATGGGTCATCGTGACAGGCTTCTAAGATTTCCGATCGCAAAGCTGAAGGAACAACGAGTACAAATTTCTCTGTGCTGTGCTCAAAATTTCTTTTGCACAGGACGTCATTTCTCATCACATACGATGACAATCCACGGTAGAAAACTCGCGGAACATGGACGGGGTGTCCCTCGAGGTGCCTGATGAGTAGAAGCAACTCGGCGTCAGACTGCTGGTGTTTGGCCATCTCAGATGTGGTCACGGCTCCAAGAAACGGAAATTCGTCTCCATCTTTCACAGGAGCAGATTCGACCGGAGCACGTGATAAACAATCAGCGTCACTGTGCTTGAGACCTGACTTGTACACGACCGTTATGTCGTATTCCTGCAGCCTCAGACTCCATCTATTAAGTCATCCAGAAGGATCTTTCAGGTTTGCAAGCCAGCACAATGAGTGATGGTCACTGATTGCTCGGAACGGTCTACCGTATAAGTATGTTCGGAATTTTCCTATGGCCCATATTACTGCGAGGCATTCTTTTTCGGTGGCTGAATAGTTGGTTTCAGCCCTCAAAAGAGTGCGGCTAGCGTATGAAATCACTCTTTCCTCTCCGTTTTGCCATTGAACGAGGACGGCACCAAGTCCTAAATTGCTGGCGTCTGTGTGGATGTCTGTTGCCGCTTCCTCATCAAAGTGCGCAAGGACTGGGTGGTTTTGAAGTCGCCGTCGCAGCTCATTGAATGCATCTTCTTGTTCACTGTGCCATACGAAAGGCATATCTTCTTTCGTTAATCGCGTTAACGGCTCGGCAATCTTCGAAAAGTTTTTGACGAAACGTCTGTAATAGACACAAAGTCCTAGGAATCGCCTAATGGCCTTTTTGTTGGTTGGTCTAGGAAACT
This sequence comes from Dermacentor variabilis, assembly GCF_050947875.1. Classification (NCBI taxonomy): domain Eukaryota; kingdom Metazoa; phylum Arthropoda; class Arachnida; order Ixodida; family Ixodidae; genus Dermacentor; species Dermacentor variabilis. The sequence goes on from NC_134571.1 coordinate 237,605,932, forward strand.
TTTCTACTGCTGCGGTCTTCTCAGGGTCAGGACGGATGCCTTCGGAGCTAATCACATGGCCGAGGAAAAGGAGCTCATGGAAGCCGAAGTGAGATTTTGTGGCTTTATCGTTAGCCCTGCTGAACTAATAGCTTTGAGCACAGTCCTTAGTCGTTCCACATGCTGAGCAAAGGTGGTAGAAAAAATCACGACATCGTCAAGATAAACCAGACAGGACTGCCACTTTAACCCGGAGAGCACAGTGTCCATCATCCGCTGCAAGGTAGCAGGTGCGGAACAGAGGCCGAACGGAAGTACCTTGAATTCGTATAGTCCGTCTGGTGTCACGAATGCTGTCTTCTCACGATCCCGTTCGTCACTTCTATTTGCCAGTATCCGCTTTTGAGGTCGAGAGAGGAAAAGAATTTCGCATCCCGTAGTCTATCGAGGGTGTCATCGATCCTCGGAAGTGGATAGACATCCCGCTTTGTGACGACGTTTAGCTTCCGATAATCAACGCAGCAGCGCAAGGTCTGATCCTTTTTCTTTACCAGCACCACAGGCGAAGCCCACGGGCTGGTCGATGGTTGAATTACGTCGTCTCGAAGCATTTCTTCGACTTGTTTGCTGATGATCTCTCTCTCCTTCGGTGACACTCAGTAGGGATGCTGGCAAATAGGCCTCACAGCTTCGTCGACAATGATGCGGTGTCTGGCGATGGATGTTCTCTGGACTTTCGATGTCGTTGAGAAACACGAGGCGAATTCTCGTACAAGGTTCTCTATTTGCTGCTTCTGGCTCGGTGATAGGGCTGCGTCGATGTGGACGGATGCGAGTATGGAGTCTACGTTGTCAGACTCCAGTAGTGCAGCATCGGAAGAGCTCAAATCCGTAATCTGTTCATAATCGTTGAGGCGGGCAATGACGGTTCCCTTCGCAACATGCTGAACTTCATTTCCAAGATTAGTCAGGAAGACATTTGAGCACCCGTCACGCAGCCGAACAAGGCTCCTTGCCATACAGATCCCTTTTTCGAGTAAGAGCCCAGTGTTACTGCCTGCTATTCCTTCATAGTCGCTGAATACGGTGCTTCTTACGGCGACAGCTATGCTCGATCTTGGGGGTATCGTGACGTCGTCGTCTATAATCTGAAGCGCATCGAATTGTTCTTCACACTCGAACGTCGCAATGGTGTTCGATGTCGCGAGAACGACACACAGGATTCCTGCAAGTTGATAACTGCACCGTTCGCCTGCAAAAAGTCCATTCCAATAATTACATCCCTTGAGCATTCTGATAGGACAATGAAACTGGCGACGTATGTAAAGCCGCGTATTTCGATTCCAGAAGTGCACCTGCCCACCGGGTTGATAAGGTGTCCACCGGCGGTTCGAATTTGCGGTCCTCTCCAAGGAGTCAGCACTTTTTTCAGTCCCTGGCAAGTACTTTGCTCATAACGGAATGGTCTGCGCCTGTGTCTACTAAAGCAGTAATTTCGCAGCCGTCTATAAACACACATAAATCGGAAGCTACGCCACTCTTTTCGCAACTGCTCTCGCGTCCGTCGTTATAGTTCAGAATCAGCGCTGGAGGCTCCGTTCTTGCGTCGACAGCGGCCTCACCTCCACAGGTCGCCGGCATTAGTTTTCCCGACGTGGGCTTTGGGGGCGTCGCCTTGGGGAGCTTGAGGATGGACGCGGGCTCGGTGATCGATACCTCAGTGGCACTGTTGACCGAGGTTGGTGTTGCTGTGAAGTCTGCGGGCTTTGGCGCGTTGACAAATACTCCTGGATCTCGAAAGGGCGTTCACCGTTTCTTGGGTAAGGAGCGTTTATGGAAAACCCCCGAAGTTCCGCTCTGCGGTATTCGCACATCCTGTAGAGATGACCAGCTTCGCCGCAGTGGTAGCACAGCGGGATTCTATCAGGAGTGCGCCATATGTCAGCTTTCCGGGATCTCGTCTCCGGCGGAGACGGCAAGAACCGAGGTTCGGGTACATGCGCAGTTGCCGCGACGAAAGTACGTCCTGGAGATCCTCTGAGTACCTCGGCGTACGACACCGTCGGCCGTACCGGTGACGACGCCTGCGGCTGTAATGGTAGGTGCTGTTCGCGGATGGCTTGTCTCACTTCTTCGCGAACCACTTCTGCTAACGAAGAGACCTCTGTGGGGCCGTTGTTCCGCTGTTGCCTCTGGAGTTCTTCTCGAACCACAGACCTTATGAGTTCTCGTAAGACCTCGACGCTGCTCCCGAACATTGCCGGCATCGCATCCATAGAGGCGACGTTCATATCGCGGTTGTAGAGTCTCGCACGCTGTTGAAGAGTCCTTTCCATAGTTGTCGCCTCGGAGCGGAATTCGGCGACGGTGCGTGGAGGGCTGCGAACCAAACCAGCAAAAAACTCCTGCTTCACACCGCGCATCAGGTGCCGAAGCTTCTTGTCCTCGCTCATGCTCGGGTCGGCCCGGCGGAACAAGCGGGACATATCTTCGAGATACATTGCCACGCTTTCGTTGTTTCGCTGGCTTCTTGCTTGCAAAGCGGCTTCAGCTCTTTCCCGGCGGTCTGTGCTCCGATACGTGGGCAACAGCTCCCGTCGGAAGTCATCCCACGACCGGAGGACAGCTTCGTGGTTTTCAAACCACGTTCGGGCACAGTCTTGCAACGCGAAGTAAACGTTGTGGAGCTTCCGGTTTTCGTCCCAACCGTTGTAGTCAGCGACGCGCTCGAAGCCTTCCAACCAGTCCTCGGCGTCTTCGAAGGTGTCGCCGCGAAAAGGCTCGGGCGTTCGCGGCTGATCAACCACGATGCGGGTTGAGGCTCTCTGGGATGTCATTTCTGTATTGTCTGCTGCTGCTATTATAGTCTGCTCCGGCAAAAGAGGAAACTCGGGCGGCTCAGCACGTAGGTGACGGCTCGTGCGCTGGTGGACGGGCGTAAGCTCGTTGGGTCTGAGATGGCGTGGTTCCGGGCTGCTTTCTCCAACTCGAATTGGGCTCGAAATCCTTACCCCGCACCTCCACCAGAATTGTAAGGGACAGTTAAGGGAATCCAGATACAACTATTTATTGTGGGCGAACTTGTGCCCTGGGGTAAATAAAAAGCACTGCCGCGTTCTAAACGGGAGATCAGCAAGGCCTTCTTCTTCTCTCTCGAGCGTCGCTTCACCTCGTCTTCTTCTTGTAGACGCCGACAACGGCCACCTGCGATGCGAGTGCGTGCGGTGAAAACACGTGCCATTATTTCGTCGTCTTTTCCTTCAATACACCTTTGTCGTCTTGAGGGGGCGCACGAACCTGCGCGCGTTGTTTAAATGTTGCTGCCTTGTATCAATATATATGTATATATATATATATATATATATTGTGTTGAATGTGTCCCGTATAATGGCCGTCCTCTTTGTGCTGATGCAGTTCTTGTTCAGCCCTCCACTGTTTGCACTGAGCGTGTTTTCATTGCTGGCATCCTTCACCACATTCAGTTCGTCGTGCTGTCTTCGTGTACCTACGCGATGATTTTGGGATGGGACTTCTTGCCCTCCGCCTCAGCTTCCATCTCTTGCCGTCAGCGAACTATTCATATTGTTACGCGTGGAAAGACACCGATGAAAGATGCTATTTACACGCTATTTACACTGGAGCCAAATAGCCAGGCTGACACTCGCTCGTGCCAAGGGTACCGACCAACTTCCTCGTTCTCGCGGCGGCTCGTCTCTTGAGCGTCGCTCAATGATATCGTAATATTACCCCCCGGCGGCAAAAGCACCGCCACGGTGCTGTTAAATATCCAAGGTGCATGGAGAGTTGTAGGGCTTGAGTCGAGCAACGTGGACAATGTCACTGGTTGTCACAGCGGAGGACGTAGTGGGCGTGGCTAGAATGATTTCATAGGTGACATCGGTCACTTTGCGTATCACGCGATATGGGCCTGTGTAACAGGAAAGAAGTTTTTTACAAAGGCCAACATTACGCGATGGTGACCAAAGCAACACGACGCGCCGGACACAAAATGGACATCACGGTGACGGAGGTCGTAGCGTTGTTTCTGCTTGTCTTGAGACACTTGTAGGCGAGCGCGCACAAGTTGGCGAGCATGGTCAGCATGGGCGATTGCATCACGGGCATAATCGCTAGTTGAAGCTGTGGCGGACGGAAGCACAGTGTCCAGTGGTAGCGTCGGTTCTCTGCCATACAAGAGGTAAAACGGGAAAAAGCCAGCAGTTTCGAGACGGGAAGAGTTGTATGCGAACGTAATGTAAGGTACAGCCAGGTCCCAGTCACGGTGGTCGTCTGAAACGTATTTGGATAGCATGTCTGTAAGGGTGCGGTTCAAACGCTTAGTGAGACCGTTCGTTTGGGGGTCGTACGAGGTGGTAAATTTATGCTGTATTGAGCAGGCACGCATAATGTCGTCATTGACATTGGCCAAAAAGGTGCGGCCGCGGTCTGTAAGCTATCGACGTGGAGCACCATGCATCAAAATATCACGTAGGAGGAAGTCCACAACATCAGTTGCACAACTGGTCCGAAGAGCACGGGTTACGGCGTAGCGCGTCGCGCAGTCCACCGCGACTGCAACCCACTTGTTTCCTGATGTAGATTCCGGAAATGGGCCGAGAAGGACCAAGCCGACACGACGGAAGGGCTCGGTAGGGATGTCGAGCGACTGCAGGTAACCAGCGGGGAGCTGGGAAGGCTTCTTGCGTCGTTGGCAAGGTTCACAAGCGGCGACGTAATGTCGTACGGAACGGGCAAGGCCCGGCCAGAAAAAACGACGACGTACATGGTCATAGGTTCGAGATACGCCGAGGTGTCCTACAGTTGATGCGTCGTGAAGCTCTTCTAGAACGGTGGAGCGGAGGTGTTTAGGTACTACAAGCAGGAACTCAGAGCCCTCCAGATGAAGGTTACGACGGTACAGAGTACCGTCACGGAGTACGAAGAGGCGTAGAGCAGCATCGGCGGGAGAGTGTTCAAAACGGTCGATAAGTGCTCTGATGTAGGCGTCACGGCGTCGCTCGTCGGCGAAGTGAAGCAGCTGGGATACAGAGAATACACAAGAAGCACTGGCAATATTGGAGGAGTCAGGGTCGTCAACAGGGTAACGCGACAAACTGTCAGCGTCTTGGTGCAGGCGGCCAGACTTGTACACCATGGAATATGAAAATTCCTGTAGCCTCAAATCCCATCGACCACGCCGGCCTGTAGGATCTTTTAGCGATGAGAGCCAGGAGAGAGCATGATGGTCAGTGACTACAAGAAAGGGCGACCGTAAAGAACTTCGCAACCGCCCAGACAACAGCAAGGCATTCGCGTTCCGTAATGGAATAGTTGCGCTCCGATGGTGCTAGGAGGCGGCCCGCATTATGAATAACGCGATCCTTGCCTCGCAGACGCTGGTCTAAGACGGCACCTACGCCATGACCACTGGCATCTGTACGTAATTCTGTAGGGGCATCAGGGTCGAAGTGGGCGAGAATGGGTGGAGAGATTAGAAGAGTGACGAGACGAGAGAAGGCGGCGGCTGCTGCAGTACCCCACGAGAATTGTACGCCTTTCTTCAAAAGATTAGTTAGATGCCTAGCAATTGTCACAAAATCTGGAACAGAACGACGAAAGCACAACCACAGCCCTACAAAACTTCGAACTTCTGCTGCTCTCTTCGGAACCGGAAATTCTCGGACAGCGCGAGTTTTGTCGGGATGAGGCTGCACTCCGGAAGCGTCAACGAGATGGCCCAGAAGAGTAATATGTCGATGGCCAAAACGACATTTGAACGAGTTAAGTTGCAGCTTCGCCTTTCTAAATAAATCAAGTATAGTTGTGAGATGATCAAGGTGAGTGTCGAACGTTGGCGAGAAGACGATGACATCGTCGAGGTAGCAGAGGCATGTGGACCATTTTAAACTTTGGAGCAAGGAGTCCATCATACGCTCAAAGGTGGCAGGGACGTTGCATATTCCAAACGGCATTACTTTAAATTGGTATAGGCCATCAGGTGTGATGAACGCGGTTTTTTCTCTGTCCATATCGTCAACAGCAATTTGCCAATATCCCGAACGAAGATCAATAGACGAGAAATAGCTGGAACCGTGCAGGCACTCAAGGGCGTCGTCTATACGTGGGAGCGTGTAGAATGCTGTTCAGGTGATGGTAGTCTACACAGAAGCACCACGTGCCGTCCTTCTTCTTAACCAACACCACAGGTGACGCCCAGGGACTCGATGAAGGCACAATGATGTTTTTATCGCGCATTTTGTTGACTTCATCTTGAATTACTCGGCGTTCGGACACAGAAACTTGATACGGTCGTCTGCGAATATGCGCAGCATCGCCAGTAAGAATGCGATGCGTCTGGCCTGAAGGGCGATCGTCGAAGCCGAAAATGTCGCGGTAGCACGATGATACTTCGCGAAGGTCTTCAGCCTATGTAGAGAACAGGTCCGTCGCAACCATTTTCTTTATGTTGGGATCGACGCCCGAGGTTGGCGCGAGCGGCATGCTAAGCTCGCGAGAACCGTCGGTCGATAACGCTGCCGCGTATTGGTCGCCGAGACAATCGACGGTGGCAAGGCAAATACCTTGCGGTTGAATTTGCTTTGCCAAGTCAAAGTTACAGACAGGCATGCGAGTGTGGTTTGCAGTAATAGTAAGGATTCTGTAAGGCACGGTGACGTCATACTGTATTGGGATGTCGGGCAGAGGAGTGACGAGGTACTAGCTATCCAGAACTGGTGGGAAAGACAACAGTTCAATGTAGGCTATGGACTTCGGCGGCAGGCCAAGAAAGCCGTTGGAGCGTAAGCCGCAGTGGGGTGCGTCAGAAGGTGCAGCGAGCATCGGCAACTCAAGGCGAAGGGTACTGGAAGTGCAGTCAATGAGAGCAGAATGGGCGGAGAGAAAATCGAGGCCGAGAATAAGGTCGTGGGGGCAATGAGCAATTACGGTGAAGAGGACAGGAGTGTGGCGGCCGGCGATGCTGACACGTGCCGTACACATGCCGATAATAGGCACAGTACCACGATCCGCAACGCGGACGACGCGTGCCGACGCTGGGGTGAGGAGCTTGTTCAGTCGTCGTCGGAAGGCGGCACTCATAATAGAAAGATGTGCTCCTGTATCGATGTGTGCCGTGACAGGACAGCCGTCAACGTCGACGTCAAGAAGGTTTCGGTTAGTATGTAACGTGAGCAGAGGATTTGAGGGCAGGGTCGACAACGCAGCTTCACCTGCAGAAGCTGCAGTGCCTAGTTTTCCGGCTGGGTCCGGGATGCCATAGGCGGCGAAGAAAAGCGGCGGGGTTGGGGCGAACGAGACTGGTGGCGTCGAGGTGAGGGCGAGCGGCTGTAGCGAGGCTTCGAAGCAGAGGCATCAGCGGTAGTGGGTTCTTGGCGGGTGGCATAGGGTACAGAAGGTCCAAAGGTGCGGGAATAAGTGGCGGCGTAAATCCGAGGAGGTGGTGGCCATCGGTTGCGGCAGTGACGGGCGACGTGGCCGATTCGACAGCAGTGGAAGCAGATCAACCTGTCATCAGGGGTACGCCAATCGGACGAGTTGCGGCGAGATGTGGCAGAAAAGGACTGCCGGGGACGAGGAGGGCTGCTAGATAACTGGGGAACGCTGGGTTGACACGTGGAACACACGGTGTTCAGACTTATGTTTTCAAATTCCTGTCTGACGACGGCCTGAATCATCGCAATGGTGGTTGCTGGCGGATTGAGAGGCGTCGCGGAGAAGGCTGGCGAACAGGCGGCCTCGAGTTCGCGGCCAACAATACGGGTGACGTCGTCACAGGTGGTGGTCTGACGCAGTCGACCCTCACATGTCGACGTAGCAGCAGTTTTGGGTAGCCGCGCAATATGGTATGAGATACGGCGGCTCTTAGCCTATTCAAGGTGACGGCATTCTTTTATAATGGCGTCGATAGTCGAGACGTTGCCGAAAAGAAGCAATTTGAAAGCGTCTTCGGCGATGACTTTTAGCACATGTGCCACATAATCTGCTTCGGATATATGATCGTCAGCTTTAGGGCATAGAGTCAAGACGTCGAGGATGTAGGAAACGTATGGCTCTGTAGATGACTGAACACGAGACGCAAGAGCCTTTCTTGCGGCAGCCTTGCGCCCTATGGGGTCGCCGAACAGTTCCCGTAGCTTCTCTTTAAAACTGTCCCAACTGGTTATCTCAAACTGTCCCAACTGGTGCCACAGGCGTGGGGTGCCGCCGAGATAAAAGATGATATTGGCGAGCCTAATCAATGGGTCCCACCTGTTATTAGCGCTTGCATGTTCATAGAGCTTGATCCAGTCCTCGACATCCTGTCCCTCCAGGCCAGAGAACACACCTGGGTCACCATGTGGGCAACCGTGACGATTGGAGCAGTCGGACAAGCCGAAGCCGTTGCAGAGGCGGGCTTGTCACCGGGATGGATGGTGACAAGCTCGGTGTGCCGACCACTTCGGAGTTCCGTGGTGAGGGCGGGGATCACTGACCTCGACCAGAAATGATACGTGTGGAAAGACACAGACGAAAGATGCTATTTACACGCTATTTACACTGGAGCCAAACAGCCAGGCTGACACTCGCTCGTGCCAAGGGCACCGACGAACTTCTTGGTCGTTCTCGCGGTGGCTCGTCTCTTGAGCATCGCTCAATGATATCTTAATAATATGACGGTACTTCATATTATCTTCATCTCATCTTCATCCTCTGTCGATGCTCATAGTCTGCGTTTCGTCACGTCTACCGACTGTTTCATTCCCGCGGGCAATGAGTATATTCTCACACTGACTTGTGACACTATTCTTAATGGTGATGTCTTCCTTGCGCCGAGCGGTCATTGCATATCTGATGGGCTTAGCGTTACTCCTAGCCTGGTGCAGTTTTAGGACGGCAGAGCGTTCGTCGCTGTTCGTAACCCTACTTCTTCGCCGGTTGTGCTCTCCCAGGGCACTACTGTGACTTGCTTTACTGACACCAAACCTCTTTCGCTGGTACCACTTCACACCGAATCGCCACCTTTGTCTACCACAACTGATTATCATACTACTGCCGCTGCTTTAACGGCCGCGATAATACATGATCTGACTGCTGCGCAGAAAGAAGACCTTTTGGCACACCTGCAAAAACACAGCGCCTTATTTGACGTTAACTCCATGCTTCTGGAGCGCACTTCCGTCGCAGTGCATCGCATCGAAACCGAAGGAAGTTCGATTGTACGCTGCCGCCCGTATCGCGTGTCTTCCCGAGAACGGAAAATCATTGCGGATAGCGTTGATGACATGCTGAAACTGGATATCATTCGGCCATCGTAAGTTCCTGGTCGTCTCCTGTTGTCTTGGTTCGCAAGATAGACGGCTCTGTACAATTTTGCGTCGATTATCGAGCCCTTAATGAGATCACCCGCAAAGACGTATTCTAGCGAAGAAGACTGGCGCGCCTCATGGACGCACTATCGCATCATCGATGATGGCCGCATCATCGGCCGGCCGACGGAGAGGGGCTCGCGCTCTCGATGTCTGACGCTCAGCTGAGACGGTCGCGTTCCTGACTGCTCAAGAAACCGCATTACATATTTGGTGGAGGTGCCGGGGTAGTACTTCCCCAACCATCCTGGAACTACGTAATGGGACACTGCCGGCCATCATGCCTGACGACGCCAGCCAAACAACACCTCTGGCATCACCAACATTGATTTGTCCTGGCTCAGTGCGTCAACGCGATCTTCCCATCTTCAGCGGTTCCTACAACTACGACGTAGAAGATTGGCTATTGACATATGAGCGGATGAGTACCCACAATAAATGGGACGATGCTGCGAAGCTCAGTTACGTGAACTTCTATCTCACGGGGGTCGGTAGCGTGTGGTACCACAACCACGAATCCGACCTCAGTACCTGGCCAGATTTCAAGGCGCGCATTACGCAAGTCTTCGGTCGCCCAGAGGTGCGGTAGCTCCGTGCCGAAGAGCGCTTGCGCAGCCGTTCCCAACAACCCGGTGAAAACTTCACCACGTACATAGAAGACGCTGTGGGCCTTTGCAAACGCGTCGATCCATCGATGACTGAGTCTGACAAGGTCCGTCACGTAATGAAGGGCATCGAAGACGACGCATTCCAAATGCTCCTCTCGAAAAGCCCGCGGACCGTGGTCGAAGTAGCTGAACTTTTTCAAAGCTACGACGAACTCAGGAGGCAACATCTACTCACTCGACGTGCTTCGGTCCCCGATACTTCAATTGCAAGCCCGACGCTATTCAACCTCGCTCTTGTTGGACTTGCTGAATGCTTGCCAACTACCATCAAGATTTCAACATACGCTGACGACATCTGTGTCTGGACTTCGGCAGTCACACGTCCTCAGATACGTGCGCGACTTCAAAGAGCGGCCACTTTGACAGCGAACTACTTGTGTAAACAGGGTCTCAGCATTTCACCTGAAAAATGCGCACTAGTCGCATTTACTCGGAAACCGATGACGCGTTATATCATCTCAATCAATGGGCGGACCATTTCCTATGTCCGAAACCACAGATTCCTTGGCGTCATTATTGACCGAGACCTCTGTTGGAGCCCACACGTGGCCTACATGAAACGGCGCCTGACAGCTACTTCCCAGTTGTTCAAATACTTGACAGGGAAGACGTGGGGGATGTCAGTAGACGCAATGCTTAAACTCTACAGAGCTCTCTTTCTCGGTTTTTTAAGATACAGTCTACCTGTACTGAACAACACCTGCAAGACAAATATTCGTGTTCTGCAGGCAGTACAAGCTCAAGCACTCAGAGTCTGCCTTGGTTTGCCCAGATGTACGTCAACAGAGGCGACTCTTGCGATTGCTCGGGACCATCCAATGCGAACTCACATTACGGTGGAAGCCCTGAGAACGCACATCAGACATTTAGCACGTGCCCCCTATCACCACCTTGCTGCACTACCTTCAGACAGGCACCAATCATCATTCTCTAAAACTATCAACAAGTACAACGACAAACTTCCCTCGGGCTTCACCGCTGCATCTAAACCATCGATACCCCCTTGGTGTCTTATCAGCCCCACAGTACATCTCAGTGTACCAGGAATCGGAAAAAAGTCTGAACTGTCGTCGCCTCTCCTCAAACAACTGTCTCTGCTTCTTCTGCACGAGAGGTACGTGGACAGTGAACACATTTATACTGATGGTTCCACAAACATCCAGTGTTCGCCCGGTGCTGTGGTTGTCCCAGCAAAAGCTATTACCATCAGCTTTAGGACTGCCCACCCGACAATATCGACATCTGCTGAATTAGCTGCTCTTCGCGCTGCACTCCGTTTCGTCAGTCGGGAGCCACCTCGACAATGGTCCATCTTCAGCGACTCAAAGGCAGCCCTACAATCTGTACTATCAGCTCTGCGTCGCGGGCCATTCGAACAGCTCGTATTCGATATTAGATGCCTACCCCATACATTACAGGAGAAAGGACACCACGTGACGTTTCAGTGGCTGCCAAGTCACTGCGGCGTCACTGGAAACGAAGACGCCGATAATGCAGCTCGGGCAGCTCTTGAAGACGCACAAGAAGAGGCCATACCGCTTTCACGATCCGACGCAGCTAGCAGACTTCGAGTGCTTGCACAGGAGATGACGCTCTCTTCATGGTGCACACCAAACAGCCAGACCAACCAGAGCAACCGTCAATACCACCTGCCCTCTTTGATGCATCTCTATATGCCAACTGGACTCCGCCGAAGCGAGGCGACTCTGCTTTATCGCTTATGGTTAGGGGTGGCTTTCACGAAATCTTACTCATTCCGCATTGGAATGGCCGACAACGCTCTCTGCAATGCCTGTCTTTGCGAGGAGACGCTGCAACACATTCTGTGCGACTGTCCTGAATATAATGTTCAGCGACAGTCCCTGGCATCCGTTCTCGCGCACCTTGACACTAGACCATTGTCCCTCGACACGATTTTCACATGCCGCCGACAGAAGACATCGCAGGTGAAGGCGACGAAGGGACTACTTCAGTTTTTGAAAGAGACGGGATTGGACAAGCGGCTCTGACAGTGTTATCACGTACAATGCCAGATTGATAGACTCTACCGGACGATGTTTGTGTGCTGTGCTATGTGCTCTCTCTCCCCTTTCCCCATCTTTTGTCGCACCCATCCCTCTCCCATGTGTAGGGTAGCAAGCCGGTTACGCTAAACTGGTTAACCTCCCTGCCTTTCCTTCTCTACTTTTTCCTTCCTTCCTTCCTTCAGCCGTAGTGACTAAGAGCGACCATTTGCCGGGCGAAATAAAGGAATTTATACGCTCTGAAGTCGCCCGCCTATCCCTACTCACCGCCGTCCCTGGGCCTACGCCGACCTTGGCTCCTACGTTGCGTCAGATGCTCCAGGAACAAGTGTCCGAAGCTATTCAGTCCCCTGATGCAACGCCACCATTGCCTGTACCTCTAAGCTACGCCGAGGTTGCAGCACGACCACCTCCATTGACTTTTTAAGCACCACCGTTTGCTGCACCGCCACGTCCAATCCCTCCAGCGTACACCACCAGATCACCAGCCAGCACGGGACCCAGACATACCCCCGACAATCGCCCCGTGTGCTTCTTCTGTGGAATCCCTGGTCACGTGGCACGGCACTGTCGCCGTCGCTTATGGCTTCAAGCTAATGACCAAGCAATCCGCTCGTACGCTTCACCAGCTTCGTCCTTCTCGCCACCAAATGGCTCGCACTTGCCGTCTACGAGCAACATCATTCCTTCTGGCCGTGATCGTCGCTCGCCATCCCCTCGTCGCCGCTCACTTTCCCCCATGCGGCGGCGTCCGGCCCCATCGGAGCAGGAAAACTAGCTACGGCAGTTCAAGAGGCGAGAACTGCGTTCCAGTCAAACCACACAAAGCCTCGCTCTCTTCCGACGAACGTAATCGAAGTACCTGTAGAAGGAGTCGTTACACTGGCATTAGTCGACACAGGCGCTGCCGTTTTAGTAGTTACGGAAGAACTTTGCCGCAAGCTTCGAAAAGTAATGGCACCCTTATCCGCGCTGTCACTCCGGACAGCAAGTTCACAGTGCATTGCCCCTGTTGCCGCATGTACCGCCCGCATCGTCATTCAAGGATACACCTATACAATCGAGTTCGCCATCCTCTCATCCTGTTCATACGACGTCATCTAGGTGTGGGACTTCCTTTCCGATCATCAGGCCATCGTTGATTGTTCTCGCGCCGAAGTTCAATTTTCTCCACTTCCTGATGCCCGTTTACATGACTTTGACGATTTTGGCGACAAACTGGCCGTTGCAGAAGACACCACGATCCCTCCGCACTCTTCTGTGATTGCGAATGCCTGCTCTACTTTCGCCACTGACACTACTGCCCTGTTTGTCCCATCGGACATTTTTCGCTGTCCTAACTGTCAGCGGTTGCTGCACGCGACTGCTCGTTTGCAACACTAAGGCCACACCCCTCGTATTACGTCGTGGCGAGTGCCTTGGATGTCTTCAGCCTGTCGACTCAGTTACCATCTTTGACGCACCTCTTGACAAGACCTGTTCAGACGTGAACTCGTTTACTTATAGCTTGCCTTGTTCCCAGCCTACAGAATACGTCTTGCACAACTCAATAGATGCCCTCCTGAGCCCTACGCAGCGTTCGCAGCTTCTCAGCCTTCTACGGAAATATCAATCTACATTCGACTGTCAACAAGCCCCACTAGGCCGCACATCGACTGTACGTCACGAGATCGACACCGGCACCCACGCACCACTGCGACAGAGCCCATATCGTCTATCAGGCGCGGAGCGCCGTGTTATTGAAAATCAAGTAAGCAAAATGCTTGAGCGTGGAGTGGTTCAACCCTCTAATAGTCCCTGGGGGTCACCTGTAGTCCTGGTTAAGAAAAAAAGATGCCTCAAGGTGGTGAAGTGAATCGATGTATCTCCGAAGGTGTCGATGTGGTTTCGCGCAACAAACCAATGCTCTCACATGTACCGGTTAAGCGCGCAACATCATTTTTGAGGCAGAACGGTCTGTGTGCTTTGACAGCGGACAAGGAATGTGGCTTTGTTGTCCTCAAGGAAGGTGATTTTAATACGAAAGCCTGCTCTGCGATTGCCTCTGTGTTCGACCAGTGTAGTAATGTATCTCTCAGAAAAATCAAGCTAGAAGCAAAGCGTCTTTGTAAGAAGGCAGACCTTAGTCAGTTGTTTCGTGAAATCGACAACGCAAAGTCTGGTTGCCTTCAAATTATGTTTAGTGCGAAGACGCACAAACCCGATTACCATTAAGGGTAATAGTTTCAGAAACAGGGTCATGGCAGGAAAAGTTCGCTCTTTTCTTGCAAGCTGCGAATTCTTAATATTGACGACCCATTTTTGGTTAGGAGCTCTGCAGAAATCGTAGATTTCTTGAAAGAAAATTCTGACAAAAGCTTATCAGCTTGCTCCTTTGACATAAAGGACTTGTACTACTCCTTACCTCAAAAGAAACTAATAACTTGTGTAGGAGAGTGCATAGACGAGTATGGCGTGGTTACGTTCCAAAATTCAGCCGGTTTATCCGTTCAGGGCTTTTTAGATATGCTTAGTTGCTACCTTCACTCTACATACGCAGGATGGAATGACGACATATTCATTCAAAAGCAAGGGGTTTGCATCGGTTCATGTTTGGCGCCCATACTAAGCGACATTTTTCTAGCTCACCATAACAGAAACCTGTCCCGTACCTTGTCGGAGCACAGGGTGCTTAAAGTTGTCAGATACGTTGACGACTATCTCGTTCTTTTTGAACCAGACGCACGTTTTACAGTAGGCAAGCTTTACGAAGTATGTTCTGCAGGCCTTAGCCCACTTACTCTCACGGTTGAAGAGCCCTCCAATAACGTGCTGCGCTTCCTTGATATTCAGCTCGAGTTTATGGAACCGCACACGTGTTGGGAGTATAGACCTAGAGCTAATAAGCCCCTGTTATCGTATAGGTCAGCCCACTCGAAGCTCGTCAAGAGGAGCATTGCCAAGTTATGCTTTGGAAATGCTCTAAAGAAGTCTTGCCAACACAAGATCTATACGAGCCTTATGGATCAATCGGGAAGGTTATCAGCAGCAGGGTTTCCGGAATCAGTGCAAGTTTCGGTCGTCGAGGGGCTGCTGAAAAGGTGCAGGTCAGATAGCACAATTCAGGACACGGCAAATCAAGGGACGGAACGTAGAAGGAAGGTAGCGGTAGTGCCCTACCTGCATAGAACGGCACATAAACTTAAGAAAATGGCTAGCCGGGTGGACACAAAAGTGATCTTTTCCGCCCCAGAAAAGCTGGCAAAAATATGTCGATTGACGGACCCGTACCGTAAGCCAGCTGCCGGATGCTCTACGAATCAACGAAAAGCGCCAGTGGGATGCGTAGAGACTCTTGTATATGAGCGTCCGCTGTCCAGTGGGAAAAAATACATCGGACAGACAGGGAGATGTCTTAATGACCGATTACGGGAACATTGCCAAACTGTGAAAAATAAGCAATATGGTCATCTGTCAACCCACTGTCAAGAATGCGGCTGTGCGGTGTATGAATCCTACCGGGTTCTTGCGAAGCACAAAGATAAAGACATGCGAGAGATCATTGAAGCTCAGGCTATCTGGCGGAATAGAGACATGTGTGTTAGTGCCCCTTCAATCGACCTGTTAGATGAGGAGACGGCTTTTTTGGATGGGTAAGATTTGGATAAGGTGGCGCCACTGTGCATGGGTTATATAGGTGTATTTCCTGAAAATCCAGTTGTTGAAGTTAGCGCATTGGTGTTGTCGTCTCCCTTCCGTCCTTGTTTGCTGGCGCTAAATATGCTTTCAATTTAACAACACGCCCAACAGAGGGCTAGGCTCAATTCGATTTTGCGGTGACTACCGCCATCTTAATAACATAACTCGCAGCGACGTCTACTCTCTACCGCGCATCGATGATGCTATGGATTGTTTGCAAGGCGTAGAGTATTTTTCTTCGCTCGATTTACGCTCAGGCTATTGGCAACTGCCTATGAATCCGGCCAATCGCCCGAAGACCGCCTTCGTGACCCCAGACGGCCTATATGAATTCAACGCTATGCCGTCTGGGCTTTGCAACGCCCCTGCTACATTCGAACGAATGATGGACACCCTCCTTCGTGGGCTAAAATGGAAGACATTCCTATGTTACTTTGACAATGCCGTCGTCTTTTGCCCAGATTTTCCCGCACATCTGTACCGTCTCGAGCAAGTCCTGCAGTGCATCACCGAGGCAGGCCTGCAGCTCAACTTGAAGAAATGTCGCTTTGGAGCCAAGCAGCTTTCGATACTAGGACACGTCGTATCGAAAGATGGAATACTAGCTGATGCTTCCAAACTTCGCGCCGTCACCGGATTACCGAAACCCACGTCCCTGAAAGAACTTCGGAGCTTTATCGGGCTCTGCTCCTACTTTCGTCGTTTTATCCGAAATTTTGCTTCTATCATTGCTCAATTGACTCAGCTGCTTCGCGGCGACACACGACTTTCTACTTGGGCCACAGCTTGCGACGACGCTTTTGAAACAATGCGGTGTTTGCTCACTTCGCCTCCCGTACTGCGCCATTTCGACCCCACGGCCCCCACTGAAGTTCACAGCGACGCCAGCGGCGTAGGGCTTGGTGCCGTGCTTGCAAAGCGAAACAGTGGGCATGACGAATACGTAGTAGCCTACGCAAGCCAAACACTAATGAAAGCGGAATCCAACTACTCCGTCACCGAAAAGGAGTGCTTGGCTATCATCTGGGCCCTTGGAAAATTCCGACCCTACCTGTAAGGCCGCCCTTTCGACGTCGTTACAGATCACCATGCTCTATGTTGGTTATCGACTTTAAAAGATCTGTCTGGCCGCCTTGCGCGATGGGCTCTACGGTTACAAGACTTCGACATAGGCGTCATTTACTGGTCTGGCCGCAAATACACCGACGCAGATGCCCTCTCTCGGTCGCCCACACCAAGTGACATGACTTGCATTTCAGTCATAGAATCGGCGTTTTCGTCGCCTGTGCCCGTCAATATGGCTGTGGAGCAACGCAAAGATCCCTGGAATGCGACACATATAGATTGCATTTCTGACACTTCAACAACACGCCCTTCACGGTATTACAGGCTGCTTTAGTTGCAGTCAGTGCCAAGGTAGTGGAACTTGATAAACTTCTGCAACAAGTCAAAAAGTCTACAGACCGAATTAACGACATTAATGGTGCTATTGATTCACTTCGCGGTTCTGTCACTCAGAAGTCCGAGAAGTTGGTCGACCTTGAAGACCGCAGCCATCGTTCCAACTTGGTTGTTTACGGCGTACCTGAGGCGCCCGATGAAACAGCAGATCAACTAAAACATAAAATTGTAAATGAAATATTCGAACAGAAGCTTGGGGTGAAATGTTCGTCCGTTGGTAGAATTCATAGGCTTGTTCATAGTCATAACAAAAATCGGCCGACTATTTTGTACCTGCAGGATTACAATGAAAAGCAGTGCATTCTAAAAAATGCTAAGAAACTGAAAGACACACGTATCTTCATCGAGAATGATTATTCCCGCCACACTCTGCGCAGGCGCCGGCTTCTGTATGAGAGTGCAAGGAGAGATAGGGCAAATGGAAAAAAAGTCTATCTTGTCAATGATAAACTACGGATTGACAACGACACGTTTGTGTGGGACGAGTACAAAACCACACGTGTTAGGCTCCCTGCTAGACGCGTCAACGCGGATAGCAATTGACAACCACGTGTTTCTCGGCCACAGCATTTGCGCCTCCTAAACGTAAACGTATGAAGTATAATTCACAAAACTGCAGAACTAGAAACTATACTCCTTTGTCAGGACCCTCATATAGTAGTATTAAGAGAAACATGGCTCCATGAAGAAATTAAAGGCGAGGTGAAACAGCGCAAAAAAGACGAGGACACAAGGAAACAAATACCACAGACAAGGGCTTTCGGCTCTCCGATTTCTATAAAAAAACAGCGCTTGTCTGTGGTATTTGTTTCCTTGTGTCCTCGTCTTTTTCCCGCTGTTTCACCTCAGTTCTAAGTATGAACCAACTAGCCCTCATCAAGATCTTACTAAAGGCGAGGACTTGGTTCCTGGATCCTACAATATATACAGAAGGGACCGAACTTCCCGTGGTGGTGGTGTGGCCGTTATTGTGAGCAAAAAGACGCCTGTATGGTTACCAGAACAAATTGATAATCATGAAAGTTTGTGCCTACAGATCAATTTGTACGAGTTCTTGTTTAACCTTGTAGCAGTGTACCGTCCGCCACGTGACACGTCGTATTTCCTAACCAAACTTCATGAACATTTTGTCAAATATTGCAGAAAGACCATAATAGTGGCTGGCGATTTTAACCTTCCCAGCATGGATTGGAAGAAACTTTCGTTAGCTACTCTAGCGGACCAAATTATCTTTGACACAATGTTAGCTTGCGATCTCGATCAAGCAGTTCACGTTCCAACACGGGTGCAGGGATCTGCTTCCTCTATTCTTGATGTGGTTTTTCACAGCAGATCTCTTTGAGACGTTGACATAAC
Source organism: Dermacentor variabilis (assembly GCF_050947875.1). Taxonomy (NCBI): domain Eukaryota; kingdom Metazoa; phylum Arthropoda; class Arachnida; order Ixodida; family Ixodidae; genus Dermacentor; species Dermacentor variabilis. The sequence continues at coordinate 237,624,463 of NC_134571.1, forward strand.
CGTTGAGGAAGGCATACCAGATCATCGGCTTGTGTGCTTCACATGTCGAACAGATAATTCAAACAATAACGCGCTTAAAGAATGCAAATCCGTCAAAAATTATACTAAAACAAATGACGAGTCCGTTATCGATTACCTTGAACTAGCAGTGGAAGACTTCTCTGGTGATGTTGACTACCTATGGCTAAAGCTGAAATCCATTTGCCACTTCTGTATTGATAACTTCATCCCTAGTAAAATGAAGAAGGCGCACCTAAATAATCCTTGGATCAATCGAGATATAATCCACCTCGTTAAAAAAGTAAAAAGATTCCGAAGGCAAAAAAAAAATATCTGGCCCAGTATTCGAAGAGCTAAAACAAACACTCACTAAAAAAATTAGAGCAGGTAGGCAGTTTTACTGCTCCCACACGCTCACGCAATTTCTTAAGACTGACCCTGAAAAATTTTGGCGACATTTGAACTATAAGAAGAGGCAAGCTCTTGACCACCTAAAGATTGATGGTCAGATAATTCAAGATAAGCAACACCAGGCATCCAAATTAAGTCATTACTTCCATTCTATCTTCTCTGAGTCTAATCAGTGCTCTCCGGTCATTGCTGAAAATGTGGAAAACGTAAATTCTGATTTTATCACATACGAGGGTATATTTTCTATGCTCTTGAATCTAAACACAAAAAAGACATGCGGTCCAGACGGCATTTCTAATGCTTTTCTTCGTCGCTATGCCGAGTGGCTTTCACATTTTCTTCTCGTAATTTTCCGCTCATCAACATCTTGTGGCATCGCTCCATCAGACTGGCGGGTCACTCGTGTTGTGCCTGTATTTAAGAAAGGCGACCCTACATTGCTATCAAACTATCGCCCTATATCACTGACGGTTACATCTTGCAGGCTTTTAGAGCATATTATCTAAAAAAACATGACGGAATTTCTTGAAAAACGTGGTATTCTGTCCCCGTGCCAACACGACTTTCGTAAGGGGCTGTCTACCACTACTCAGCTTCTCTCCAGCGTCTACGTTTTTGCCTCCGTTCTTGATAAAGCCGGCCAGGTTGATGTTATATTCCTCGATTTCAGCAAAGCCTTCGATAGGGCCTCTCATTTTGGTTTGATAACAAAACTAAGCAACTATGGGTTTCCACCTAACATTGTGAACTAGATCTGTGCATATTTGAGCATGCGCAGACAATTCGTCGATGTTGAGGGCCACTACTCTGGATGTGTCCCCGTAAATTCGGGAGTGCCGCAGGGAAGCGTGCTCGGACCGCTACTTTTCCTAGTTTACATTAACGACATTAAAACATGCATAGACGATAGTGTGAGTATTAAATTGTTCGCGGACGACTGCTTACTTTACAAAGAGATTAAAGATACCAATGATCAAGTGATCCTGAGTAAAAGTCTTACTGCGATTTCTTACTGCTGCAACACCTGGGAAATGAAACTCAATGAAGAAAAAACGGGTTTTATGCGCATTACCAACAAAAAACACCCTCTAGCATATCAATACACTATTAATCAATCCGCGGTCTCTGAAACAGACTCCTTTAAATATTTGGGTGTAACCATCAACAATCGTCTAACCTGGTCGCAGCACATTGATAATGTTGGTGCGTGCGCTCGACGTAAACTCGGCCTACTGAGACAGAAGCTAAAACATTCTCCTCCATCCGTGAAACAATTGGCATTCAACACACTCGTAAGATCGCGATTAGAATAAGCTTGCGTCGTCTGGGACCCATTCACGAAAAAAAAAATATTTGGAACTGGAAAACATAAACAGGCTTGCCGTCTGCTGCATATATATTTGTTATGAACGTTATGACTCCCCCTCTCAATTGGTTAATGAAAATAATATTGCCACCACAGAATCCCAAAGGAAGGTAGCACGCCTAACATTGCTTTTCCGCCTTTGGAAAAGGGAACTACAGCTTGGTCATTCACCCTGTCTCCAACCGCTACCAGCTAGAGGTACCAGAAATTATCACCCCGACAAGATAACCCCTATTTTCGCGAGTACAAATTGCTTTAAATGTTCCTTCTTTCCTAGAACAATAAATGATTGGAAGTCTCTGCCGACCGATGTATTCCTGTCCAATAACATATTACATGCCATTGAAAAACTGCATTTCAAATAAACGTGTGACCACGTGAGTACTTTCATGCGTGTTAGCATGAAAACAAAACTGTGTAAGCTGGTACTCTAAATATTTCTCTCCTTTTAATTCAATCCCTTGCATTGCATGCTTGTAGAATGTGTTTTTTATGCATTTATATGATCCTTCAATGGGTTCGTTCATATGATTCAATGTATTTCATATTTCATATGCACTTCCTTTCTTTGAACGTATTTAATTGCATTACCGTATGAACGAATTCCCTCCTGCCTGGATCACAAGTTGGCCTGCAGTATTCTGTAAATAAATAAAAATAAATATCCGCCGCCAAGCTTTTCATTTTGAGTTACGGGATGGTGTTCTATATCGTCGAAATTACGCTTTCGATGGCCGCAAATGGTTATTAGCCGTCCCCCGCCATATGCGCACAGATGTATGCTCCACTCTCCACTCAGACCCGCCATGCGCCCATGCCGGCATCTTCAAGGCCTACGCCAGGCTTCGCTCCCGATTTTATTGGCGTGGCATGTATACTTTTTGTCCGAAAGTATATTCGCTCGTGTACAGCGTGCCAACAACGCAAGCTTCCTGCCCCTCGTCCTTCTGGTCCTTTGCAGCCCATTCCTTGTCCGTCCCGACCATTCGACCTCGTCGGCATCGATCTCTACGGTCCTTTTCCCTGCACATGAGCTGGCAATCGCTGTATTATTGTCGCTATCGACCACCTCACCCGCTATACAGAAACTGCGGCACTGCAAACAGCGACTGCTCGCGACATTGCGTCCTTCTTCCTGCTTCACTTCTTACTGCGTCATGGGGCACCAAGGGAATTTCTGAGTGACAGAGGGCGTGCGTTTCTTCCCGAAGTGCTTAACGCCCTTCTGACCGCATGCCATACCGTCCATCGCACCACTACAGCTTATCATCCGCAAACGAACGGCATAACAGAACGGTTCAATCGTACTTTGGGCAACATGCTATCCATGTACATTAGATCGGAGCATACCAACTGGGACTTTGTTTTGCCATATGTTACGTACGCCTATAATACCGCTTCACAGGACACAACGGGATTTTCGTCTTCCGCCCCCGGCGCAGGTGCGGCCCGCGACTACGACAACGCAGTCCCTTAGGACCAATTAAAGTTTCTTGTCTGTCTGTCTGTCTGTCATTCTTTCTCGTATATGGCCGTGAGCCTACCTGTACGCTCGACACTATTCTCCCCTACCGGCCTGACCCATCAGAGAGCACGCCTTTGTCTGAAGCCTCCAAGTATACCGAGCAATGCCGTCAGCTGGCCCGTTCGTTCACGGTGGAAGACCAGAGTCTCCAAAAATTGCGTCGTGATGATGACCTCCCTCCCTGCACCTACCAGCCAGACTCACTAGTCTGGCTTTGGATACCTTCAAGCACCCCTGGTCTATCCTCTAAACTTCTCCCTCAATACCACGGGCCCTACCGTGTCGTACCACAGACGACGCCAGTCAACTGCGTCGTCGAGCCGCTAACGCCATCTACTGACTTGAAGCGTCGCGCACGCGAGACAGTGCACGTCCGGAGGCTTAAATCCTCTTACGATCCCCTTGTCCTCTCTACCAAACGACGTGCTAAGCATGCCCATGCTGCTCTTTTTAGCACCCGCGCATGGATTTGTGCCAAAACGCGTTTTAAGCATGCACATGCATCATTTGGTAGACGCGGACGTCGTTTTCTGCAAAACCACACGATATGCATGCAAATGGTGCTTTTGGCAGAACGCGCACGTGGATTTCTACCAAACGACGTGCTAAGAATGCCGATGGTGCTCTTTTTAGCACCCGCGCATGGATTTGTGCCAAAACGCGTTTTAAGCATGCACATGCATCTTTTGATAGACGCGGACGTTGTTTTCTGCAAAACCACAAGATATGCATGCAAATGGTGCTTTTGGCAGAACGCGCACGTGGATTTCTACCAAACGACGTGCTAAGCATGCCGATGCTGCTCTAGTTAGCACCCGCGCACGGATTTGTGCCAAAACGCGTTTTAAGCATGCACATGCATCTTTTGGTAGACGCGGGCGTTGTTTTCTGCAAAACCACAAGATATACATCCAAATGGTGCTTTTGGCAGAACGCGCACGTGGATTTCTACCAAACGACGTCCTAAGCATGCCGATGCTGCTCTTTTTAGCACCCGCGCACGGATTGGTGCCAAAACGCGTTTTCAGCATGCACATGCATCTTTTGGTAGACGCGGACGTTGTTTTCTGCAAAACCACAAGATATGCATGCGAATTGTGCTTTTGGCAGAGCGCGCATGTGGATTTCTACCAAAGGACGTCCTAAGCATGCCGATGCTGCTCTTTTTAGCACCCGCGCACGGATTGGTGGCAAAATGCGTTTTCAGCATGCAGATGCATCTTTTGGTAGACGCGGACGTTGTTTTCTGCAAAACCACAAGATCTGCATGCGAATGGTGCTTTTGGCAGAACGCGCATGTCGATTTCTACCAAACGACGTGCTAAGCATGCCGATGCTGTTCTTTTTAGTACCTGCGCATGGGTTTGTGCCAAAAAGCGTTTTCAGCATGCACATGCATCTTTTGGTAGACGCGGACGTTGTTTTCTGCAAAACCACAAGATATGCATGCGAATGGTGCTTATGGCAGAACGCGCACGTGGATTTCTACCAAACGACGTGCTAAGCATGCCGATGCTGCTCTTTTTAGCACCCGCACATGGATTTGTGCCAAAACGCTTGTTAAGCATGCACATGCATGTTTTGGTAGACGCGGACGTTGTTTTCTGCAAAACCGCAAGATATGCATGCAAATGGTGCTTTTGCCAGAACGCGCACGTGGATTTCTACCAAACGACGCCCTAAGCATGCCGATGCTGCTCTTTTTAGCACCCGCGCACGGATTGGTGCCAAAACGCGTTTTCAGCATGCACATGCATCTTTTGGTAGACGCGGACGTTGTTTTCTGCAAAACCACAAGATATGCATGCGAATGGTGCTTTTGGCAGAACGCGCACTTGGATTTCTACCAAACGACGTGCTAAGCATGCCGATGCTGCTCTATTTAGCACCCGCGCAAGGATTTGTGCCAAAACGCGTTTTAAGCATGCACATGCATCTTTTGATAGACGCGGACGTTGTTTTCTGCAAAACCACAAGATATGCATGCAAATGGTGCTTTTGGCAGAACGCGCACGTGGATTTCTACCAAACGACGTGCTAAGCATGCCGATGCTGCTCTTTCTAGCACCCGGGCACGGATTGGTGCCAAAACGCGTTTTCAGCATGCACATGCATTTTTTGGTAGACGCGGACGTTGTTTTCTGCAAAACCACAAGATATGCATGCGAATGGTGCTTTTGGCAGAACGCGCACGTGGATTTCTACCAAACGACGTGCTAAGCAAGCCGATCCTGCTCTTTTTCGCACCCGCGCACGGATTGGAGCCAAAATGCGTTTTCAGCATGCACATGCATCTTTTGGTAGACGCGGACGTTGTTTTCTGCAAAACCACAAGATATGCATGCGAATGGTGCTTTTGGCAGAACGCGCACGTGGATTTCTACCAAACGACGTGCTAAGCCTGCCGATGCTGCTCTTTTTAGCACCCGCGCATGGATTTGTGCCAAAACGCGTTTTAAGCATGCACATGCATCTTTTGGTAGACGCGGAAGTTGTTTTCTGCAAAACCACAAGATATGCATGCGAATGGTGCTTTTGGCAGAACGCGCACGTGCATTTCTACCAAACGACGTGCTAAGCATGCCGATGCTGCTCTTTTTAGCACCCGCGCACGGATTGGAGCCAAAATGCGTTTTCAGCCTGCACATGCATCTTTTCGTAGACGCGGACGTTGTTTTCTGCAAAACCACAAGATATGCATGCGAATGGTGCTTTTGGCAGAACGCGCACGTGGATTTCTACCAAACGACGTGCTAAGCATGCCGATGCTGCCCTATTTAGCACCCGCGCACGGATTGGTGCCAAAACGCGTTTTCAGCATGCACATGCATCTTTTGGTAGACGCGGACGTTGTTTTCTGCAAAACCACAAGATATGCATGTGAATGGTGCTTTTGGCAGAACGCGCACGTGGATTTCTACCAAACGACGTGCTAAGCATGCCGATGCTGCTCTTTTTAGCACCCGCGCACGGATTGGTGCCAAAACGCGTTTTCAGCATGCAGATGCATCTTTTGGTAGACGCGGACGTTGTTTTCTGCAAAACCACAAGATATGCATGCGAATGGTGCTTTTGGCAGAACGCGCACGTGGATTTCTACCAAACGACGTGCTAAGCATGCCGATGCTGCTCTTTTTAGCACCCGCGCACGGATTGGTGCCAAAACGCGTTTTCAGCATGCACATGCATTTTTTGGTAGACGCGGACGTTGTTTTCTGCAAAACCACAAGATATGCATGCGAATGGTGCTTTTGGCAGAACGCGCACGTGGATTTCTACCAGACGACGTGCTAAGCATGCCGATGCTGCTCTTTTTAGCACCCGCGCACGGATTGGAGCCAAAATGCGTTTTCAGCATGCACATGCATCTTTTGGTAGACGCGGACGTTGTTTTCTGCAAAACCACAAGATATGCATGCGAATGGTGCTTTTGGCAGAACGCGCACGTGGATTTCTGCCAAACGACGTGCTAAGCATGCCGATGCTGCTCTATTTAGCACCCGCGCACGGATTGGTGCCAAAACGCGTTTTCAGCATGCACATGCATCTTTTGGTAGACGCGGACGTTGTTTTCTGCAAAACGACAAGATATGCATGCGAATGGTGCTTTTGGCAGAACGCGCACGTGGATTTCTACCAAACGACGTGCTAAGCATGCCGATGCTGCTCTTTTTAGCACCCGCGCATGGATTTGTGCCAAAACGCGTTTTAAGCATGCACATGCATCTTTTGGTAGACGCGGAAGTTGTTTTCTGCAAAACCACAAGATATGCATGCGAATGGTGCTTTTGGCAGAACGCGCACGTGTATTTCTACCAAACGACGTGCTAAGCATGCCATTGCTGCTCTTTTTAGCACCCGCGCACGGATTGGAGCCAAAATGCGTTTTCAGCATGCACATGCATCTTTTGGTAGACGCGGACGTTGTTTTCTGCAAAACCACAAGATATGCATGCAAATGGTGCTTTTGGCAGAACGCGCACGTGGATTTCTACCAAACGACGTGCTAAGCATGCCGATGCTGCTCTATTTAGCACCCGCGCACGGATTGGTGCCAAAACGCGTTTTCAGCATGCACATGCATCTTTTGGTAGACGCGGACGTTGTTTTCTGCAAAACCACAAGATGCATGCGAATGGTGCTTTTGGCAGAACGCGCACGTGGATTTCTACCAAACGACGTGCTAAGCATGCCGATGCTGCTCTTTTTAGCACCCGCGCACGGATTGGAGCCAAAATGCGTTTTCAGCATGCACATGCATCTTTTGGTAGACGCGGACGTTGTTTTCTGCAAAACCACAAGATATGCATGCGAATGGTGCTTTTGGCAGAACGCGCACGTGGATTTCTACCACTAACGTGCTAAGCATGCCGATGCTGCTCTTTTTAGCACCCGCGCTCGGATTGGAGCCAAAATGCGTTTTCACCATGCACATGCATCTTTTGGTAGACGCGGACGTTGTTTTCTGCAAAACCACAAGATATGCATGCAAATGGTGCTTTTGGCAGAACGCGCACGTGGATTTCTACCAAACGACGTGCTAAGCATGCCGATGCTGCTCAATTTAGCACCCGCGCACGGATTGGTGCCAAAACGCGTTTTCAGCATGCACATGCATCTTTTGGTAGACGCGGACGTTGTTTTCTGCAAAACCACAAGATATGCATGCGAATGGTGCTTTTGGCAGAACGCGCACGTGGATTTCTACCAAACGACGTGCTAAGCATGCCGATGCTGCTCTTTTTAGCACCCGCGCACGGATTGGAGCCAAAATGCGTTTTCAGCATGCACATGCATCGTTTGGTAGACGCGGACGTTGTTTTCTGCAAAACCTCAAGATATGCATGCGAATGGTGCTTTTGGCAGAACGCGCACGTGGATTTCTACCAAACGACGTGCTAAGCATGCCGATGCTGCCCTATTTAGCACCCGCGCACGGATTGGTGCCAAAACGCGTTTTCAGCATGCACATGCATCTTTTGGTAGACGCGGACGTTGTTTTCTGCAAAACCACAAGATATGCATGTGAATGGTGCTTTTGGCAGAACGCGCACGTGGATTTCTACCAAACGACGTGCTAAGCATGCCGATGCTGCTCTTTTTAGCACCCGCGCACGGATTGGTGCCAAAACGCGTTTTCGGCATGCACATGCATCTTTTCGTAGACGCGGACGTTGTTTTCTGCAAAACCACAAGATATGCATGCAAATGGTGCTTTTGGCAGAACGCGCACGTGGATTTCTACCAAACGACGTGCTAAGCATGCCGATGCTGCTCTATTTAGCACCCGCGCACGGATTGGTGCCAAAACGCGTTTTCAGCATGCACATGCATCTTTTGGTAGACGCGGACGTTGTTTTCTGCTAAACCACAAGATATGCATGCGAATGGTGCTTTTGGCAGAACGCGCACGTGGATTTCTAGCAAACGACGTGCTAAGCATGCCGATGCTGCTCTTTTTAGCACCCGCGCACGGATTTGTGCCAAAGCGCGTTTTAAGCATGCACATGCATCTTTTGGTAGACGCGGACGTTGTTTTCTGCAAAACCACAAGATCTGCATGCGAATGGTGCTTTTGGCAGCACGCGCATGTCGATTTCTACCAAACGACGTACTAAGCATGCCGATGCTGTTCTTTTTAGCACCTGCGCATGGATTTGTGCCAAAACGCGTTTTCAGCATGCACATGCATTTTTTGGTAGACGCGGACGTTGTTTTCTGCAAAACCACAAGATATGCATGCGAATGGTGCTTTTGGCAGAACGCGCACGTGCATTTCTACCAAACGACGTGCTAAGCATGCCGATGCTGCTCTTTTTAGCACCCGCGCACGGATTGGAGCCAAAATGCGTTTTCAGCATGCACATGCATCTTTTGGTAGACGCGGACGTTGTTTTCTGCAAAACCACAATATATGCATGCGAATGGTGCTTTTGGCAGAACGCGCACGTGGATTTCTACCAAACGACGTGCTAGGCATGCCGATGCTGCTCTTTTTAGCACCCGCGAAAGGATTTGTGCCAAAACGAGTTTTAAGCATGCACATGCATCTTTTGGTAGACGCGGGCGTTGTTTTCTTCAAAACCACAAGATATACATCCAAATGGTGCTTTTGGCAGAACGCGCACGTGGATTTCTACCAAACGACGTCCTAAGCATGCCGATGCTGCTCTTTTTAGCACCCGCGCACGGATTGGTGCCAAAACGCGTTTTCAGCATGCAGATGCATCTTTTGGTAGACGCGGACGTAGTTTTCTGCAAAACCACAAGATATGCATGCGAATGGTGCTTTTGGCAGAACGCGCACGTGGATTTCTACCAAACGACGTGCTAAGCATGCCGATGCTGCTCTTTTTAGCACCCGCGCACGGATTGGTGCCAAAACGCGTTTTCAGCATGCACATGCATTTTTTGGTAGACGCGGACGTTGTTTTCTGCAAAACCACAAGATATGCATGCGAATGGTGCTTTTGGCAGAACGCGCACGTGGATTTCTACCAAACGACGTGCTAAGCATGCCGATGCTGCTCTTTTTAGCACCCGCGCACGGATTGGAGCCAAAATGCGTTTTCACCATGCACATGCATCTTTCGGTAGACGCGGACGTTGTTTTCTGCAAAACCACAAGATATGCATGCAAATGGTGCTTTTGGCAGAACGCGCACGTGGATTTCTACCATACGACGTGCTAAGCATGCCGATGCTGCTCTATTTAGCACCCGCGCACAGATTGGTGCCAAAACGCGTTTTCAGCATGCACATGCATCTTTTGGTAGACGCGGACGTTGTTTTCTGCAAAACCACAAGATATGCATGCGAATGGTGCTTTTGGCAGAACGCGCACGTGGATTTCTACCAAACGACGTGCTAAGCATGCCGATGCTGCTCTTTTTAGTACCCGCGCACGGATTGGAGCCAAAATGCGTTTTCAGCATGCACATGCATCTTTTGGTAGACGCGGACGTTGTTTTCTGCAAAACCACAAGATATGCATGCGAATGGTGCTTTTGGCAGAACGCGCACGTGGATTTCTACCAAACGACGTGCTAAGGATGCCGATGCTGCTCTATTTAGCACCCGCGCACGGATTGGTGCCAAAACGCGTTTTCCACATGCACATGCATCTTTTGGTAGACGCGGACGTTGTTTTCTGCAAAACGACAAGATATGCATGCGAATGGTGCTTTTGGCAGAACGCGCACGTGGATTTCTACCAAACGACGTGCTAAGCATGCCGATGCTGCTCTTTTTAGCACCCGCGCACGGATTGGAGCCAAAATGCGTTTTCACCATGCACATGCATCTTTTGGTAGACGCGGACGTTGTTTTCTGCAAAACCACAAGATATGCATGCAAATGGTGCTTTTGGCAGAACGCGCACGTGGATTTCTACCAAACGACGTGCTAAGCATGCCGATGCTGCTCTATTTAGCACCCGCGCACGGATTGGTGCCAAAACGCGTTTTCAGCATGCACATGCATCTTTTGGAAGACGCGGACGTTGTTTTCTGCAAAACCACAAGATATGCATGCGAATGGTGCTTTTGGCAGAACGCGCACGTGGATTTCTACCAAACGACGTGCTAAGCATGCCGATGCTGCTCTTTTTAGCACCCGCGCTCGGATTGGAGCCAAAATGCGTTTTCAGCATGCACATGCATCTTTTGGTAGACGCGGACGTTGTTTTCTGCAAAACCACAAGATATGCATGCGAATGGTGCTTTTGGCAGAACGCGCACGTGGATTTCTACCAAACGACGTGCTAAGCATGCCGATGCTGCTCTTTTTAGCACCCGCGAAAGGATTTGTGCCAAAACGAGTTTTAAGCATGCACATGCATCTTTTGGTAGACGCGGGCGTTGTTTTCTTCAAAACCACAAGATATACATCCAAATGGTGCTTTTGGCAGAACGCGCACGTGGATTTCTACCAAACGACGTCCTAAGCATGCCGATGCTGCTCTTTTTAGCACCCGCGCACGGATTGGTGCCAAAACGCGTTTTCAGCATGCAGATGCATCTTTTGGTAGACGCGGACGTAGTTTTCTGCAAAACCACAAGATATGCATGCGAATGGTGCTTTTGGCAGAACGCGCACGTGGATTTCTAGCAAACGACGTGCTAAGCATGCCGATGCTGCTCTTTTTAGCACCCGCGCACGGATTTGTGCCAAAGCGCGTTTTAAGCATGCACATGCATCTTTTGGTAGACGCGGACGTTGTTTTCTGCAAAACCACAAGATCTGCATGCGAATGGTGCTTTTGGCAGCACGCGCATGTCGATTTCTACCAAACGACGTACTAAGCATGCCGATGCTGTTCTTTTTAGCACCTGCGCATGGATTTGTGCCAAAACGCGTTTTCAGCATGCACATGCATTTTTTGGTAGACGCGGACGTTGTTTTCTGCAAAACCACAAGATATGCATGCGAATGGTGCTTTTGGCAGAACGCGCACGTGCATTTCTACCAAACGACGTGCTAAGCATGCCGATGCTGCTCTTTTTAGCACCCGCGCACGGATTGGAGCCAAAATGCGTTTTCAGCATGCACATGCATCTTTTGGTAGACGCGGACGTTGTTTTCTGCAAAACCACAAGATATGCATGCGAATGGTGCTTTTGGCAGAACGCGCACGTGGATTTCTACCAAACGACGTGCTAAGCATGCCGATGCTGCTCTTTTTAGCACCCGCGAAAGGATTTGTGCCAAAACGAGTTTTAAGCATGCACATGCATCTTTTGGTAGACGCGGGCGTTGTTTTCTTCAAAACCACAAGATATACATCCAAATGGTGCTTTTGGCAGAACGCGCACGTGGATTTCTACCAAACGACGTCCTAAGCATGCCGATGCTGCTCTTTTTAGCACCCGCGCACGGATTGGTGCCAAAACGCGTTTTCAGCATGCAGATGCATCTTTTGGTAGACGCGGACGTAGTTTTCTGCAAAACCACAAGATATGCATGCGAATGGTGCTTTTGGCAGAACGCGCACGTGGATTTCTACCAAACGACGTGCTAAGCATGCCGATGCTGCTCTTTTTAGCACCCGCGCACGGATTGGTGCCAAAACGCGTTTTCAGCATGCACATGCATTTTTTGGTAGACGCGGACGTTGTTTTCTGCAAAACCACAAGATATGCATGCGAATGGTGCTTTTGGCAGAACGCGCACGTGGATTTCTACCAAACGACGTGCTAAGCATGCCGATGCTGCTCTTTTTAGCACCCGCGCACGGATTGGAGCCAAAATGCGTTTTCACCATGCACATGCATCTTTCGGTAGACGCGGACGTTGTTTTCTGCAAAACCACAAGATATGCATGCAAATGGTGCTTTTGGCAGAACGCGCACGTGGATTTCTACCATACGACGTGCTAAGCATGCCGATGCTGCTCTATTTAGCACCCGCGCACAGATTGGTGCCAAAACGCGTTTTCAGCATGCACATGCATCTTTTGGTAGACGCGGACGTCGTTTTCTGCAAAACCACAAGATCTGCATGCGAATGGTGCTTTTGGCAGCACGCGCATGTCGATTTCTACCAAACGACGTACTAAGCATGCCGATGCTGTTCTTTTTAGCACCTGCGCATGGATTTGTGCCAAAACGCGTTTTCAGCATGCACATGCATTTTTTGGTAGACGCGGACGTTGTTTTCTGCAAAACCACAAGATATGCATGCGAATGGTGCTTTTGGCAGAACGCGCACGTGCATTTCTACCAAACGACGTGCTAAGCATGCCGATGCTGCTCTTTTTAGCACCCGCGCACGGATTGGAGCCAAAATGCGTTTTCAGCATGCACATGCATCTTTTGGTAGACGCGGACGTTGTTTTCTGCAAAACCACAAGATATGCATGCGAATGGTGCTTTTGGCAGAACGCGCACGTGGATTTCTACCAAACGACGTGCTAAGCATGCCGATGCTGCTCTTTTTAGCACCCGCGAAAGGATTTGTGCCAAAACGAGTTTTAAGCATGCACATGCATCTTTTGGTAGACGCGGGCGTTGTTTTCTTCAAAACCACAAGATATGCATGCGAATGGTGCTTTTGGCAGAACGCGCACGTGGATTTCTACCAAACGACGTGCTAAGCATGCCGATGCTGCTCTTTTTAGTACCCGCGCACGGATTGGAGCCAAAATGCGTTTTCAGCATGCACATGCATCTTTTGGTAGACGCGGACGTTGTTTTCTGCAAAACCACAAGATATGCATGCGAATGGTGCTTTTGGCAGAACGCGCACGTGGATTTCTACCAAACGACGTGCTAAGGATGCCGATGCTGCTCTATTTAGCACCCGCGCACGGATTGGTGCCAAAACGCGTTTTCCACATGCACATGCATCTTTTGGTAGACGCGGACGTTGTTTTCTGCAAAACGACAAGATATGCATGCGAATGGTGCTTTTGGCAGAACGCGCACGTGGATTTCTACCAAACGACGTGCTAAGCATGCCGATGCTGCTCTTTTTAGCACCCGCGCACGGATTGGAGCCAAAATGCGTTTTCACCATGCACATGCATCTTTTGGTAGACGCGGACGTTGTTTTCTGCAAAACCACAAGATATGCATGCAAATGGTGCTTTTGGCAGAACGCGCACGTGGATTTCTACCAAACGACGTGCTAAGCATGCCGATGCTGCTCTATTTAGCACCCGCGCACGGATTGGTGCCAAAACGCGTTTTCAGCATGCGCATGCATCTTTTGGAAGACGCGGACGTTGTTTTCTGCAAAACCACAAGATATGCATGCGAATGGTGCTTTTGGCAGAACGCGCACGTGGATTTCTACCAAACGACGTGCTAAGCATGCCGATGCTGCTCTTTTTAGCACCCGCGCTCGGATTGGAGCCAAAATGCGTTTTCAGCATGCACATGCATCTTTTGGTAGACGCGGACGTTGTTTTCTGCAAAACCACAAGATATGCATGCGAATGGTGGTTTTGGCAGAACGCGCACGTGGATTTCTACCAAACGACGTGCTAAGCATGCCGATGCTGCTCTTTTTAGCACCCGCGAAAGGATTTGTGCCAAAACGAGTTTTAAGCATGCACATGCATCTTTTGGTAGACGCGGGCGTTGTTTTCTTCAAAACCACAAGATATACATCCAAATGGTGCTTTTGGCAGAACGCGCACGTGGATTTCTACCAAACGACGTCCTAAGCATGCCGATGCTGCTCTTTTTAGCACCCGCGCACGGATTGGTGCCAAAACGCGTTTTCAGCATGCAGATGCATCTTTTGGTAGACGCGGACGTAGTTTTCTGCAAAACCACAAGATATGCACGCGAATGGTGCTTTTGGCAGAACGCGCACGTGGATTTCTACCAAACGACGTGCTAAGCATGCCAATGCTGCTCTTTTTAGCACCCGCGCACGGATTGGTGCCAAAACGCGTTTTCAGCATGCACATGCATTTTTTGGTAGACGCGGACGTTGTTTTCTGCAAAACCACAAGATATGCATGCGAATGGTGCTTTTGGCAGAACGCGCACGTGGATTTCTACCAAACGACGTGCTAAGCATGCCGATGCTGCTCTTTTTAGCACCCGCGCACGGATTGGAGCCAAAATGCGTTTTCACCATGCACATGCATCTTTTGGTAGACGCGGACGTTGTTTTCTGCAAAACCACAAGATATGCATGCAAATGGTGCTTTTCGCAGAACGCGCACGTGGATTTCTACCAAACGACGTGCTAAGCATGCCGATGCTGCTCTATTTAGCACCCGCGCACGGATTGGTGCCAAAACGCGTTTTCAGCATGCACATGCATCTTTTGGTAGACGCGGACGTTGTTTTCTGCTAAACCACAAGATATGCATGCGAATGGTGCTTTTGGCAGAACGCGCACCTGGATTTCTAGCAAACGACGTGCTAAGCATGCCGATGCTGCTCTTTTTAGCACCCGCGCACGGATTTGTGCCAAAACGCGTTTTAAGCATGCACATGCATCTTTTGGTAGACGCGGACGTTGTTTTCTGCAAAACCACAAGATCTGCATGCGAATGGTGCTTTTGCAGAACGCGCATTTCGATTTCTACCAAACGACGTGCTAAGCATGCCGATGCTGTTCTTTTTAGCACCTGCGCATGGATTTGTGCCAAAACGCGTTTTCAGCATGCACATCCATCTTTTGGTAGACGCGGACGTTGTTTTCTGCAAAACCACAAGATATGCATGCGAATGGTGCTCTTGGCAGAACGCGCACGTGGATTTCTACCAAACGACGTGCTAAGCATGCCGATGCTGCTCTTTTTAGCACCCGCGCATGGATTTGTGCCAAAACGCGTTTTCAGCATGCACAATCATCTTTTGGTAGACGCCGACGTTGTTTTCTGCAAAACCACAACATATGCATGCTAATGGTGCTTTTGGCAGAACGCGCACGTGGATTTCTACCAAACGACGTGCTAAGCATGCCGATGCTGCTCTTTTTAGCACCCGCACATGGATTTGTGCCAAAACGCTTGTTAAGCATGCACATGCATGTTTTGGTAGACGCGGACGTTGTTTTCTGCAAAACCGCAAGATATGCATGCAAATGGTGCTTTTGCCAGAACGCGCACGTGGATTTCTACCAAACGACGTGCTAAGAATGCCGATGCTGCTCTTTTTATCACCCGCGCACGGATTGGTGCCAAAACGCGTTTTCAGCATGCACATGCATATTTTGGTAGACGCGGACGTTGTTTTCTGGAAAACCACAAGATATGCATGCGAATGGTGCTTTTGGCAGAAGGCGCACGTGGATGTCTAGCAAACTACGTGCTAAGCATGCCGATGCTGCTCTTTTTAGCACCCGCGCACGGATTTGTGCCAAAACGCGTTTTAAGCATGCACATGCATCTTTTGGTAGACGCGGACGTTGTTTTCTGCAAAACCACAAGATCTGCATGCGAATGGTGCTTTTGGCAGAACGCGCATGTCGATTTCTACCAAACGACGTCCTAAGCATGCCGATGCTGCTCTTTTTATCACTCGCGCACGGATTGGTGCCAAAACGCGTTTTCAGCATGCACATGCATCTTTTGGTAGACGCGGACGTTGTTTTCTGCAAAACCACAAGATATGCATGCGAATGGTGCTTTTGGCAGAACGCGCACGTGGATGTCTAGCAAACGACGTGCTAAGGATGCCGATGCTGCTCTTTTTAGCACCCGCGCACGGATTTGTGCCAAAACGCGTTTTAAGCATGCACATGCATCTTTTGGTAGACGCGGACGTTGTTTTCTGCAAAACCACAAGATCTGCATGCGAATGGTGCTTTTGGCAGAACGCGCATGTCGATTTCTACCAAACGACGTGCTAAGCATGCCGATGCTGTTCTTTTTAGCACCTGCGCATGGATTTGTGCCAAAACGCGTTTTCAGCATGCACAATAATCTTTTGGTAGACGCCGACGTTGTTTTCTGCAAAACCACAACATATGCATGCAAATGGTGCTTTTGGCAGAACGCGCACGTGGATTTCTACCAAACGACGTGCTAAGCATGCCGATGCTGCTCTTTATAGCACCCGCGCATGGATTTGTGCCAAAACGCTTGTTAAGCATGCACATGCATGTTTTGGTAGACGCGGACGTTGTTTTCTGCAAAACCGCAAGATATGCATGCAAATGGTGCTTTTGCCAGAACGCGCACGTGGATTTCTACCAAACGACGTCCTAAGCATGCCGATGCTGCTCTTTTTATCACCCGCGCACGGATTGGTGCCAAAACGCGTTTTCAGCATGCACATGCATCTTTTGGTAGACGCGGACGTTGTTTTCTGCAAAACCACAAGATATGCATGCGAATGGTGCTTTTGGCAGAACGCGCACGTGGATTTCTACCAAACGACGTGCTAAGCATGCCGATGCTGCTCTTTTTAGCACCCGCGCATGGATTTGTGCCAAAACGCGTTTTAAGCATGCACATGCATCTTTTGATAGACGCGGACGTTGTTTTCTGCAAAACCACAAGATATGCATGCAAATGGTGCTTTTGGCAGAACGCGCACGTGGATTTCTACCAAACGACGTGCTAAGCATGCCGATGGTGCTCTTTTTAGCACCCGCGCATGGATTTGTGCCAAAACGCGTTTTAAGCATGCACATGCATCTTTTGATAGACGCGGACGTTGTTTTCTGCAAAATATATGCATGCAAATGGTGCTTTTGGCAGAACGCGCACGTGGATTTCTACCAAACGACGTGCTAAGCATGCCGATGCTGCTCTTTTTAGCACCCGCGCATGGATTTGTGCCAAAACGCGTTTTAAGCATGCACATGCATCTTTTGGTAGACGCGGAAGTTGTTTTCTGCAAAACCACAAGATATGCATGCGAATGGTGCTTTTGGCAGAACGCGCACGTGGATTTCTACCAAACGACATGCTAAGCATGCCGATGCTGCTCTTTTTAGCACCCGCGCACGGATTGGAGCCAAAATGCGTTTTCAGCATGCACATGCATCTTTTGGTAGACGCGGAAGTTGTTTTCTGCAAAACCACAAGATATGCATGCGAATGGTGCTTTGGGCAGAACGCGCACGTGGATTTCTACCAAACGACGTGCTAAGCATGCCGATGCTGCTCTATTTAGCACCCGCGCACGGATTGGTGCCAAAACGCGTTTTCAGCATGCACATGCATCTTTTGGTAGACGCGGACGTTGTTTTCTGCAAAAGCACAAGATATGCATGCGAATGGTGCTTTTGGCAGTACGCGCACGTGGATTTCTACCAAACGACGTGCTAAGCATGCCGATGCTGCTCTTTTTAGCACCCGCGCAAGTATTTGTGCCAAAACGAGTTTTAAGCATGCACACGCATCTTTTGGTAGACGCGGGCGTTGTTTTCTGCAAAACCACAAGATATGCATGCGAATGGTGCTTTTGGCAGAACGCGCACGTGGATTTCTACCAAACGACGTGCTAAGCATGCCGATGCTGCTCTTTTTAGCACCCGCGCATGTATTTGTGCCAAAACGCGTTTTAAGCATGCACATGCATCATTTGGTAGACTCGGACGTTGTTTTCTGCAAAACCACAAGATATGCATGCAAATGGTGCTTTTGGCAGAACGCGCACGTGGATTTCTACGAAACGACGTGCTAAGCATGCCGATGGTGCTCTTTTTAGCACGCGTGGATGGATTTGTGCCAAAAAGCGTTTTAAGCATGCACATGCATCTTTTGATTGACGCGGACGTTGTTTTCTGCAAAACCACAAGATATGCATGCAAATGGTGCTTTTGGCAGAACGCGCACGTGGATTTCTACCAAACGACGTGCTAAGCATGCCGATGCTGCTCTTTTTAGCACCCGCTCACGGATTGGTGCCAAAACGCGTTTTCAGCATGCACATGCATCATTTGATAGACTCGGACGTTGTTTTCTTGAAAACCACAAGATATGCATGCAAATGGTGCTTTTGGCAGAACGCGCACGTGGATTTCTACCAAACGACGTGCTAAGCATTCCGATGGTGCTCTTTTTAGCATCCGTGCATGGATTTGTGCCAAAAAGCGTTTTAAGCATGCACATGCATCTTTTCATTGACGCGGACGTTGTTTTCTGCAAAACCACAAGATATGCATGCAAATGGTGCTTTTGGCAGTACGCGCACGTCGATTTCTACCAAACGACGTACTAAGCATGCCGATGCTGCTCTTTTTAGCACCCGCGCATGGATTTGTGCCTAAACGCGTTTTAAGCATGCACATGCATCTTTTGGTAGACGCGGACGTTGTTTTCTGCAAAAGCACAAGATATGCATGCGAATGGTGCTTTTGGCAGAACGCGCACGTGGACTTCTACGAAACGACGTCCTAAGCATGCCGATGCTGCTGTTTTTAACACCCGCGCACGGATTGGTGCCAAAACGCGTTTTCAGCATGCAGATGCATCTTTTGGTAGACGCGGACGTTGTTTTCTGCAAAACCACAAGATGTGCATGCGAATGGTGCTTTTGGCAGAACGCGCACGTGGATTTCTACCAAACGACGTGCTAAGCATGCCGATGCTGCTCTTTTTAGCACCCGCGCATGGATTTGTGCCAAAACGCGTTTTAAGCATGCACATGCATCATTTGATAGACTCGGACGTTGTTTTCTGGAAAACCACAAGATATGCATGGAAATGGTGCTTTTGGCAGAACGCGCACGTGGATTTCTACCAAACGACGTGCTAAGCATGCCGATGGTGCTCTTTTTAGCATCCGTGCATGGATTTGTGCCAAAAAGCGTTTTAAGCATGCACATGCATCTTCTCATTGACGCGGACGTTGTTTTCTGCAAAACCACAAGATATGCATGCAAATGGTGCTTTTGGCAGAACGCGCACGTCGATTTCTACCAAACGACGCGCTAAGCATGCCGATGCTGCTCTTTTTAGCACCCGCGCACGGATTGGTGCCAAAACGCGTTTTCAGCATGCACATGCATCTTTTGGTACACGCGGACGTTGTTTTCTGCAAAACAACAAGATATGCATGGGAATGGTGCCTTTGGCAGAACGCGCACGTGGATTTCTACCAAACGACGTGCTAGGCATGCCGATGCTGAACTTTTTAGCACCCGCGCATGGATTTGTGCCAAAACGCTTTTTAAGCATGCACATGCATCTTTTGATAGACGCGGACGTTGTTTTCTGCAAAAACACAAGATATGCATGCAAATGGTGCGTTTGGCAGAACGCGCACGTGGATTTCTACCAAACGACGTGCTAAGAATGCCGATGGTGCTCTTTTTAGCACCCGCGCATGGATTTGTGCCAAAACGCGTTTTAAGCATGCACATGCATCTTTTGATAGACGCGGACGTTGTTTTCTGCAAAACCACAAGATATGCATGCAAATGGTGCTTTTGGCAGAACGCGCACGTGGATTTCTACCAAACGACGTGCTAAGCATGCCGATGCTGCTCTTTTTAGCACCCGCGCACGGATTGGTGCCATAACGCGTTTTCAGCATGCACATGCATTTTTTTGTAGACGCGGACGTTGTTTTCTGCAAAACCACAAGATATGCATGCGAATGGTGCTTTTGGCAGAACGCGCACGTGGATTTCTACCAAACGACGTGCTAAGCATGCCGATGCTGCTCTTTTTAGCACCCGCGCACGGATTGGAGCCAAAATGCGTTTTCAGCATGCACATGCATCTTTTGGTAGACGCGGACGTTGTTTTCTGCAAAACCACAAGATATGCATGCGAATGGTGCTTTTGGCTGAACGCGCACGTGGATTTCTACCAAACGACGTGCTAAGCATGCCGATGCTGCTCTATTTAGCACCCGCGCACGGATTGGTGCCGAAACGCGTTTTCAGCATGCACATGCATCTTTTGGTAGACGCGGACGTTGTTTTCTGCAAAACGACAAGATATGCATGCGAATGGTGCTTTTGGCAGAACGCGCACGTGGATTTCTACCAAACGACGTGCTAAGCATGCCGATGCTGCTCTTTTTAGCACCCGCGCACGGATTGGAGCCAAAATGCGTTTTCAGCATGCACATGCATCTTTTGGTAGACGCGGACGTTGTTTTCTGCAAAACCACAAGATATGCTTGCGAATGGTGCTTTTGGCAGAACGCGCACGTGGATTTCTACCAAACGACGTGCTAAGCATGCCGATGCTGCTCTTTTTAGCACCCGCGCAAGGATTTGTGCCAAAACGCGTTTTCGGCATGCACATGCATCTTTTGGTAGACGCGGACGTTGTTTTCTGCAAAACCACAAGATATGCATGCGAATGGTGCTTTTGGCAGAACGCTCACGTCGATTTCTACCAAAAGCATGCCGATGCTGCTCTTTTTAGTACCCGCGCATGAATTTGTGCCAAAACGCGTTTTAAGCATGCACATGCATGTTATGGTAGACGCGGACGTTGTTTTCTGCAAAACCACAAGATATGCATGCGAATGGTGCTTTTGGCAGAACGCGCACGTGGATTTCTAACAAACGACGTGCTAAGCATGCCGATGCTGCTCTTTTTAGCACCCGCGCATGGATTTGTGCCAAAACGCGTTATAAGCATGCACATGCATCTTTTGATAGAGGCGGACGTTTTCTGTAAAACCACAATATATGCATGCAAATGGTGCTTTTGGCAGAACGCTCAGGTGGATTTCTACCAAACGATGTGCTAAGCATGCCGATGCTGCTCTTTTTAGCACCCGCGCATGGATTTGTGCCAAAACGCGTTTTAATCATGAACATGCATCTTTTGGTAGACGCGGACGTTGTTTTCTGCAAAACCGCAAGATATGCATACAAATGGTGCTTTTGGCAGAACGCGCACGTGGATTTCTACCAAACGACGTGCTAAGTTACCGATGCTGCTCTTTTTAGCACCCGCGCACGGATTGGTGCCAAAACGCGTTTTCAGCATGCACATGCATTTTTTGGTAGACGCGGACGTTCTTTTCTGCAAAACCACAAGATATGCATGCAAATGGTGCTTTTGGCAGAACGCGCACGTGGATTTCTACCAAACGACGTGCTAAGCATGCCGATGCTGCTCTTTTTAGCACCCGCGCACGGATTGGTGCCAAAACGCGTTTTCAGCATGCACATGCATCTTTTGGTAGACGCGGACGTTGTTTTCTGCAAAACCGCAAGATATGCATGCGAATGGTGCTTTTGGCAGAACGCGCACGTGGATTTCTACCAAACGACGTGCTAAGCATGCCGATGCTGCTCTTTTTAGCACCCGCGCATGGATTTGTGCCAAAACGCGTTTTAAGCTTGCACATGCATCTTTTGATAGGCGCGGACGTTCTTTTCGGCAAAACCACAGGATAATCATGCGAATGGTGCTTTTGGCAGAACGCGCACGTGGATTTCTACCAAACGACGTGCTAAGCATGCCGATGCTGCTCTATTTAGCACCCGCGCACGGATTGGTGGCAAAACGCGTTTTCAGCATGCACATGCATCTTTTGGTAGACGCGGACGTTGTTTTCTGCAAAATGACAAGATATGCATGCGAATGGTGCTTTTGGCAGAACGCGCACGTGGATTTCTACCAAACGACGTGCTAAGCATGCCGATGCTGCTCTTTTTAGCACCCGCGCACGGATTGGAGCCAAAATGCGTTTTCAGCATGCACATGCATCTTTTGGTAGACGCGGACGTTGTTTTCTGCAAAACCACAAGATATGCATGCGAATGGTGCTTTTGGCAGAACGCGCACGTAGTTTTCTACCAAACGACGTGCTAAGCATGCCGATGCTGCTCTTTTTAGCACCCGCGCAAGGATTTGTGCCAAAACGCGTTTTCGGCATGCACATGCATCTTTTGGTAGACGCGGACGTTGTTTTCCGCAAAACCGCAAGATGTGCATGCAAATGGTGCTTTCGCCAGAACGCGCACGTGGATTTCTACCAAACGACGTCCTAAGCATGCCGATGCTGCTCTTTTTAGCACCCGCGCACGGATTGGCGCCAAAACGCGTTTTCAGCATGCAGATGCATCTTTTGGTAGACGCGGACGTTGTTTTCTGTAAAACCACAAGATATGCATGCAAATGGTGCTTTTGGCAGAACGCGCACGTGCATTTCTACCAAACGACGTGCTAAGCATGCCGATGCTGCTCTTTTTAGCACCCGCGCACGGATTGGTGCCAAAACGCGTTTTCAGCATGCACATGCATCTTTTGGTAGACGCGGACGTTGTTTTTTGCAAAACCACAAGATATGCATGGGAATGGTGCTTTTGGCAGAACGCTCAGGTGGATTTCTACCAAACGACGTGCTAAGCATGCCGATGCTGCTCTTTTTAGCACCCGCGCATGGATTTGTGCCAAAACGCGTTTTAATCATGAACATGCATCTTTTGGTAGACGCGGACGTTGTTTTCTGCAAAACCGCAAGATATGAATACAAATGGTGCTTTTGGCAGAACGCGCACGTGGATTTCTACCAAACGACGTGCTAAGCATACCGATGCTGCTCTTTTTAGCACCCGCGCACGGATTGGTGCCAAAACGCGTTTTCAGCATGCACATGCATTTTTTGGTAGACGCGGACGTTCTTTTCTGCAAAACCACAAGATATGTATGCAAATGGTGCTTTTGGCAGAACGCGCACGTGGATTTCTACCAAACGACGTGCTAAGCATGCCGATGCTGCTCTTTTTAGCACCCGCGCACGGATTGGTGCCAAAACGCGTTTTCAGCATCCACATGCATCTTTTGGTAGACGCGGACGTTGTTTTCTGCAAAACCACAAGATATGCATGCGAATGATGCTTTTGGCAGAACGCGCACGTGAATTTCTACCAATCGACGTGCTAAGCATGCCGATGCTGCTCTTTTTAGCACCCGCGCATGGATTTGTGCCAAAACGCGTTTTAAGCTTGCACATGCATCTTTTGATAGACGCGGACGTTCTTTTCTGCAAAACCACAAGATATGCATGCGAATGGTGCTTTTGGCAGAACGCGCACGTGGATTTCTACCAAACGACGTGCTAAGCATGCCGATGGTGCTCTTTTTAGCACCCGCGCATGGATTTGTGCCAAAACGCGTTTTAAGCATGCACATGCATCTTTTGATAGACGCGGGCGTTGTTTTCTGCAAAACCACAAGATATACAACCAAATGGTGCTTTCGGCAGAACGCGCACGTGGATTTCTACCAAACGACGTCCTAAGCATGCCGATGCTGCTCTTTTTAGCACCCGCTCACGGATTGGTGCCAAAACGCGTTTTCAGCATGCAGATGCATCTTTTGGTAGACGCGGACGTTGTTTTCTGCAAAACCACAAGATATGCATGCGAATGGTGCTTTTGGCAGAACGCGCACGTGGATTTCTACCAAACGACGTGCTAAGCATGCCGATGCTGCTCTTTTTAGCACCCACGCATGGATTTGTGCCAAAACTCGTTTTAAGCATGCACATGCATCTCCTTGAGTCGCCAGGATGGCTCCTTTTCTAGGGGGCAGTTGTAGCGAAGAAGACTGCGCGCCCTATGGACGCACTATCATCATCGGCCCACCGACGAAAAGGGGTTCGCGCTCTCGGTGTCTGACGCTCGGCTGAGACGGTCGCGTTCCTGACTGCTCAATAAACCGCATTACAGTATATCCGTTGCCAAGAATCGATGATGCCATTGTCTCCCTCCAGGGTGCAGAATATTTCTCTTGTCTAGACATCCGATCCGGGTGCTGGCAAATCCCCATGCACGAAGCGGACAAGGACAAGACAGCCTTTGCAAACACCAGACGGACTTTACGAGTTCAACGTCATGCCCCTTCGGTTTATGTAATGCTCCTGCAACATTTGAACGCATGATCAACACAGTTTTACGTGGCCTTAAGTGGAAGACCTGCCTGTGCTATTTAGATGGCATCGATATTTTTTCTAGAACTTTTCGTCAGCACCTTGAGCGTTTGGGCAAAGTTTCTACATCCATTTGCAACGCTGGACTCCAACTCCACACAAAGAAATGCCATTTTGCCAGAAAGAACATCAAAGAGTTGGGCCACCTCATCAGCAAGGATGGCGTTCGGCCAGATCCCGGCAATGTTGCTGCCATGCTTCGTTTCCCTCACCCAGAGAACCACGAACATTTAAGAAGTTTCTTGGGCCGGGCATCCTACTTTCCCCGCTTCATCAGTCATTTTGCTGCCGTGGCGTTGGCGCTGCACAAGTTGCTCACGTCGGGCACTGCTTTCCCTTGGACAGACGACTGCGAACATTCTTTCGAAGCCCTCAAGCAAGCATTAACCACCGACCCTGTCCTCTGTCACTTCGATGAGAATGCACCAACTTGTGATACTACCTCACAAGAGAGAGTTGTTGCCTAAGTCAGCCGCGCATTAACGGCTGCCGAAAAGAACTACTCGATCACGGAGCATGCAGGAATGTCTCGCTGTAGTATGGGCGATACAAAAGTTTCGACCATACCTTTACGGACGCCACTTCACGGTCATAACCGACCACCACGCCTTATGCTGCTTGCCGTCGATCAAAAATTTATCTGGACGCCTCCGTAGCTGTGTGGTCCGATTACAAGAGTACGATTTTCATGTTGTCTACAAGTCTGGGAAAAATCATCACGGTGCAGACGCTCTGTTTCGCTGCCCTCTGCACTATTATCTTCGAGAAAAGACGGGGAATGCGGGAGATGGAAATTCAAGCCGATGAGCAAAACGTGAACAAGGTGAATGCAGGAGCGAACGTTTCGACAAGTGGACTTGTCTTCTTCAAGGCGACGTATGCTTTCATCGCCACAGTGTATATAGGTGGGGTTCTTCTAAAGGGGAGAGGGTGTGAGGCGGCAGGATGCGGAAACGAGGGTAAATGTGTTAGCGTGTACAAGGTCAAAGCCAGGGCACAACTTCGAGTACATCTCTACATTGCTCGTAACTTAATAATGAGAATAAGTCGCCACTCTCGTTATTACCTCTAGCGGTTACTGGTACGCTATCTTCCAATCGCGTCACTCAGTTCGCCTCGTGTCAATGTTCTGACCCCTGCTGCAACAGCATTACCCAACACCTGTGCGGAACTACTTCTGCACCAAATCGATGAGCAAAACGTGAACAAGGTGAATGCAGGAGCCAACGTTTCGACAAGTGGACTTTTCTTCAAGAAGACAATTTCACTTGTCGGGCCTTGAAGAAGACAAGTCCACTTGTCGAAACAATGGCTCCTGCATTCACCTTGTTCACGTTTTGCTCATCGTCTTGAATTTCCATCTCCCGCATTCCCCGTCTTTTCTCTAGATTTCTGCACCAAATGCCAGATTACGTCGACAACTGTGACAATTTAGGCTCGACGAAGATGCGCTGCACCGCTACATTTACAACTCCAACGGACACCGCTGGGTACTTGTTCTTCCACGCTCGATGCGCACACAAGTCCTTAAAGCCCTTCACGACGACCGATATGCTGGCCATTTGGTTTTCCACAAAACATACTACCGCGTTAGCAGCCGTTTCTTCTGGCCAGGCATGTCTGCCTTTGTGGCGAAGTACGTTGCTTCTTGCGTCCAGTGCCAACGGTGGAAATGACCGACTTCGCCTCCTGCTGGGCTTTTACAGCCCATCCCATGTCCCGAGACACCGTTTGCCATCGTTGGGATAGACCTAGTCGGCCCTCTGCCCATAACGCCGGCAGGTCATCGATGGATCATGACAGCTGTTGATTAGCTCACACGTTACGCAGAGACCGCTCCTCAACGCTCTAGTTTGGTCTCCGACGTCGCCACCTTCTTTCTGGATGCCAATGTGCTGCGTCGTGGTTCACCTCTTGTACTGTTAAGCGACCGCGGCAAGACTTTCATGTCAACAATGATAGCAGTAATCGGCGCCTGTGGCACAGTTCATAAGACGACATCCGCATATCACCCTCAAACAAATGGCTTAACAGAGAGATTTCATCGCACAATAATAGATATGATATTAATGTATATCGGGCCAAACCACGACAACTGGGACAAACTTCTACCTTTTGTGACCTTTGATCAGAACACCACTATCCAACGAACTACGGGGTACTCACCTTTCTACCTAGTTTACGGTCGTTTTCGACGTCGCTTTCTTCAATGCCCCAGCTAACACCTCGGCCAGTACACCTGACCAGTTCGTCTCGAGACTTGAGGAATGCCATGCTCGCTTTAACACTGAAGTCAGCCAGCTAGATTGCAAGCAACGTTACGACATCTATCGTCGCGACGTCTCCTTTCGTCCTGGAGAGGAAGTACTCCTTTGGACGCCCATTCGTACACCCGGTTTGTGTGAAAAGTTTGAATCCCGCTTCCTTTGACCCTATATTATTAATGAACAAACATCCCCCATGAACTATCACGTTACTCCCGTACACGTTTCTTCGGACCATCATTATCGTGGTTCAGAGATCGTTCACGTTTCCCGCCTCAAGCGATTCGTTCGGCGTTTCCCTCCTATCTAAGTCGCGGCCTTACTGGCGGCTTGCGT
Source organism: Dermacentor variabilis (assembly GCF_050947875.1). NCBI lineage: Eukaryota > Metazoa > Arthropoda > Arachnida > Ixodida > Ixodidae > Dermacentor > Dermacentor variabilis. The sequence goes on from NC_134571.1 coordinate 237,651,688, forward strand.
GTGAGGGGAAGTTAGTGTGAGAATTATCCATACGCGTCATATTCCCACCTGTACATACTCATCATCACGGTTTTGGGGCCTGGTGGTGGGGCTGTCACTCGACTAAATAAAGAAGAGGCTGGCTGCCGAAAGCTCGTCTCACAACATGTATATATATATATATATATATATATATATATATATGTATATGTATAGACTCTTCGTAACGAGAGGGATTAGCCGTTCCACTTTGTATGAGAAGCAAAGAGGTAAACCCTAGTAAGTATGAAAACAAAACATGAAACACGAGAACGCTACGCTCAACATGATCTTGAATTGCGGCGCGAAGTGACATGGACAGAAACTAGAAGGCGACAGGACGAGCGCTCGTCCTGTCTCCTTCTAGTCTTTGTCCGTGTCACTTCGCGTTACAGTCCAAGATCATGTTACCGAGCGAACTTGCCCAACTTTCGATCCTTTTGCGCTACGCTCAATACTCGTCATGTTCCACAAGAATCGGCACAGCTCATTCTGTGTTGTCGGAGCATGCTTCTGGGAGAAAGGTAAAACGAGAAAACGGCAAGGAAAAAAAATAGAGGCTGTTGATAAGATTCGAGCCCTCTTCATTTGGAACATTTATTACGATCGAATCAGGTGCATCTCGGCGCCGGTGTAATTTCCGCCACGATGCTTCGCGTCCAATGAGACGGCGGCCGCTCTCCGTACGCTCTAGGTTCGAGGAAGGCGGGCGAGACCAAGCAGGCTTGGTCTCGTGCGTGCAAGGGTAGGGAGGAAGCACGCTGTTTTGCTTTGATCGTAAGACAGCAGGGACCAAGTTCTGTGCATTGTTTCGTCCCTGCGCTTCGGGGCGGCTTAGTCTAGCTTGAGGTGGCTTATAATAATAATAATATTTGGGGTTTTACGTGCCAAAACCACTTTCTGATTATGAGGGACGCCGTAGTGGAGGACTCCGGAAATTTTGACCACCTGGGGTTCTTTAACGAGCACCTAAATCTAAGCACACGGGTGTTTTCGCATTTCGCCCCCATCGAAATGCGGCCGCCGTGGCCGGGATTCGATCCCGCGATGAGGTGGCTTATCATACCTTGCTGGTGAAGCAGCGCACTGACACGGACACAGTGAAGACACACAAGAAAAGATGACTACTGTGTCTCCACTGTGTCCGTGTCAGTGCGCAGCTTCCCCATCAAGGTATGATGATTTATCACCAAGTAGCCCAACTTTTCACATTATTGAGGTGCCTTACTATATACAAGGAAGTGCAGCGCGGTCATTGTTGTGTGCTACCAGTCATTTCCAATGGATATCTTTCTTTAGTTTATTGAAGGGAATTCGCGGCTCAGTACACTCGCGTAGTAAGTCCGATTGTTTGAAGCAGATTGTCTTGTGCCCACAAGGCGTCACCAGTAGGTATGCCAGTCGGGCAATATAAGTATAGGCTTTGATCAGTGAGTGTTCTATAGAGAGTAGTCGTTAATTTATTGCCACTGAAAGAAGTAGCGTGAATTCGAATATGTTTATACTGCCTTTTGAATGTTCATGCGAAAATTATAAATCATGGAGACTTTACAAGTTTTCCTTCTCCCTGCCGCCAAAGATGGAACATATCGCCAATACAGCCCTTGCAGTATGCTTTCGAATACCAGAAAGAAAAACACGTGTGCTCATTTTGAACAACACGTGCGACAAAATTCGCATAAATACGTCCTGCAGTTCTGCCCATCAATGTAGAACTAGCCTGGAAGTTATGATTACGTTATATTTTATACAGGCGGTTTATTTTATTTCATTTATTCATACATGCTGCAACCTCAGTGAGGCTATTGCAGGAGTGGGCATAAACAAGCATTGAATTGTTTCTGTGCTAGTGACCGAATGTTGCCCGGTAATGAATTCTAGACTTCAATTTTGATGAAAAAAAGTGGTTTTAAAGGAATCAGTGTGGGCAAGAAAGGTTGAGATATTTTGCGCACGGTACTTCTCGTACATGAGGGTTTGGTAAAAGTCACATAGTTATCTATGTTATCTATGTGACTATGAGAGGAGAGGCGAGGAGAATTGATTAGGGTGTGAAGGAATTTTAGGCACTCAAGTTTGCGACGCTAAGCAAGAGGAGTAAGACCAAGTAGAAGAAGAAAGTTAGACAGTGAAAGCTCCTTGTCATATCGCTTACAAACAAAACGCACTGCCTTTTTTTGCATTGATTCTAGTTTTTTGACGCCACAGTGTTTGTACGGATTCCATGCAACGCAGCCATATTCGAGGATGGGGCGAATGAGGGTTTTATATGTAAGAAGTTTGGTTTCTTGAGGAGCAAGAGGCAGCGTACGATGTAAGTAACCTAGTCTTTTACTGGCCTTGTTACAGGTGACATCAATGTGTTTCGACCATGACAAATCCTGTGTTAATAGGATACCGAAATATTTCAATTCGAAGATTTTGTTTAAAGTAATATCGTTAAAGGCACAGGCAAAGAAGGAATAGCATGAGCGTCGTGTAAAAGACATGGAAAAAGTTTGGAATAGTTGATATTTATTTGCCATGCTTTGGACCAGTTACAGATGTCAGAAAAATAATTGCTAAGGACAATATAATCAGTAGCAGATTTAATTGTATGATATAAAAGGCAATAATCTGCAAAAAGGCGTAGTTTAACTGAGGTATGTAGGGGGAGATAATTAATATAAAGCAGGAATAATAGAGGAACCAGTACTAAGCCTTCGGGACGCCTAATGGAACAGGCATTAGTGGTAAATTAGTAGAGTTGAAACATACATATTGCGAACGCTGGGAAAGAAAGTTCGATATCCAGCCAACTAAAGATACACTTTTCAGCATAGCGAACAGCTTATGCATTAGTTTAGAGTGTGAGACTTTGTCGAAGGCCTCTGCAAAGTCTATAATAATAGCATCCATCTGGTCTCCTATGTCAAAAGAGCTGCTGATGTCACGGATGAATTCTGTCAGTTTTGTTATAATGGCAAGGCCACGTCTAAAACCATGCTGGAAAGTGCCTGTTAGTTTCAAGAAAGCGCATAATAGGATTAAAGATAATGTGTTCGAGTAATTTGCATGAGTGAGCTGTTATGTAGATTGGCCTATAGTTAGATAACAATTAAACGTTACGCGACTTAAATAAGGGCAGAACTGAAGCAAGTTTCCATGAGGGAAAAAGGTGGCGCTAGAGAGTGATTTTCTAAAGATAATTGATAGACATATGCTGCACCAAAGAGAGTATCGGACGAGAAAAACAGTCGGGATACCGTCAGGACCACACGACTTCTTGGTGTCTAAGTTCAGGTTTAAGTTGGGTACACCCTCAGAAGACAGAGATATATCGTCGATTCGAGGGTATGATTCGGAATCAAAAATAAGGGTTACAGAGTTATCAGTTGCAAATACAGAGTGGAGGTAGGTGTTAAAAGAAGGAGCTATTGTCTGCGAATCAGAAACTGCAACATTGTCAATTATTGATGTGTCCAATAATGACCCAGGTAGTAGGATTGCTTTCCAACATTTACGGGGATTACACGTCATTAATTTCGGCAAGGTTACCTTGTAATAAAATTATTTTGCAGCAACGATTTTAGAACAGAGTTTTCGTTTAGCGCTATGGAATTGCGTGAGTTTTGTTGAGCCACCAGAGCGTTTCGATCGCCGTAATCTAGTCACACGACGTGATAAATGCAATAGGTCACTAGTCATCCAAGGAATTTCGGTGTTTGTTTTCTTTGTTTTGAAAGGAGTAAAATGGTTGATACACTTACTGACAAGATTTTCGAAGAAACTTGTCGATGCATCAGCATCACTAGTGGTACTTATTAGTTCAAACTCATGAAAAGAATTGCATAGGGCGTCTGTTATTACCAAATGATCTGGGCGAATAAAGTAAGGGCATTTGCGGTAGATATAGCGGCACTTAGGGACGACAGAGCCTTATGTAGTGCTCTTCTGGGTCGTTAAGGTATAAATAAATAAATAAATAAATAAATAAATAAATAAATAAATAAATAAATAAATAAATAAATAAATAAATAAATGAACAAATAAATAAATGCCTGGAACTGCAATGAACACAGCACTGTGGTCAGACATTCCATCAATAATATCGCATTCGTTATCGCATTCGCATTCATCTCTCTTGATGGAGATACGAAAAAGAAACATCATAAAGGTAAAATTAACTTATAATCCAGGTTCACTCTCAGCACGCGATATTGCAACTCCCTCTATCTATGTGCTTTCGCCAGGAATGTTTTATATTAAAGGCGCGGCTTTGCACACATACATGGAAGTGCTGCTTCTGGCACCTGATATATAAAAAAACAACCTTTTTCACGTTCGCGTATCCCTTTTGCGAACCTTCTCGACTTTGCTGCCTGCAGCTGCTGCTACTCCTACCGGCAGCTGAAGCTGCGGTCTTGCCGAAGAAGCTCGCACGCAGAAAATAAACAAAACTGCGTGTGCAGTGGTGCTCCCAGCTAGCACAACAGCCGCATTCTTAGACCACTAGGCAACCACAGCAGGTCCCAGTGACCATGTGGCTCCCTGAGACGGTTGGTGCTTGCATCACGACGCGGAGCATGTGCCCTAGCGCATTAGGCAGGAATGAAACGGGAAAATAATAGCTAACATCACCACTGCTCTTGGTGCCGCAGTTTGTCTGCAAGGACCTGACAGTCTACAAACAGTGCCTTTGTCCTCGTGACACCATTAACACAATCTCACAATGTGCATTCGCACAAACCGCTGTTTACATTTCTGCATAGCCTGTGAGCGTTGTAGTGCATAAGCATAAAGACTGCGTCTAAATAAAGCCGTGGTTTTGCAAATTGCAGCCTGAGGCTGCAATTTGCAAAAACGACAGACACACCATATTCGGTTCATAGCGTTTACTTAGACAGATGCTCATGGTGTCTGCATTATTTTTTTTTTCATTCACATAGGTGGTCTCACACACAGGTCTACAAGAGACATCCAAGCAAAGCAAGTCTCAACGAATGCAGGCGCAGAAAGTGTAGCTGTGCGCAATCTAAGTGCACCGTCGGGCAGCGCCACAGTTGCCGATTCGCAGTGTGCCACGGGAAATTATTTTCTTTGAAGTCTACCACATTTTACGCCTTTCCCAATCCTCGTATATTCAGAATTAGCGCGTTGTTCTCACGGATACGCTATTTAAGTACTGGGTATGACTAGCTTTATTTCCACTTAGAGTAGAAAGTAGCATTCAATGTAGGAAACGAATAATTAAAAACAATATTGGAATGAGTCCTTGTCAAAATGGAACACCAGTGTGCAGGTTTCCAAGCATCAGCTAGCAATGGCTGTCTGTGGAAGCTGCAGAGCACTCTTGTAGTCGCAGTCGTCACAATCTGGGTCGAGTTCGTATGTCGGGTGTCGAGAATCACGGAACGAACCGAGAAGGCGGTAGTGCCTTCGCCTACGGTAATCCTTCCACTGGCACCAGCCAAGAACAGCAAATACTAATACGATCGGTACCAAAGACCCGTACACAGCACACGCAAATCTGCTCGAAGACCCACCATCGAACGCACGTTCATTCAGGGGCCGCTGCTGAAAGTAGGCTCTTTCCTCGAACGTCTTATTCGAGGCTGCTACAGATATAGGTGATTTTCCACCTCGGAAAAAAGACCTGCTGCCAAATATTTTTTTAGATGGACCACCGTTCGGTACTACGCTGTCGTAAAACTTGCCTCCTGCATTTGATATGTTGAAACGTTTTCCCATGGAGCTAACGATGGAGATTCCTTCACCGCCTTCTCTTGCAGGAAACCGAGATCGCGGTAGGGATCCAGCCACTATTTCTTCACCTGTGTCGAGGAAGCAGGCCGTCCCAATTACGGTGGTGCATTTTGTCGGCAAGGAAGGCTTCGGTGTGGTGGTCTCATCTTCACATGGTTCTTCGCTAGTAGGCCGCGGTATGACTCCAGGAGGGTGTCCTCGAGGCCGCGTAGAAGGTTGGTGTGCGGCTGGAAGTCGCCCTCGGGGTTGTGGCCACTGTGGCACAACTCGTGGTAGTTCAGGAGGAGGCAGATCAGTCGGTAGGACTCCATTGGACGCCCCTGGAAAACCAGCCATTGGCATTTCTTGTGGCTGGTGTACCGCGCCTCTGAGCGGTAGTCTGCCCGGCATCCTCAGTGGCAGTCCCGCTGGCACAGGCAGTCGTGGCAAGGCGCCACTGATGTCCGGTGGTAGGCGCTGTACAGTAGGGAATCCTTTGAGGCCAAGTGATGGATTGCCTTGCTGCGATTGTCCCGGCCATCGCTGTGGAACTGGAAACCTTGTGAGCGGCGCTGGTTGAAATGGCACATTTTGAGCGCGCACAGGAGGACCACGAGGCTGCAATATTTGGTAATCTCCTTCAGGTCTTGGCAAATCAAAAGGCACCGGTGAGGGTGCTGGAGACGATAAACTGGAACCAGGTTCTTTGTGTCGCTGGTGGCCAGCAGGCCCTGGCTGAAGGCGGCTGCTAACCACTGTAGGGTGGGAACCACGTGGGGGAAGCGGCCCGACATGACTTGGGGATCCCGGAGGTGGTAGCAGCTCACGTTGTCCTGGAGCACTAGGGGGCCCATCGGGACCCCAAGCTGCGAATACCAATGTAGAAGTTCATGTCCATGAAAATGTAGTTTCGCTTTCCGGAGGTTTGTTTAGGTTCGTGGATAGCTCGTGCAGTCTGAATGCTTATATGAATGCCTATAAATATATGTTATATGAATGAATGCTTATATTTGCTCTCCTAAGCGAAATATTGATGGCACGACTGAGTGCCATATTCACGAGAAGATTTACACACATCACGCCGTGAGCATACGGACATTCAGCAATGCATACGAACAGTGTGCGCTTGGACCATTGACTTCGGCCAACATGATCGACATACCATAAATAAAGCGGCCGCACTAATGAGCAAATAGAACTGGTTATTCTGATTACACTACCCTCATATCATGCATGGTGATAACTGGCTCATGGTTTTCAGCAACATCAAGTCTACAAGAAAAATGTTAACTTATTATCTAGGACCATGTCACTCATTTCACCCACACGCTTTGCGTTGCGTGGTGTTGAACGCATTTCATATACGGAAAATTGTCGTCTGTTAATATGTTAACTAAATATGGTTCGTCTAGCCACAGGCGCCACCTATGAGTTGAGGGGGGTGCCCATGCGTACCCCCAATGTGTCATTACCATAGCTACGTTATCCACATAATTTGAGGCTTCCTTTAGGTTGCCTCAACATTTTCACTTAAAATTTTATTGTGGGTAAAAGCTTACTGCATCACTGTTGTAGCGGACGTGCCGACGGCTTTCACTTATCACTTTCAATTTATTTCTGCACGGCCTGACAACAGAACAGCTCATAGGAAGCACCAGCGGTGGCTACCTCATCCGTATTTTTTTTACTTCAACGTTATATATATATATATATATATATATATATATATATATATATATATATATATATATATATATATATATATATATATATATATATATATACTTTTTCTACTAACACTGTGCACCGACGATATATTTAATATACACACAGTACAAACTTTATTACAACTTTAAGGAGAAGGAGGTAGCCAACTAACAATTATTTTAAGGGCATAGATAACGTATGCTTAGAGGGTGAATATGTTGCTTTATGTTCTCCTCGCTTCGAATTGCTCTGCGTGCATTTTTGACGTTGAAAACAGCCGGTAGGCTTCAGTGATCCCTTTCTTGAAGTCTTTCATCAACAGCATGTGAAATTGACGTGACTATGTCTCAGTATTACTTCTAATGAAGGGAAATATCAGACATCCACCAGTTCGTAGCAATTCCTACAAAGTAAACCCATACGGGTTCCTAGAAAGAAAAGCCTCACAGTTGAAGAAAAATTCGTCCTGGTCCGGGAGAAGAACCCGGGACCACCGCCTTTCTGGAGCAGCCGCTCTACCATCTGAACTAACCAGGCGGCTAACAGATGGCAGGGCGAAGTCGAATGTGTCGAACACACGAAGCAAAGGCAAGATCCCCAAGGCAAGCACCAGCACCACTTCTCTCCACCTTGCGGTTTCTGCAGAACTATTGCATCAAACTCTTGCCTTTGCTTCGTGCTGTCGACAAATTCGACTTCGCCCTGCCATGTGCTAGCCGCCTGGTTAGTTCAGATGGTAGAGCGGCTGCCCCAGAAAGGCGGTGGTCCCGGGTTCGAGTCCCAGACCAGGACGAATTTCTTCAACTGTGAGGCTTTTCTTTCGTGGAACCCGTATGGGTTTCCTTTGTCACAATGGCTAGCAACGGGTGGATGTCTGATTTTTCCCTTTATTAATTACTTCTCTCCACCTTGCGAGTTTTCGCAGAACTAATCCCTCAGTATTGCTTCTCTTTACACTAAGCAACGTCTCCAACTTCTTCTGATTCTTCTTAAATTCTAATTTTTGTAAGAGAGTCTAATAATTTGGAACATTTGCTAGGGATTGAGTTAAACATCCCTGCTCCCGGTGCCACGCAATTTTCCAACGGAATAAAAAGAATCCGCGTGTTGATAAAATTGCATAAACAGGCCTGGAGTGTGGCATCATCCTGGTGACCAGAACCGGTAACGCACTCCCTCACCAGAGCAGGATTGGCCACCCTGGTGCAGTACTTGGCTACAACCTCCTATATGTACACAAAAATCAAACCATGGCTCTCAGTCACCAGCAGCTGCGAAGCAACTGACCAGGGCGGCGGTCACACCTGCGACGCAGCAAAGGGTGTTAAGAATCCCTGGCTCCGGACAGGCCGCCATTGGAATCTCAACGTGGCAACGTTTAACGCTAGAAAGTTATCTAGTGAGGCGAGTGTAGCAGTGCTATTGGAGGAATTAGAGGGCAGTAAATGGGATATAATAGGGCTCTGTGAAGTTAGGAGGCCGGAAGAAGCATATACAGTGCTAAAAAGCGGGCACGTCATGTGCTACCGGGGCTTAGCGGAGAGACAAGAACTAGGAGTCCGATTACTGCTTAATAAGGATATAGCTGGTAACATACAGGAATTCTATAGCATTAACGAGAGGGTTGAAGGTCTTGCTGTGAAACTTAATAAGAGGTACAACTTGAAGTTCTTATGGGTCTACGCCCCTACATCAAGTCATGATGACCAGGAAGTCGAAAACTTCTATTAAGACGTGGAATCGGCGATGGGTAAAGTCAAAACAAAATACGCTGTACTGATGGGCGACTTCAATGCCACGGTAGGCAAGAAGCAGGCTGGAGACATGGGGGAATGTGGCATAGGCTCTAGGAATAGCAGGGGAGAGTTAGTAGTAGAGTTTACAGAACAGAATAATATGCGGATAATGAATACCTTCTTCCGCAAGCGGGATAACCGAAAGTGGACATTGAGAAGCCCGAATGGCGAGACTAGAAATGAAATAGACTTTATACTCTGCGCTAACCCTGGCATAATACAAAATGTGGACGTGCTCGGCAAGGTGCACTGCAGTGACCATAGGATAGTAAGAACTAGAGTTAACCTACACTTGAGGAGGGAACGGAAGAAACTGGTACATAAGAAGCCGATCAATGAGTTAGTGGTGAGAGGGAAAATTGAGGAATTCCGGATCAAGCTACAGAACAGGTATTCGGCTTTAACTCCGGAAGAGGACCTTAGTACTGAAGATATGAACGACAATCTTAGAGGCATCATTAAGGAGTGTGCAATAGAAGTCGGTGGTAGCTTCGTTAGACAGGATGCCAGTAAGCTATCGCAGGAGACGAAATAGCTGATCAAGAAACGCCAATATATGAAAGCCTCTAACCCTAGAGCTAGAATAGAACTGGCAGAAGTTTCCAAGTTAATCAACAAGCGTAAGACAGCTGACATAAGAAAGTATACAATACCACCATAGGGCCTGTAAGGCATTCTAAATAAATAAATCAAATTAAATAAAGAAGGAAGTATATTATGGATAGAATTGAACATGCTCTCAGGGACGGAGGAAGCCTAAAAGCAGTAAAGAAGAAACTAGGAATAAGCAAGAATCAGAGGTATACTTTAAGAGACAAAGCCGGCAATGTCATTACTAATATGGAAGAGATAGTTCAAGTGCCTGAGGAGTTCTATAGAGATATATACAGTAACAGTGGTACCCACGACGATAATATATGGTAGAATTGTCTAGAGGAATTTGAAATCCCACTAGTAAGGCCGCAGGAAGTAAAGAAAACCTTGGGAGCTATGCAAAGGGGGAAGGCAGTGAGGGAGGATCAGGTAACAGCACATTTGTCGAAGGATGGTGGGCAGATTGTTCTAGGAAAACTGGACACCCTGTATACGCAATGCCCCATGACTTCGAGTGTACAGGAACTTTCGAAGGACGCTAACGTAATAATAATCCATTAGAAAGGGGATGCCGAAGAGTTGAAAAATTATAGACCGATCAGCTTAGTGTCCGTTGCCTACAAAGCGTTTACTACGGTAATCGCAAATAGAATAAGGAACACGTTAGACTTCTTTCAACCAAAGGACCAGGCAGGATTCCGCAAAGGCTACTCATCAATAGACCCTAGTCACACTATCAATCTGGAGATAGAGAAATGTGCGGAATATAACCAACCCTTATATATAGCTTTCATTCATTACGGGAAAGTGTTTGGTTCAGTCAAAACTTCAGCAGTGATGGAGGCATTACGGAATAAGTGTGTAGACGAGCCGTATGTACAAATACTGAAAGATATCTATAGGGGCTCCAGAGCCACAGTAGTCCTCCATAAAGAAAACAACAAAATCCCAATAAGGAAAGACGTCAGGCAGGGAGATACCATCGCTACAATGCTATTGACAGCGTGTTTAGAGGAGGTATTCAGAGACCTAGATTGGGAAGAATCGGGGATAAGGGTTATTGGCGAGTAACCTGCGATTCGTTGATAATATTGCCTTGCTTGGTAACACGGGGGACCAATTTCAGTGCATGCTCACTGACCTGGAGAGGCAAAGCAGAAGGGTGGGTCTAAAAATTATTCTGCAGAAAACTAAAGTAATGTTTATCAGTCTCGGAATAGAAGAGCAGGTTATGATAGGTAGCGAGGCACTGGAAGTGGTAAGGGAATACATCTACTTAGGTCAGGTAGTGACCGCGGATCTGGATCATGAGATTAAATAATCAGAAGAATAAGAATGGGCTGGGGTGCGTTTGGCAGGCATTCTCAGATCACGAACAGCAGGTTGCCATTATCCCTCAAGAGAAAAGTGTATAATAGCTTTGTCTTACCAGTACTCACGTACGGGGCAGAAACCTGGAGGCTTACGAAAGGGGTTCTACTTAAATTGAGGACGACACAACGAGCTATGGAAAGAAGAATGATAGGTGTAACGTTAAGGGATAAGAAAAGAGCAGATTGGGTGAGGGAACATGAGGGAAAGTGTACGTGGAGGAGCCCGAATGACGAGACCAGAAATGAAATTGACCTTATACTCTGCGCTAACCCTGGCATCATACAAGATGTGAACGTGCTCGGCATGGTGTGATGAAGGAATCATAGGATAGCAAGAAATTGAATTAGCCTAGACTTGAGAAGGGAACGGAAACAAGTGGCACATAAGAAGCCGATCAATGAGTTAGCAGAAAGAAGGAAAATAGAAGAATTCCGGATCAAGCTACAGAACAAGTATTCGCCTTTAACTCAGGAAATGGATGTTAGTGCTGTAGCAAGGAACGACAATATTATTGGCATCATTAAGCAGTGCGCAATAGAAGTCGGTGGTAACACTGTTAGACAGGATACCAGTAAGCTACCGCAGGAGACGAAAGATTTGATCAAGAAACGCCAATGTATGAAAGCCTCTAACCCTACAGCTAGAATAGAACTGGCAGAACTTTCCAAGGTAATCAACAAGCGTAAGACAGCTGACATAAGGAAGTATAATATGAATACAATTGAACATGCTCTCAGGAACGAAGGAAGCCTAAAAGCAGTGATGAAGTAACTAGGAATTGGCAAGGATCACATGTATACGTTAAGAGACAAATCCGGCAATATCATTACTAATATGGATGAGATAGTTCAAGTGGCTGAGGCATTCTATAGAGATTCATACAGTACCAGTGGCATTCACGATGATAATGGAAGAAAGAATAGTCTAGAGGAACTTGAAATCCCTCAGGTAACGCCGGAAGAAGTAAAGAAGGCCTTGGGAGCTATGCAAAGGGGTAGAAAAGGGGCAGAAAAGGGGGAAGGCAGCTGGGAAGGATCAGGTAACAGCGGATTTGTTGAAGGATGGTCGGCAGATTGTTCTAGGAAAACTGGGCACCCTTTATACGCAATGCATCATAACTTCGAGCGTACCAGAATCTTGTTACAACGCTGACATATTCCTAATCCACAAGAAAGGGGACGCCAAAGACTTGAAAAATTATAGACCGATCAGCTTACCGTCCGTTGCCTACAAAGTATTCACTTAGGTAATCGCAAATTGAATCAGGTACACCCTAGACTTCTGCCAACGAAAGGACCACGCAGGATTCCGTAAAGGCTACTCAACAATAGACCATATTCACACTATCAATCAGGTGATAGAGAAATGTGCGGAATATAAACAACACTTATATATAGCTTTTATTGATTATGAGAAAGCATTTGATTCAGTCGAAACCTCAGCACTCATGGGGGCATTACGTAATCAGTGTGTAGACGTGCAGTATGTAAAAATAATGAAAGATATCTATAGCGGCTCCACTGCCACCGTAGAGCTTCATAAAGAAAGCAACAAAATCCCAATAAGGATAGGCGTGAGGCAGGGAGATACGATATCTGCAATGCAATTTACAGCGCGTTTAGAAATGGGGATAAGAGTAAATGAAGAATACCTTAGTAACTTGCGATTCGCTGATGATATTGCCTTGCTTAGTAACTCAAGGGCTCAAGTGCAATGCATGCTCACTGACCTCGAGAGGCAAAGCAGAAGAGTAGGTTCTAAAAATTAATCTGCAGAAAACTAAAGTAATGTTTAACAGTCTCGGAAGAGAACAGCAGTTTACGATAGGTAGCGAGGTACTGGAAGTGGTAAGGGGATGCATCGACTTAGGGCAGGTAGTGAAAGCGTATCCGGATCATGAGACTGAAATAATCAGAAGAATAACAATGGGCTGGATTGCGTTTGGCAGTCGTTCTCGGCTCATGAACAGCAGGTTGCCATTATCCCTCAAGAGAAAAGTGCATAACAGCTGTATCTTACCAGTACTCAGGTACAGGGCAGAAATCGGGAGGCTTATGAAAAGGGTTCTACTTAAGTTGAAGACGAGGCAACGGGCTACGGAAAGAAGAATGGGAAGCCGAGACAGATTGGCTGTCTAAAAATGGCATGTTTAATGGTGGGGGTTTGTTCTTTGCATCTCTCGGACCATAGTCAAATGATGACACTGCTTCAAATTCTTTCTTTGAGATCAAGTGACTAGATATTAGAGATTTTAGAACGTGCCGCAGAACACATTCTCCTCCCTCTTCCAAGATGTCGTGAGTTAGATCTGGAGGCAACTACCGGGTCACATCAAAATACTGCAACTGCAGAAGAGGCGATACCTCATTCACGCCATACAAGAACTTGTTAACTGCGTTCACAGTATCTGCTTGAAGATTCAACTGGCGCCTCTTTAACGTACGGGCCTGGTACATCGTTTCACTAGTTTTTTTCAGCCAAATGCTTTATTGATACCATGGTGTACCTGCAAACTCGTGCTTTGCTGACACAACAAGAATATCCACCTAGGCGGTTTAAGAAAATATGATCACCGCAAAAGGCAAGCACAACAGTGGCACGTATCTTCTCTCCCCTGATTGTAACTGTGAGGCTGTCCTTGTACATGTGTTCTAAGTCGTCTAGCATTGGTTGCAATACTTTGTCTAAACCTTGAGTCTTCACATCGGCATAGCGCACGAGCATGACTAAATAGATGTTGTCAAGGTGTGACCTGTGCTTGGCGTGAAGGTTTAACGAGGCACAGTACACAGCAAGGCACCTGCGCTTGCCTCGCTTGGCACCCAATGAATTTACCACTTCAATCTCATCAGTATCGAACAAATTGATGATGGTGTGTGTGCTACCCTCAGGGATTAGAGCTCGAAGGTGTTTACTGTACACAAGACCATCACTGTAGTAACTGTACATAGTGGGTGCATGATTCACAATGTCAGGCGTCGTTAGATGAGCGGCAATGTCAGGAATTTCACAAACTGCAGTGAGAAGCTTGGGCAATGGAACGTACCTTGCAGCCTGACCCAAATGCTGCTTCTCAGGTGCTACGAAACGAAACGGTTTCACAGCATATTCATCTCGCTGATGTTTGCTATCAAGTCCATGGAAAAGCTCAGCCACAAATTAGCAGTCGTGTAGACGTTGTACATCAGGAGCTGATGCCGATGCTTTCATGGCATCTGCAATCTCATTACTGTAAGTCTTTAGCACTAGTTCGAACATCGCATGCAATTCGGCAAACTCGTTGACAGCTGCTGTTTGTGGCAGACAATGTTTCTCTGCGATACAGAAAAGGAAATTCCATATAGTTAACTTTGCCTGCCTGAGAAAGCACTCGAAGCGACCAAGTGGAGCCGTTGTTGGCTCCGACGACAAGTCATCTGTGGAAGGTCGTTCACTGGAAACGTACACGCTGGCATCAGTGCTTGTGGAAACTGTTCGCTGTCCTGCACATCTGAATTTTCTCCACCAGCAGGCTGGTCAGTGCGTAGCTGTTGCAAAGTGCTGCTGTTTTTTTCAAGTAAGTTACGATGCCGACGATACAGATGCGATCTGTATGAACATAAATTTGCATACGTGCTCGCACAGCCTTCGATGCCACTGCATACATTGAAGTTGGGGTCCACTAGGCCTATGTGCGTTACGACTTGTGTAAGTTGGCATGAGAAGAACAGGCAAATTGGACAATACTTCACATTCATTGTTAGTGCCCCAAGCCACCAAAGTCTCAGAAGTACGCTAGTGCATTTCCTAACCATTCCGGAAACGAAATATTCACATTTCAGGAGTATCGCGGACTTGCCATTGACACGCACGACAGATCGCACAAGCAGCAAAGCGACACAAATTTCATTCAACCAGTTCGCGTGCGCAAACGTCGCTGGTACAGCAGCATACTAGCACGTACTAGATAGTCCTCTAATTCGTACCACTATACGGACTATACCGCTTGCGCATAGCGAAGCATGGACGAAACGCGAGGAGTGAAACATTTTGGTGACCGTTCTTCTCGCGCAGATGATATATGATAGTGAACGCCGCGCGCCGCTATCATCCAATGAGCGCATGTGACGCCTGACTACATTTCTCGCCACTGTAGCATATAGACTGTAGCCTGGCATCGCCCATCCATCCAGTCGGAGCCGAAGCCGCATTGTCAGCGACAACATTCCAAGAGCATTGCCGCTCGCCATTGCACGCGCCCGTCAAACTTGCATCGGTAGTTACCTAATGCTCGTATTGTGCAAAATTTGGTGTTGTCTTAACTGAGAGTTCTCGCAAGCCGTGTGTATTATTTCAAGTTCCGTGATTGCGATGGCGCATCCATTTGTGAGCCATGGCATCAAAATGCTTGGCTATGTACGGCGACAGCAATGTCTTGGTGACTTTCGACTAGCCTTGGAGCCGGCAGGACCTTGTAAACCAGCTTTCGCAGAATGAAATGTTCAAGGATGACGACGTCTGTGCCGTTAGATTGACGGTGGGTGTTCTTGAATTAGCCTCATAATTGTTGCACTCTAAACCGGCTTTTTGTTTTTCTTCTTTGTGTTGGTCATGCGTGTGTTGATCATGCGTGTGTTGCAGTAGCGGTGCAGGTACGGTTAGCGTTTAGAGAAGTTAATTTCAACGTAGCTTGGTGTTCTACTCAAATTGAGGACGACGCAACGAGCTATGGAAAGAAGAATGATAGGTGTAACGTTAAGGGATAAGAAAAGAGCAGATTGGGTGAGGGAACAAACGCGAGTTAATGACATCTTAGTTGAAATGAAGAAAAAGAAATGGGCATGGGCAGGACATGTAACGAGGAGGGAAGATAACCGATGGTCATTAAGGATTACGGACTGGATTCCAAGGGAAGGGAAGCGTAGCAGGGGATGGCAGAAAGTTAGGTGGGCGGATGAGAATAAGAAGTTTGCAGGCACGGCATGGCCACAATTAGTACATGACCGGGGTTCTTGGAGAAATATGGGAGAGGCCTTTGCCCTGCAGTGGGCGTAACCAGGCTGATGATGATGATGATGGTGTTTGTCTTCTCCTACTCCAGCCTTGCGTTTTAGTGCACGAACAGTAGGTCATACATAGGTATTCGTACGATATTTTTTGCATTCAGCACTATGAACCAGACTTGTGAAATCGTCCTTTCAGTGCACACGTGCACTGAAAATCATGTACGTGCTTTGTTGCGGCTTTACAGGCAGATATGTAAGTAAATTTCGCGCGTTTTGCATCCAGAAAGGGGTGGAAAAGTGAATAACCAACTTTAAGATAATTTATAATGAACGCCGCATCTTGTGCCGATGGTACACAGAGACGAGGGCTGCGCAATGCTTATTTATGCCTCATGACGGAAAAGCAGAGGGAAAATACGGAAAAACAAAGGAAATTGTGCTGGCCTGGATATGTGCATCGTATAAATTTGTATAGGGGTGATCAGTAAAAGGCACTATGATTTAACTGTTTGTGTATTCATTCCTGACCACCCCTCTTTTATTAGGCCTAATTCGTAATTGGAAGATTCGCTAACCGGCTGAATAGTTTTCGTTTTAAGTAGCGTATATTCTGGCAGCTTAAGTTGCTCTTCGGCGCCTGTTGACAATGTGCCACAGAAACACAGCTTTCTTACTCTTGGACCTTGGGATCTAGTACCGAACATGCCGAGGTGAACATCTCCTTTGTTGTCATGAGGCACATTGGAGGTGGCAGTGTTCCATGTAAAAGTGCTGACTTAGAAATAATTTAAACATCTGTTTTCTAAAAGCCAGACACAATGACAACTGTACCTAAGGTATGACCACGGAATGCCACTCTGTTTGCTTTAGTTGAAATGTGCTCAGAAACTTAGCGCAGCACTGAGGCCAAACTTCCTCATCGTCCTTAAAGAAGTCATTTTAACCTGGACATTTTCACACATCTTTGATGGGGACTTCGACACCTTTGTTGACATAACAGCAGACTCTGCTATCCACAACAAGGCAAGAATTAATATCAGAGAGACGAACGAAGTGAGGTGAGTGTCACATTAATGCAGGTGTTTGGTATTTAAGTCTTCATCTTAGATTGTGTCAAAGAAGCTTTTTATTTCTTTCGGTTGTCACATCTAAAATTTAGAAAGTTATCCGAAAGCACTGCACAATGTCTTTCCTTTCTTCTCTCATCAACTGTACTGCAGGATAGCAGGTGTCCTTGAAGAAGGCCCGCCATATTCACCACAACAGGCACACCCCGGTCATGTGTACATGCTGCGAAATGGGCCACAGGATATAGCAATGAGCATCGAGAGACACAGGGCTGGACAGTATTTCAAAACCAGGCGTGAGGGTGCTACAGTGGTTATACCACGATCTGTGTCTTCAAACAATGTAAGTCATCATCATAACCTTTTAGAAACCAAGTTTGACACATCTTGGCTTGTGGCTGTCTTGCTGAGCTATGTTGAAAGGAGCCTGCCATTAAAGCTATGTTGACTAAATCAGCTTGCTATGAAAGCTGTCATGTGCTAGAAGCAAAAAAATAATGGTTATTGTATTGTCACGTGGTAGTGACGGTGAAGAAAGAAGCAATACGGTGGAATACAAAACTAGCTTTTATTGGGCGAACCTGTGCCAACAAAAACAGGCTACACTTATAGCACAACGATAGCGGCGAACACGGTCGGCGATCGTCGGAAAACTGATCAGCGGGTCAAGCGCGTCGGCTTTTATAGATCAGTCGTCGAATACTTCAGATTAACTGATGGGACCCGCGTGTCTTCCACAAAGTTCTACACCATTCGTGTCACGCGATGAAATCTGATAACACAAGGTTCGGCGACAACAGACACGCGGATAGAAGCGTCGATAACTTTTCAGAAACGTCGGATACATGCAGGCGCGTCCCTCGCTGAGGGATTACAGTTGTTAAGCGGCGAAACGTAGTTGCCCGATAAAGATAAGTACACGTGTCATTACCCCCCTCTTAGAAAGCATTGACCCGATGCTGTAAACAAACGAAAGTAACAAAGAAAAGCACTCGTAGCAAAGAAAACAACAAACTAAAGGAAGTTCATCAGCGTCCGTAAAATGGTTTAAGGCACACCACGTGGACCACTTCAGATCGTGCGCGGCGCCGCTGTGAGTGCGAAATGCCGACTGGCACGACCTCATAGTCTAGTGCGCCAATACGTCGGATGACCTTGTAGGGTCCGAAATAGCGTCGCAGCAGCTTCTCACTGAGTCCTCGCCGGCGTATCGGGGTCCATACCCAAACACGGTCGCCGGGCTGGTACTCGACGAAGCGTCGTCGGAGGTTGTAGTGTCGGCTGTCGGTACGCTGCTGGGTCTTGATCCGTAGGCGGGCGAGCTGTCGGGCTTCTTCGGCGCGCTGGAGATAGGTAGCGACGTCAAGATTCTCCTCGTCAGTGACGTGCGGCAGCATGGCGTCGAGCGTCGTCGTCGGGTTCCTGCCGTAAACCAACTTGAATGGCGTGATCTGTGTTGTTTCTTGCACCACCGTGTTGTAGGCGAAGGTGACATACGGCAGGACCGCGTCCCACGTCTTGTGCTCGACGTCGACGTACATTGCTAGCATGTCGGCGAAGGTCTTGTTCAGGCGCTCCGTGAGACCATTCGTCTGCGGATGGTAGGCAGTTGTCCTCCTGTGGCTCGTCTGGCTGTACTGCAGAATGGCTTGGGTGAGCTCTGCTGTAAAAGCCGTTCCTCTGTCGGTGATGAGGACTTCTGGCGCACCATGTCGCTGCAGGATGTTCTCGACGAAAAATTTCGCCACTTCGGCTGCGCTGCCTTTTGGTAGAGCTTTGGTTTCAGCAAAGCGGGTGAGATAGTCCGTCGCCACGATGATCCACTTATTCCTGGATGTTGACATCGGAAACGGCCCCAACAAATCCATCCCAATCTGCTGGAATGGTCGACGAGGAGGCTCGATCGGCTGTAGTAATCCTGCTGGCCTTGTCGGTGGTGTCTTGCGTCGTTGACAGTCTCTGCATGTCTTGACGTAACGGGCGACGTCGGCGGTCAGACGCGGCCAGTAATACTTTTCCTGTATCGTCGACAGCGTCCGGAAGAATCCGAGGTGCCCAGCGGTTGGATCGTCGTGTAGGGCATGCAGTATTTCTGGACGGAGCGCTGACGGCAACACAAGAAGGTAGCTGGCGTGGACTGGTGAGAAGTTCTTCTTCACGAGCAGGTTGTTTCGTAGCGTGAACGAAGACAACACGCGCTTAAATGCCCTAGGGACAACGTCGGTGTTCCCTTTCAAATACTCGACGAGGCCTTTTAGCTCCGGGTCTGCTCGTTGCTGTTTAGTGAAGTCTTCCGCGCTTATTATCCCAAGGAAGGCGTCGTCGTCCACGTCGTCTTGCGGCGGGGGATCGATTGGGGCGCGTGATAAGCAGTCGGCGTCGGAGTGTTTTCTTCCGGACTTGTATATTACCGTGACGTCATATTCTTGTAGTCTGAGGCTCCACCGCGCCAGCCGTCCTGAAGGGTCCTTTAAGTTAGCTAGCCAACACAATGCGTGATGGTCACTGACGACTTTGAATGGCCTGCCATAGAGGTAAGGGCGGAATTTAGCTGTAGCCCAAATGATGGCGAGGCATTCCTTTTCAGTCGTAGAATAGTTGCTTTCCGCTTTTGACAGCGACCGGCTAGCATACGATATCACCCTTTCAAGTCCCTCTTTCCTCTGGACTAGGACGGCACCGAGGCCTAGACTACTGGCGTCAGTGTGGATTTCGGTATCGGCGTCCTCGTCGAAGTGTGCAAGTACCGGCGGCGACTGCATGCGTCGTTTGAGTTCGTGAAATGCGTCGGCCTGCGGCGTTTCCCAATTGAACTCGACATCAGATTTCGTTAGATGTATTAGCGGCTCCGCGATGCGCGAAAAGTCCTTGACAAAGCGCCTATAGTAGGCACAAATGCCAAGCAATCTGCGCACTGCCTTCTTGTCGATTGGCGGCGGGAACTTTGCGATGGCAGCTGTCTTCTGCGGGTCGGGGCACACTCCAGATTTGCTGATGACATGGCCTAGGAATAGAAGCTCATCGTAAGCAAAGCGACACTTGTCCGGCTTCAGGGTGAGCCCTGATGACTTGATGGCCTCTAATACTGTCGCAAGCCGCTCAAGGTGATCGTCGAAATTTCCGGCGAAGACGACGACGTCATCCAAGTAAACAAGACAGGTCTGCCACTTCAATCCTGCTAAAACCGTGTCGATCACGTGCTGGAACGTTGCAGGCGCCGAGCACAGTCCAAATGGCATAACCTTGAATTCATAGAGGCCGTCTGGCGTGATGAAGGCGGTCTTTTCGCGATCCCTTTCGTCGACTTCTATTTGCCAGTAGCCAGACTTGACGTCCATCGATGAGAAGTATTTAGCATTGCAGAGCCGATCTAATGCGTCGTCTATCCGTGGGAGGGGGTATACGTCTTCCTTCGTGATTTTGTTCAGTCGACGATAATCGACGCAGAAACGTAGGGTTCCGTCCTTTTTCTTCACTAAAACAACTGGAGACGCCCACGGGCTTTTCGACGGCTGGATGATGTCGTCGCGCAGCATTTCGTCGACTTGTTGTCTTATAGCTTCGCGTTCTCGCGTCGAAACTCGGTAAGGGCTCTGGCGTAGTGGTCGAGCGCTCTCTTTGGTGATTATGCGATGCTTTGCGACTGGTGTTTGTCGAATCCTTGATGACGTCGTAAAGCAGTCTTTGTATCGTCGAAGCAGACTTCTGAGCTGCTGCTGCTTAATCATGGGGAGACTTGGATTTATGTTGAAGTCTGGCTCGGGAACTACGGTCGTCGGGGTAGATGCAACAGAATCTGAGAGGACAAAGGCATCGCTGGTTTCCTGTATTTCCTCGATGAATGCGATCGTCGTGCCCTTGTTGATGTGCTTGAACTCCTGGCTGCAGTTTGTCAGCAACACTGTCGTGTTTCCTCCGTGCAGTCGAGCGATCCCTCTTGCGACGCAAATTTCACGGTCGAGTAGTAGACGTTGGTCGCCTTCGATGACGCCTTCTACGTCAGCGGGTGTTTCGGTGCCGACCGAAATAACGATGCTGGAGCGAGGCGGGATGCTCACTTGATCTTCGAGCACACTCAAGGCGGGGTGACTACAAGGGCTCTCCGATGGTATCGCTTGATCTTCCGACAGCGTTATTGACTGCGACTTCAGGTCGATGATTGCGCCGTGTTGGTTCAGGAAGTCCATGCCGAGAATGACGTCTCGTGAACACTGTTGCAGGATAACGAAAGTGGCAGGGTTAGTCCGGTGATGAATGGTAATTCTTGCCGTGCAGATTCCAGTCGGCGTAATGAGGTGCCCTCCAGCGGTCCGAATTTGGGGGCCCTCCCATGCAGTCTTAACCTTCTTCAACTGGGCGGCGATGTGTCCACTCATTACGGAATAATCGGCCCCTGTGTCGACTAAGGCAGTGACTGCGTGGCCGTCGAGAAGCACGTCAAGGTCGGTGGTTCTTTGTCTGGCGTTGCAGTTAGGTCGTGGCGTCCGATCGCGGCTGCGTCGTGTTGAATTGAAGCTGGAACGTCGCTTCTTCAAGTCGTCTTTCGTCGGTGTAGTCTTGGCTTCCTGACTTTGTCGGGACGGCGGCATGTCTTCATTAGGTCGTCGAGATGGTTTCTTCGTCGTCTTCGTCGGCGGCGGAGGATCTTCGTCAGTTCGACGAACAGCAACCGCACCTCCATCGGTTGCTGCTTTTAGTTTTCCGGATATGGGCTCGCAGAGCGGCCCCGGGCTGGGCCGGTGTATGGTCGGTGCTGCGGCGACAGGTAGCGGCCTGGTGACGGCGAATGGGACGGTCGTCGAGGGCTCCACTGAGTAGCGGCGAGGTAGTCGGCGATGTCGCGGGGACGTTCACCTTCCCTCGGGCGCTGTGCGCTCACGGCGAAGCCTCGCAATCCCAGGTCGCGGTAATGGCATCGGCGGTACACGTGGCCGGCTTCGCCGCAGTGGTAGCAGAGCGGGCGGTGGTCGGGGGCGCGCCAAATGTCCGTCTTCCTCGCGTAGGTGCGCTGGGCGACGGGTGGGCGTGCTGGCGGCGGCGACGGTGGACGACGGAATTGCGGCGGCGTTACAGGGCCCTGGCGTTGTCGCGGAGGGGGCGCTTGACGGCGTGCGACTGCGGCGTAAGTCATCGCTTCTGGCTGGGGCTGCGGTAATTGTGCTTGCACCTCAGGAACTCCTAGCGATCGGTGCACCTCTTCTTTCACGATCTCGGCGATCGAGGCCACTTGAGGCTGCGACGAAGGCAAGACCTTGCGCAGTTCTTCGCGCACGATGGCCCTGATGGTCTCGCATAAATCGTCCGTGGCCAGTGATTGAATTCCGGAGTAGCTTGTTGGCTTGGTGCGTCGTTCAAATTGCCGGTTCCGCAATTTCAGTGTCTTCTCGATGCTTGTCGCCTCACGAAGAAACTCGTCGACGGTCTTCGGTGGGCTTCTTACCATACCGGCGAAAAGTTCCTCCTTGACACCACGCATCAGTAGACGTACTTTCTTCTCCTCGGACATTTCTGGGTCGGCGTGGCAAAACAGACGGCTCATTTCCTCAGTGAAAATCGAGATCGTCTCATTCGGCAGCTGCGCTCTTGTCTCCAGTAGAGCTTGGGCTCGCTCTTTTCGCAGGACGCTTTGAAATGTATGCAGGAAGCCGCTTCGGAAGAGGTCCCACGTCGTCAAGGTGGCTTCTCGATTCTCGAACCACGTCTTGGCGGCGTCCTCCAGTGCGAAATAGACATGGCGTAGCTTGTCGTCGCTTGCCCAGTTGTTAAACGTAGCGACCCTCTCATACGTTTCCAGCCAGGTTTCCGGGTCCTCAAATGTGGAATCGCGGAACGTCGGTGGTTCCCTCGGCTGCTGCAGCACGATGGGGGACGCTGGGGCTGCCATTACGGTTGACTTGGCCACAATCTTCTTGGTCTTCTCAGGTAAAAGTCCGTGCTCCGGGGGCAGCTGTTGAAGACGGCGGCTTGCTCGGTGGTCCGGGACTGCGTTGGTGTTCTGTTTGCGGTCTGGGCTGGGATCACGGCTTGTCGGGGGCGTCCTGTACATGGACGAAAAGCACCTCCACCAGATGTCACGTGGTAGTGACGGTGAAGAAAGAAGCAATACGGTGGAATACAAAACTAGCTTTTATTGGGCGAACCTGTGCCCACAAAAACAGGCTACACTTATAGCACAACGATAGCGGCGAACACGGTCGGCGATCGTCGGAAAACTGATCAGCGGGTCAAGCGCGTCGGCTTTTATAGATCAGTCGTCGAATACTCCAGATTAACTGATGGGACCCGCGTGTCTTCCACAAAGTTCTACACCATTCGTGTCACGCGATGAAATCTGATAACACAAGGTTCGGCGACAACAGACACGCGGATAGAAGCGTCGATAACTTTCCAGAAACGTCGGATACATGCAGGCGCGTCCCTCGCTGTGGGATTACAGTTGTTAAGCGGCGAAACGTAGTTGCCCGATAAAGATAAGTAATCGTGTCAGTATTGTTGACTGGCAATTTTTCCCCTGGACGTTATTTCCAAAGCTGCTATGACTTAATATGTAACTACTGTGATTTCCGTATCTGAAGTATCAGTTAGGTATGTAAAGAATTGTGTTCCTTCAGCATAAACCAGCTTTACAGCATTCAATATCTGGTAGAAGTCTTATGGCATTGTCATTTGTAAAGTTTGTATGTAGTCTGACTTGTGTCGGTTTCTCGTTTCCTCTTTGTTGCTTTTATTAGGGGTGCGCAAAGAGTAATTTTTACGATAGAATCAACTACTGCAAAATCCACTTATAACAATATTCAAGTGCGACGAAAATCCCATTCTCACAACCAATAATTGTTATAACCGACTTCCAAGAAAAAAGAGGGGGATGGCAGAGCTGATATGAGAAATCTATATAGGCGGCGAGGCCAGTGCCTCGCCCCACCAGCCTCCTCCCCCCGGCTGCTGATTGTATTCCCTCGTTTAACTGCTTCCTGGGCGCTCTAATCGCGTGTAATAAGCTGCGGCTGTCGGCGTTAAAGAGTAGTACTGTTATAACAATTCCAAAGCGGTGTCACAGGTGGTTAGCGATATGCGAGCACCGCCCCTAGTTTTTACGTTCCCTCTGTACTTTAATACTTCTTCAATATGGTCCAAGTAAAGCTTCCATATTTTGTTTATTTCGTACTTATTGTTTCATCGCAATAGTATTTCAGATTTGTAAGCAGCTGTTAGCGAGATAAATCAACAGGCGCTGCTTTATCACCTCGCCCTAATTACCCAGGTCGCTGCTTGGATTAGCCAAAAAGGTTTCAAAGTGTAGCACGTCAGTACTGTTAGTAAATTACTGCCTACCGTTATTTCCTTAGTATTACTGCCTGAAGATCAATTTTTCATCATGCTACATAAGTTCTTTGCCTCTCTGAATCTGATAGGTACCCTGGAAAACTGTATGCAGAGGCAGCCCATAGCCAAGTTTGCGAACTTGGCTGACAGTGCAGGGACTGCCTATCTAAGTTTCTCATTGTTTTGTTTGCAAGCTGAACCAAAGTGTGTTTTCAGCTGGTTGTCAAACTTCTGATAAGGTGACTTGTAATTTTTAGGGTGAAATGGCAGAATGGCGATTCAGGTTGATGTACCTGTAGCCTTTGCAGGCTTCATTGTCTTACTAGGAAACCCACGGAGACTTTCCAAAGCGTGGAAAAAGAGTGCCAGGATGAAATGGGTTAAGGATAGCTTTAGTTTATTTCTTTGAATTTGTGTACATAAGCCTGTCCGCAGGCATGTATACATAAACCCTGGCATGTTTGCCATGGCATGTTTGACGATGCAGCGGTGATGTAGAGGTAGAATATCCGCCTCGTGTGCAAGAGGACCGTAGTTCGAATCCCGATGCCACGCAATTTTCTACCCAACAAAAAAAATCCGCATCGTGAGAAAATTGCATAAACAGGCCTGGAGTGCGGCCTGATCTCGGTGACCAGAACCGGTTAAGGCCTCCCTCACCAGAGCAGGATTGGCCACCCTGGTGCACTACTTGATCACAACCTCCTCTAAGAATACAACAATCAAACAGCGGCCCTCAGTCCCCAGAGGCTGCGAAGCAACTGTCCATGGCGGCGGTCAAACCTGTGACGCAGAAGAGGGTGCTAAGAATACCTGGGTCTGAAGAGGCCGCCATTGGAATCTGTACCTGCTAACGTTTAACGCTAGAACGTTATCTAGTGAGGCGAGTCTAGTAGTGCAATTGGAGGAATTAGAGGGCAGTAAATGGGATATAGTAGGGCTCAGTGAAGTTACGAGGACTAAAGAAGCATATACAGTGCTAAAAAGATGGCACGTCCTGTGCTATCGGGGCTTAGCGGAGAGACGAGAACTAGGAGTCAGATTCTGATTAATAACGATGTAGCTGGTAACATACAGGAACTCTATAGCATTAACGACAGAGGGGCAGGTCTTGTTGTGAAACTTAATAAGAGGTACAAATTGAAGGTCATACAGGTCTAGGCCCCTACATCCAGTCATGATGACGAGGAAGTCGAAAGCCTTCATGAAGACGTGGAATCGGCGATCGGTAAAGTCAAAACAAGATACACTATACTGATGGGCGACTTCAGTGCCAAGGTAGGCAAGAAGCAGGCTAGAGACAAGTCAGTGGGCGAATATGGCATAGGCTCTAGGAATAGCAGGGGAGAGTTATTAATATAGTTTGCAGAACAGAATAATATGCGAATAATGAATACCTTCTTCCGCAAGCGGGATAGCCGAAAGTGAACGTGGAGGAGCCCGAATGGCGAGACTGAAAATGAAATAGACTTTATACTCTGCGGTAACCTTGGCATCATACAAAATGTGGACGTGCTGGGCAAGGTGTGCTGCAGTGAGCATAGGATGGTAAGAACTCGAATTAGCTTAGACTTGAGGAGGGAACGGAATAAACTGGTACATAAGATGCCGATCAATGAGTTATGGTGGATCCACACGACGGACTCAATCCGTCCTTTCCGCGACGGACGGCGCATCACGTCACTACGCGTCACGGATTCATGCGTCCGCGCGTTGTCCGCTACCCCCACGAACGGAGAATGCCAAGTTATTTTTCGCATCTGGATACTGGGGGTCGAACACTGCGGGTTTAGCCTAGCATTCTCTACAATCTGGCAACAAGGGCGGCTTTGGTACACCATGAATTCAAAGCGCGCCGCCATATTGGTGAGCGCCGGTCGCGCCATCTATCCCAAGCGCAGCGAAGTAGCAGGCCTGGGAATAAATTAGCAGGCCTGGGAGTAGAATAAAGAACCAACTTTAGAGAAGGGAATCTGTACCTTCCACAGTGGTTCGAAAATAAAACGTTCGAAAATGGAACTTAGCAGGGGGCCCGACAGATGGCGCTACTTAAACAGGAGGCGGAAATGCTTTTCTTTAGCGCAATATCCAATATGGCTGCATTATAACGATTGCGTACCCTGGGTACGCGCCGTGCTCGCCTCGCTGGCTTTGCGGCATGCCTCAGCTGCCGCGTTTTAATCGCCAGGAGACTAAAGAGCCTCTACTGACGCCCATACAACAAGCCACAAGTGAGTGAACAGGACGTGCTACTTTATTGGTTGAAGAAAAGCAGTGCACCTTCTCGTACAAAAGCAGGAATAAAATTTGCTTGTCGAGATGCGCTGAAACCATTACCGCGAGCTCGTAAACTGCTCACTCTCGTCGTCGCACATGGCGACCTGGTAACGAGCGACAATCGGTAGCGCAAGCAAATTGGGCAGTGCACCACCTGTTTGCATCGACAGTCGCCTAACTTGCATTGCGAAACAATCGGGTGACGCAAAGCATCTGCTGTCGCAACCAACATAGCGACATGGACTAGTCGGCATTTTAGCGTTACCTGCTTTCCAACCTGCACGTTTCTTTCTGTTCTTTCGTGGGCCGCTAATGTGTAACTCATACTTGGTGCCCCAAATTCTCAATATGGGCATCACCATTTTGCTGCCACTTTTGCACGCCTTTCCTCCCGTGTGGCTATCAACTTCGTACACTTCGGACCATGTAATCACGTCTGCTGGTCTCCGTTCACGCCGCATCACGGCCGATGAAGGCCCACAAGCGCGATTTGCCCGTGGCTGCAGAAGGAAAGGTCGAATGGGGAGAGCACCAAATACGGTGCATGTGAATTGGCAGTCACTGCCTTTCCTCCCGTGTGGCTATCAACTTCGTACACTTCGGACCATGTAATCACGTCTGCTGGTCTCCGTTCACGCCGCATCACGGCCGATGAAGGCCCACAAGCGCGATTTGCCCGTGGCTGCAGAAGGAAAGGTCGAATGGGGAGAGCACCAAATACGGTGCATGTGAATTGGCAGTCATTGCCGCTGCGTGGACTGCAGGAGCAGATGGTTACCTCGGGAGACTGTTGCCCATGCAGCAGACCAGGTCGCCACATCAAAGAAACATAACACGGCGACCAATTTCAAATTAGACTGCATTAAATCACTGCATAAGGTTCAGACAATACACTTGTAATGAAGAAAGGAAGAAATGACATACCGATCATCATCAAGAGCAGAGGGCACGAGATCGGCGCTCGAACACCACCATCTTGTTCTCCCGGCCTACTGTTCTGAGCTACCGCCTGTTTGTTGGATTCGTCCAATAAATCTCCTTACATTTGGTGGATCGTGCTGGGTGCGCACATCGCCGGCACCCTAGAACTCCGATCCCGTACGTTGCACTCGACCACGCAAGCTGACGCTGCCCAACCGCCGCCATCTCTCACGGCCGCCGTTTGCCCCGGCCCGGTTCGCCAGTGAGACCCCACGGTATTTTCGGGTACGGAAGACCAGGACGTAGAGGACTGGCTGTCGGCCTACGAAAAAGTTAGTGGACCCAACAAGTGGGATGACACTGCTAAGCTGAGTACCGCGAACTTTTATCTTGCTGGCGTGACGAAGCTTTGGTATACGAACCACGAATCGGAATTTAAGAACTGGTCCGCTTTTAAAGAGGCAATATCTGCCGTTTTCGGTCGCCCTGCCGTGCGGAAGTTACGCGCCGAGCAACGGCTGCGCATACGGGCAAAAGAACCAAACGAAACTTCTACCGCCTATATTGAGGACATAATCGATCTCTGCAGGCGCGCCGATGCTTCAATGAGCGAAAGTTCCAAAATGCAGCATATTATGAAGGGCGTCGACGACGATATCTTTCAAATGCTTCTCGCGAAGTCTCCTGGCACAGTGTCTGAAGTGGTAACTCTGTGCCACAGCTATGACGAATTAAGAAGGCAGCGGGCTCTCACCCGACGTTCATCTCACACGTACAGTCAACCACTCGCTGCACTGGACATCGTGCCTGACCAGTCACACCTTCTCGCACAAATGAAAGAATTTGTGCGTGAGGAGGTGGCTCGCCAGTTGTCTCTCCTGCCGTTTGCTCAGCGCCAGGAGCTTCCACAGCAGCAGCAACTGCAGCGACCAATCCCGTTGGCTCCCGTGCCTCGACACGTCATCCAACAACAGATTTCCGAGGCCATGCCGGTGCCCATTCAGCAGCAACCTGCCGCCGCGCCTCTTAGTTACGCTGACGTAGTACAGCGGCAGCAGCTTCAACAGCCCTCACCGTCCCATGGTGTGTCGTATGCTGCAGGCCCGACTCAGCCGTCCTTGACATGGGCTGCTCCCATCACTGCGAATCCCTGGCGAACGCGCGACAACCGGCCGATCTGTTTTGCATGTGGTGGCCCTGGTCATATCGCCCGATTCTGCCGCCGTCGCGCGCCAGGATACTCAGACGCCCATTCGCAGAACTACATGGACCGTCCCCGCTCTCGTTATGAGAGTCCGGGTCTGCAAACAAGCACGTCTTCATGTGACTATCCGCAACCCACGTCTCGTCGCTCACCTTCACCCCGTTGCCGATCCTTGTCGCCCATGCGTCGTCGACCGGCCCCTGAAAATGAGGGAAACTAGCCCCCGCAGTTCGTGAGGCACGAACTGCGCTGTCGAAATGCTCGAGTCCTCGAACTTTGCCGTCGAATATTGTCGAAGTTTTTGTAGAAGGCACCCGTGCATATGTTCTTGTCGATACCGGTGCTGCCGTTTCTGTTATAGACGCCACATTTTGCCGCAAGCTTCGGAAGGTGACCACACCTCTTGAGATGACGCCCCTACGTACAGCGAATGGAGACCCTGTTCGGCCTATAGCTGCCTGCACTGCTCGACTTATTATTGCTAAAGAGCACTACACTGTTGAGTTTATCGTCCTTTTATCCTGCTCGCACGACATCATACTTGGCTGGGACTATCTATTGCAGAATCATGCCGTTATTGATTGTGCCAGATCTGAACTTGAGCTCTTCCCGTTGTGTGACCAGTCCTACAACCACGTTCATCAAGCCGCACACAAACTAGTCGTAACAGAAGACACAGAAATTCCGCCGACAGCAGCTGTTTTGCTCCCCGTGTTCTGCAACAGCATATGTCATGAAGCTGCATTCTTTGAACCATCACGCCTCCTTCTAAGTCGGAAGCCACTTCTTCTGCCGTATTCGACCCTCTCTATTTCGAATGGAACAAGCGCTCTCTGCCTCACAAATCCTCTTCCGTATCCCATCAAAATGCTTAAAGGTGAATCCCTTGGGTGCGTGCAACCCATTGATATCGGCCAAATTTTTTCCGTGCAGCAAGATTCAGCTCGATGCGACCTCGACGTCGTCAGTGTCCTTAATCCTTCTGATGTACCAGCTGCCGACCTATTCGATTCGTCGATCGCAGACAGACTGTCACCATTTGAACGCTCTGCTCTTCTCCAGCTGCTCTACCAGTTCCGCGACTCTTTCGATGTTGCCCAACCTGCCTTAGGGCGAACTTCTACCACTGTTCACTACATCGACGCTTGTTCCAAGTCGCCAGTGCGACAACGCCCTTACCGTGTCTCTACTACGGAACGTCGAGTTATTACCGACCAGGTTGACGATATGCTTAAACGCGACGTTATTCGCCCTTCACAAAGTCCGTGGGCATCCCCTATGGTTCTCGTTAAAAAAAAAAGGAGGGACGGATTCGCTTCTGCGTGAATTACCGGCGCCAAAACAATGTCACTCGAAAATATTTGTACTCTTTGCCCAGAATTGACGATGCTCTTGATTGCCTACAAGGTGCCGAGTATTCCTCGTCGTTAGATTTGTGTTCCGGGTATTGGCAGGTGCCTTTAGCAGAGGCCGACCTTTCAAAGACAGCCTTTGTCACGCCTGACGGTCTATATGAATTCAATGTCATGCCCTTCGGCCTCTGCAATGCGCCTGCCACCTTCGAGCGCTTGATGGACTCGGTTCTGCGGGGTTTGAAGACCACGAGGGAAATAAAAAGACCACGAGACCATAAAAATCAGACCACGAGGGAAATTATTGAGGCCTTCTATATCAGGAAAAAAGGGTCGCGTTGTGTAAGCATGCCATCGTTAAATTTGCATGACAGTGAATTTGAATTTTTAAGCCGCCGCATAATGTAGCATTAGATTACAGGTTTTTGCGTTTTTTGCCTGCGCACTGATAATGACGCCATCGATGGGAGAGCACGTGGCTATGAGATGTGTACATAAGTTTGTGTATGCCTTCGAATAAAGTTAGTTTTGAGTTCAGCGCTGTCCTGTGTGTTCCTGCCTTCTGTTTTCGTCTTATTGCGCTGCCCCTTCAAGATGTTCTATACATTGGCACTATACATTGGCTACAATCCACATGACAACACTGAGCATACACGCACACGGGGGGCTTGCAGCACATTAAACCGTCCGACTGTAGGCATAGTGCTTGCCTCGGTCACACATGGTAGTCTGGTAACAAGCATCAACGAGCAGCGCAAGCGGATCGGACAGTGTGTCCCACGTATTTGCACCCACAGTCGCCATTGAAGATGAGCAACTTGCATTGCGAAACAATCGGATGACGCAAGCATCTGCTGCCGCAGCCAACACAGCGACGTGGAGTGCCCGGCATTTTAGCGTTACCGGCTTTCCAACCTGCATGTTTCTTTTTGTTCTTTCGTATGCCACTAATGTGTAACTCACACTTGGTGCCCCACATTCTGTAAATATGGGCTTGGTCGGTTTTGTCGATATCACCATTTCGCAGCCACTTTTGCAGGCCTTTCTACACATGTGCATATCAACTTGATACACTTAGAACCATGTAATCATGTATGAGAGTCTCCGACGCTAAATCATGGCTGAGGAAGGTCACAAGCAAAATTTGCACACGGCAGCAGCAGGAAAGGACGGAACGGGGAGCACCAACCACGGTTCGTGTAAATTCACAGTCTATGCCACTGTGCGGACTGTAGGAGCAGGTGCTTGCCTTGAGAGACTGTTTCCCAATGCAACCGACCGTGCTCCCACATATGAGAAACGTAGCACGGTGACAAGGTACCAAGTCGGACAGCAGCGAAACCAGATTCTGCAATCAATCACTTCAATGTAGCTTGGACAAAAACACAGGCAGTCGAGCAAGAATAGCAATCCTGAATGAGACTAGGAATTCAATATGGGAATGAGAAAGCGTGCATTCAAGAAAAAAGCCACTCTACATTGCAAGCACTATAAGCCAAAAACATTAAGGAAAGTTAAATGCTGCATAGCACACAGTGTAAAGGTTAATGCAAGACACACGCTAATGCCGCATCAGTTATTTCAGGAGAGGAATTGCACATGGCAACATACAATAGAAAATACTGCTACAGATATGTTATACTTCTAGACAGTGACTGGTATTAAGTATGAGCAAAGAATCGGTTTACCTTTAATGTTTGGCTGAAGAAGAGGAATGATCTCTAACAAAAACGTGAAATGAAAAAGCTTACATTCATTGAAAGAAAATTATACTTCGCACGAATTGGCAAGGCGAGGAAGCTCACTAAGGAAGGGCAAGCTGACGGAACACTCTTGGCCAGCGTCGTCTGTGCATGTTCAGAGGTTGCAAGTACATCTGAAGACAGAATTCTTGTTGTTGAGGTACCTGGATGACTCGGCCAATATCCGTGCAGGTGGACTGATAGCAGAGGCTCTTTTCACTCTTCAAACAGTCGTGCGTAGACTTGATATCTCATCCAAATAATTCTGGAATGGCTTCTTTATTCGTGGTCTTACAAATTCGGCTCCAGCCCCTTCCTGTTGGTGTAGATGGGGGCTCCCGTGATGACCAAGATGTACTTGGCACAGACTCTCTTGGGGCAGAACAGTGGCACATGAGACACAGCAGAGATTATCTACTCATGGAGTGTTTTCTTTTATGTTCGAACCAATTACGCTGAACTGTAAACATGAACAAACGTTCATATCATCTGCTACAAACAAATGACATGCATTTCAAGACTAGCAAGCCAATACAGCATATATCAAGCATATTTATTTCTGAACCAGGTGTTGTTTACCTTGTAGTTGCAGCCAAAGTCCACGCAATGACCTTGTAGCAGGCAGCAGGTTCTGTTTAGTGCATGGAGTGTGTTCCTCTATACTGGTGCCGTCCTCATTACTGCTTGTCTGGAACAGAAATTCTGACTGCATCAGAAATTGAATAAGCACAACTTTGCAATATAGAATGCGAAAAGGCGCGACATATACATTGTAACGGTTTGCGACTACAGAACGCATGCAAATGTACACTGTTCTTAAGCAGCATGGTAAATAAGTATTGTAACTCTCCGTAAAATTGATGTCTGCATAACTGCAATGCATGTCAACAGCTTGAGTATCATTAAGATCACAAATGAGAACATTTGTGCGCTCGTTTATACACTGAACAGATCACACTGCTGGTTTCACAAGGAAATAGATGAAAGACACGAAGATATTATAAATGATGCATTCTTTTTGTGCATGAACCCGATGCACCACTTCACTACTGCAAAAATGTCCTGAGGTAACCCAAACTGAACAGCAAGAACATTTGGAACCAACAGGTACGAAATATGGGTGAATTATCACGTGTACAACTGTATAATACAATAAATTCAGTACATTAGCTACAGTTTATCAAAGGGTTATTCGGTTCTGTGAACGAAAGAAGTTGCCGGTGGACTCGAAAAAAAATATATTGATAAGGCTACTCAGTCACCCTAGGCCACGGCTACGACGAGATGAAAAATGTAACGCGCGTTCCGATATCGCTTTCTCTGTCGTGAATGTGTGTATAATGATGGCCTCGCGACTGAAAGTATATTTCGGAAACAGCAACGGAGGGTCCTGATTTCCCATATGTAATGCAGCATCTAGTTCGTTAACTTGCCTCCGCCTGTAAGTTAACGAGACGAATAAATTACATAGCGTTTGAAGCAGCAACGTTAAATGACTCACCCGTATTGCTGTCCCCAGTCGCAGCAGGATCCGGCTCCCATTTCGACGCAGGCGTGTTCCACATGGCTCACGAGTGAAACCTAGCTTTCGTACTTGCACCCCAAGTTAAATAACGGGAGATATCGAAGCGCAATAAACTGGTTTTAGCACAAAATAACCAACCGACGTACGAACCAAAGAATCCGTACCTACCGTACACGTGAACATACCGGTAAAAATTTTAAATCCAGGCCACAGGTCGCGTGGGAGGTCGATGATGCTGAACGCTACTTTGCGTTTAAAATGGCGAAAACAACAAAGTTGGTAATAAAAAGTACAACGTAAAATTAGGAATTATAATTTTGCACTCTTTATCATGTAATAAAAAACGTTTCGTTTATTGTTGAAGAAAGTTTGTAGGTTAAAATTGCGCTTACTACTGCGCCTCTACCCGGAGATAATGTGCTCAAAGGGGAACCTTTTTAATTGGTGTACTATGCCTGTTTATTTAGCAGCGCCGCGCGGTCAATTCTTTCGCCGTCTGTGGCCAGTTGTTGAACTTGAGCGTGTTCAGGGCCTGCCTGGGCTGCCACACCGGGAAATGCGACCCGGCGCAAAAGCTAAACGTGAGCTTTTTAGCCGGGCGGAAGGCGTCTCGCCTTTTTTATAACCTGTCATTTTCACTGTCTCGATTCAATCAAACTTCAAGACCTCATGCAAGTCCTCAATGGTCACACTGAGTGCCGTGCAGACTGCAGACGCGAATACATCGGTAAGTACGCTATTACTGTCATGATGAGAATAAGAGCGTTTATTGGCTAAATGTGCAGACAGCCAACATGGCGGCTTACTCTTGTGCCTCTTCCCCCGAGTCACTGCCGCGTTCGGTGCGCCCCCTGGGAGTATATCTGGTCTACCAGTGGTGGCGCTAGTTTCCGTCACAACACCCCTTCCGTTCCAAGTTCGAGCTACGGTGAATACCGTTGCAAGGGTTGGCGCGCTCTGATCGAGCGCCGAACCACAGGTGTCTGGGGAATAGTTGGAGCTCCAGAAGGACTGGCACTTGCTTGGTCACTCGGTTCTGCCGGCCAAGGTAGCACACTTGTTTGCGCGTCACATCCCAGAGTGTCGGAACGCACTGGCGTCATTGCTTCTTTGTCGTCCAATAATGGCTGCATGAGCGCTTGGGTCTGCTGCTCGTCGCCGCCGCCCCTTCCAGATATAGGCCACTGCTCTGTGCCTCCGATGCGGCGCCGCAGGTGGTCTGCATGTCGGTTCCACACTGTGCCATCAGCTGCACTTCAGTTGATGGCACAGTGTGGTGGCTGCTCCGACGACTGCAGGCACCCACCTGGGTCCGGACCTGAAGTTCCTCCCCCAGACAGTGTCACCAACCTGGGAAACTGGTTCCCTTCTAGCAGCAAAATCACTGTGCACCTTCTGCTGCAATTGTCGGAATCGCACCTTGCTTTGCAACTCTGGTTTCAGCAAATGCAACGCTGTCTTCAGGCGTCGACCCATCAATAGTTCAGCCGGGGAACGAGCGGTGAGGAAATGGGGTGTGCTTCTGTATGCTAACAGATTTCTAGCAATTCGACATTCAAAATCCCCAGGCTGCGTCTTCTTGAGCTTGTCCTTTACATTTGTACCACCCTTTCAGTGGCCCCATTGGATGAGGGATGGTATGGTGGGATAAAAATACGACGCACCCCTTTGCGAGCCAAGAACGACTTGTAGGTTGCACTTAAGGCTGGTCCATTGTCGCTCACGACGACGTCCGGTAATGCATGGCTAGCAAAGATGGTGCGGAGGCATGCAATGGTTGCCTCTGCCGACGGTGATGCTACTCTGGCCACTTCCACCCATTTAGAGTATGCATCCACGAGTACTAAGAAATACACACCTTGAAACGGCCCACCAAAATAAAAATGTAGACGAGACCACGCTCGCTCTGGGAATCGCCATGGCGCCTGCTGCATTACCCTGGGAGCTTTCCGATGCACCTGGCTGACCGCGCACCGGCCTACCTTCGTAGCGATGTCCTCATCAATGCAAGGCCACCACACATGA
Source organism: Dermacentor variabilis (assembly GCF_050947875.1). Lineage (NCBI taxonomy): Eukaryota > Metazoa > Arthropoda > Arachnida > Ixodida > Ixodidae > Dermacentor > Dermacentor variabilis. The sequence continues at coordinate 237,687,322 of NC_134571.1, forward strand.
CTACGGGCCACCAACTTCATTTTTTCAACTTCAGGATGGCTCTCATGCAAAAGGTCCAACACTGCCGCCCTTAGTGATACTGGAATAACCACCCGGCTCCCTTGTAGCACACAGCCCTCCATCACCGAGAATTCCTCCATACGGTTTACAAAAGGCCGCCACTCTTGCCCTGGGGGCAAGTGTTCTCCAGACCACAACGCCAAACGCCAGGGAGCTAACACTGGGTCCTGATCGGTTGCCGACTTCACCAGAGCTGCTGAGAGGACACCTGGGTATACACCTTCCAACATGAACACATCCTGAATACTGGAATCCTCCGGCGGTGCCCTAGCAAGCGGCAGCCAACTCAAAGCGTCTGCATTTCCCAAGCTCGCTCCTGCTCTGCAACATAATCGGTTGTTGTAGCCGCTCAGTGTCAGAGCCCACCTCAGCACCTTTGGTGAACTTTGGAGGGGTATACGGCTCTCATGGCCGAAAAGTCCCTGTAACGGTTTGTGGTCGTTGAAAATTTCAAACGACCTTCCCCACACAAACTGGTGGAACTTTAGCACACCGAACACCACTGCCAGCGCCTCCTTATCTAACTGGCTGTAGTTCTTTTCAGCTGATGTTAGTCGTCTTCATGCAAACGCTACAGGCTTCTCCTCTCCGGACTGCAGCCGATGTGCCAGCACAACTCCAATGCCATAAGGCGATGCATCACAGCACAGTAATAGAGGTAACTTGGGGTCATAATAAATTAAAACATCTTCAGATATCAGTACCTGCTTGCTTTGAGCAAATGGTGCTTCCTGTTTGGCCCCCCAGTGCCATGACGTGCCTTTCTTGACCAAAACGTGTAATGATTGCAGCACCACTGACAAGTTCGGCAGAAATCTTCGGTAAAAATTGAGGAGCCCGAGGTAGCTCTGCAACACCCGTGTGTCAGATGGGGCCGGTGCTCCTACGATGGCCTCGACCTTCTCAGGTGCTGGGTGCGGACCATGCTTGTGAATGACATATCCCAGGTACTCCACGCTTGTTGCCTCGAACACGCATTTTTGGATCTTCAACCTTAATCCGGCGCCACTCAGTCGCCGCAGCACTTCCTCCAGATTGTTACGATGGAGACTCCAGACACAAATATATCGTCGAAATACACGACAATCTGGCGGCAACCGCGAAGCAGACTCTCCATTTCGCGCTGGAAAATTGCAGATGCCGATGCCACTCGGAATGGCAATCGGTTGTACTGAAATAGAACCTGCTGTGTGTTGATTGTCACCAATTTCTTAGACTCCTCATTCAACTCCACTTGCTGGTATGCATCCAGAAGGTCCAACTTCGAGAACGTCACGCCTCCCGCCAGCTGTGCCCAGATTTCTTCGACCCGTGGCACCGGGTACGTCTCGATATCTGCTGCCCGATTTACAGTAACCTTGAAGACTCCGCGCAATCTGATTTTCCCGTCCTTCTTCAAAGCTAGAACCAACGGTGCTGCCCATTCCGCAGTCCGCAGTGGCTTGACGATACCTTCTCGCTGCAACAGCTGTAGTTCCTGCCCCACCATGTCCTGCAGAGCGAATGGTACTGGTGTCGGCCCGAAAAAACGTGGTGTCGGGTCCTCTGGCACTCTTATCTTGGCTTTCACTCCGGTAAAGTTACCGATACCTTCTGAAAACACATCAGGAAATCGGCTTACCAGGTCCTTCACGTCATTGATTGAGTGCACATTCAGCAGACTGTCGAGCGGCATACCAAAAGCTTTTGCCCAGTTCCTCCCCAGCAAGGCCCGCGACCCGCCCTTGACGACGAACAACGGCAGTCGAGCGTGCTTTCCTCAGAGTTTGGCAATCACTGTCGCCTTCTCCACGACCGCTGATTTATGGCCGAAGTAGCCTCTCAGCTTAAGGTCGGAATATTCCAGGGCCATCCCCGGAAACAGCCTCGTGAACTCCGCCTCATCAATCACCGAGTAGACGGCCCCCGTATCAACTTCCATGCGTAGCGACTGACCTTCCACAAGTACCATGGCCTAAATAGGGGGCACCTTTGGCTCCAGAACATTCACAACGTCAGACTGGGAACAGCGGCATTCGCCGAACCACCGTCTAGCGACCACAAATTGCCAACGTCTGTCTCTCCGACTCCTTCGTCGCATGCCGCGTCTACCGGGTCCACGGCCATCACCACACGTCTAGGTTGAGATCTGGCCAGTCCGACTCCCTGCCGTCCATCTTTATGTTCCTTGCCCTGCAGACTTGTTCCTGTTTCTTGTCTACTTGCGCATTTCTTTGCTGCATGGCCTCTCTTCTGACAACAAAAACACCGCAGATTCCTGAAACGGCACGACCGTTTGTGGTGCCGTCCACCGCAGCGATAACAATCACCCAGAACTTCGCCAGTCCTCGACACTCGGTTAATGGCCACCCCATCCGCCTGGCCAGTCATTATTTTGGCGCCAGAAACGGCGGCTTCCATGCTGGTAATGATCTTGACAGCGCGGTTCAGTGTTAGCTCAGACTCTTCTAGTAGGCGCCGTGTCATTGCCTCGTCCCGAATACCATGTACGATTCGGTCCCTCAGGTTGTGTTCTATTTCCCCGCTGAACGCACAAGGGTCCGCCAACTTAAGCAGCTCCGCAACGAAGTCCTTGACTGCTTCGCCATCCATTTGTGTCCGGCAATAGAAATGATACCGCTGTACTATGGCTGACGGCTTCAGTGCGCAATGATTGGTAAGGAGCTGCAGACTTTCCGTGAGCGGAACATCACTTGGTCATCGAGGTGCCAGTAATAGTCGCAGCAACGAGTACGTCGATCTTCCACACGAACTCAAAAACACCGCACGCTGCTTGTCAACCGCGATGCTGTTGGCGATGAAGTGCTGCTCCAGCACTTCCACGTACTACTCCCATTCGCGTCTTTCCCTCTGCAAATGGCTCCAACTTCGCCATCGCGACTTGTCGCCTCTCACCGCTCGGCTCCAAACTTGATTATTCCTCGTCGCCAGTTGTCATAATGAGAATAATAGCGTTTATTGGCTAAATGTACAGACAGCCAACATGGCGGCTTACTCTTGTGCCTCTTCTCCCGAGTCGCTGCGCGTTCGGTGCGCCCCCAGGGAGTACATCTGGTCTATCAGTGGTGGCGCTAGTTTCCTTCACAACAATTACGTTTGTACAAACCGCGTGCTATATTCTAGAACACGTGTGAGCTGTAATATCTCCGTATTTTTGGCACGTAACCTGTGAAGGAATATACAGCGCATTGTTGGTGCCATATATTATTAAAGGCTGCGCGATAATGCTTTATGAAAATTCTACTTTTCAACATGCATCACGCGGCAAAATTTTGCCCGGGCGTATGCTTTGCGACGAGTTTCGCGGAAAGCGCTGTTTCTCCCATAAGTGCTCAGAAGCATGCGGTAAATGCCTCGTTGGCGTCACCTATTCTCCTTGCAGAGGCGCAGTACATCGGACACATTTGCTCGCGCCTGCGGCGCTCGTGCTGTATCAGTCATGCCGGATTATACCATTCTTGCGCCTTCCGGCGCTCTAGCTTCAAAATAGCCTCACTGATTTTCCTGGGGGAGCAGTAGGGGCCTTTGTAGAGACAGGGCCTGGTCTCTTGGAACGGTATCTTTGCTCGTGCCGGTCTTTTTGTTTTGTGCCCTGCGTGACATTTTAAATGCATGCTTTAATGGTCCCCTTTGAGTTAAAATGTTTTGAAAGCATGCAACTGCCGAGCATCACCTGCGATACTCCCTTGTGCATTGTTACTGGGTTGCTAGTTCTTCCTATTCACTGCAGCTATCCACCGGTGGCGCAGCTTGGCGTTCTTCGCTGCGGATAGAAATCGGTGCAAGCTGAAAACACCAAACTGGTACGATTCCCTACGTGTTGTGCTTTTTGTAAACAGCGCTAAGTAACCTGCTCCTTTTGCGCTGGTTGTTTTGGCATCCAAACACGACGCAATGCCGCCCAGATGCCTTCTGGTACTTTGGATCCGCGTGAACAGGCACATTTCCGCACTTTGGAGTCCTAGAGGTAGTGCTTGGCATGTCTACTGGTCGCCGACGAAAACACTTTGGCAGCCCAGTACATGATGGCGCTGGCCGGCCGGGCAACCCGGGTGCGAGAGTATGCATTCGGTTAGTCTGGGTGCGAGACTATTCTGTTCTGGTCTATAGCTTTCGGATCTTTCTGAAACAGCTTCATCGCTGTTGACACCATTCGTGCCTCTTTGCACGCGCGACTCGCTGCAATCAGTTTGAGCGACGAGGCAACTTTCTTCTTCTTGCATCTCGTGCAGCAGTTCCCCGCGTTGTGGGACACGACTCTCACCGATTACGCGGACACGAAAGCGAAAGAGACCACTTGGCAGCAAATGAAGAAACTGCTCTTTTGTCCCTCGAAGCAGCCTCCGCTATTCCTCAATGTCACTGACCAACAGCTCTCGGTACAAGTGGCTTTGCATACCGAGATGCTTGTTGGCGATATAGTCCTTTTGCCAACAAGACCTATTTCGATGAAACAAGTACTCGTCATCATCAAATTCGGACAAAACAACAGCCATTGCGGCCAAGTGCCGTTTCCTTTCGATATCCATCTTCATGCAGAGTGAAAAACACGCATGACAAAGCCTTTATTACACCGATGGCGCCATCTAGAGGGCGTAGAAACAAGCAAACATTTAAAGCTCACAGCCACTGAGATCGGCCGCCCGGGCCGCCGCAACATCTTCGAGGCCATGTCAGCCAATACAGCCACACTAGGCCTAGACGCCGAGAATCTGAGTATGGCTTTCGGAAACTGTGCCCACTCATCAAGAATACTTTACTGTCGAAGCTTCTGGACACAAATTTAAACCAAATACAAGCCTCAGTTTGAAAGTTACGGGCCATACAGTGCACGACGTCGACTTCACAGGTTCGAGGCGGACGGCAGTCGCTTCGGGTGGTGTCGCCATCTTTATTTTTACGGCGCGGTCATCTGCTCACTCCGTCCGTCGTCTGGATGCGCTTCGCAGACGGACGAGGGGCGGAATAAGCGTCCGCGGAACAGATTTGCGCGGAGCCGTCCGTCGTGTGGATCCACCATTAGCGGTAAGAGGGAAAATAGAGAAATTCCGCATCAAGCTACAGAACAGGTATTCGGCTTAAACTCAGGAGGAGGACCTTAGTGTTGAAGCAATGAGCTACAATCTTATGGGCATCATTAAGGAGTGTGCAATAGAAGTCGGTGGTAACTCCTTTAGACAAGATACCAGTCAGCTATTGCAGGAGACGAAAGATCTGATCAAGAAACGCCTATGTGGACACTGCGGCAGCAGCAAGGGCAACATGCCTAGAAATTCTTTCTGCTTCATGATACAGGTAACGGCTGTTCTACTCGGAAATCATCTGGCTGTCCCCAACGGAACGCAAGACGCCGCACGTGTCGATTCGGTTATTGTGAGGCACCCTGCATCAATGATCATCGACAGCTGCCGGGTCTCCGAAAGTGCACCGTTCATCAAGTCACACACTGAGACTGCGTGGCGATACAGAGGAGCGACGACTCATCACGTGACCCCTCTGAAGGCTACAAAAGCATCGCCAGAATCCTGGATCTTCAGTGGGCACTGCGGCAGCAGCAAGGGCAACATGCGTAGAAATTCTTTCTGCTTAATGATACAGGTCACGGCTGTTCTACTCGGAAATCATCTGGCTGTCCCCAACGGAACGCAAGACGCCGCACGTGTCGATTCGGTTATCGTGAGGCACCCTGCATCAATGATCATCGACAGCTGCCGGGTCTCCGAAAGTGCACCGTTCATCGAGTCACACACTGAGACTGCGTGGCGATACAGAGGAGCGACGACTCATCACGTGACCCCTCTGAAGGCTACAAAAGCATCGCCAGAATCCTGGACCTTCAGTGGGCACTGCGGCAGCAGCAAGGGCAACATGCCTAGAAATTCTTTCTGCTTCATGATACAGGTTAGTAGTTACCTGCCTGGATATTGTTACAGAAGCGATAATCGTTATTTGCTGCTGCTGCCCTGCCCACTGTGTGTAAAATATTTGCTAACATGTATTTATTCACTACCGGTTGATTTGCTTGTTTGCGGAGATGTTGAGGCGAACCCTGGTCCAAGTGATAGCGAAATGTTGGCTAAAATCTTAGAGGGCCAAGCCCAAACACATTCCTGCATTGAAAAAATGCAGAGAACCCAAAATGCGATAGAAAAGAAAATCTCTACTCTAACAGAGCGCATAGACAAAGTTGATAAACAACTAGAAAACTCTACGGCGCTAACCGCCAAAGTGCAAAAAGTAGAAGCAACAGTTACAGGATTAAACAAAGAGATTGTATCCCTGATGAGCAAGGTGGATGAGCTGGAAAATAGAAGCCGCCGAAACAACCTGGTTATATATGGCATAGAAGAACCACGTGGCGAAACTGCAGATGGCCTATTAAAAAAAGTAAAAGATGACATTTTCAAAGACACACTACAGGTTACAGTCACGGGAATCGAAAGATGTCATCGAATCGGGCAGAAGGCCAAAAATAAATGCCGTCCTGTTATTCTAAAGTTTCTGGACTACCGAGAGAAGGTAGCTATATTGAAGAGCTGTAACAAACTTAAGGGAAGTACGGTGTCAATTTCGGAAGACTTTTCCTACAGGATAAGAGAAGTAAGGAAAAAATTGTGGGGCACATCAGCTGATGAAAGGAAAAACGGATCCAAAGTGAAACTAATTTTTGATAAACTAAGCGTGGATGACGTCATGTTCGGGTGGAACGAAACTACTGGTTCACGCTACAAGTTAAGCAAAAAGGCTAATTGACGGCAGAAGCATGACGCACTGTCACTGAAAGTGCTTAATGTAAACTGCAGAAGTGTCGTAAACAAAGTTGCTGAGCTAGATGCATTGTTGTTGACCCATAGCACTGATGTAGCCATCCTCACTGAAACGTGGTTAAACTAGTCCATTTATGACAATGAATTTGTGCCCGCTGGATACAGCGTACATAGAAAAGACCGCGAGAGTAAGGGTGGTGGGGTGGCTATTCTTTTCAACAAATCCTTAGGCATGAAAAAAATGCCTGATGTGCCTGGTGTCGAGGCTGCCTTTTGCAAAGTGTACTGTGGTAACACCAGGTATGTTATAGGTGCTATTTACAGGCCTCCTGGTTCTGATGTTGGCATCCTCAAAAACTTAAGAAAGTATCTAGACACACAAGCCAGGCTTGGGGACAAGATAATCCTAACAGGCGATTTCAACCTGCCCGAGGTGGATTGGTCAACATTCACAGCCCGAAACCGAAATGATATTCACTGTGAAATACTGATAGACATGGCCTTCGCGTTCGACCTACTGCAAGTAGTTCAAAATTACACCAGGATTCAGGGTAACTCAAAGTCCATACTCGACTTGTTTTTGTAAGTGGTTCAATTACAGCCGAAACTTCCTGTGATGTAATACCTGGTATCTCGGACCATTCTGCAGTATTACTAGAATTGACTGGTGCAGCAATTAAGCGCAATAATCCAACCTCTAGTTTTCCTAACTTTTCACCAGCAGATGATGTCTCTATTATTGACATGCTTTCTTTTAATTTAGATGTTTTCTCATCCTTTTCTGGAGATATAAACAGTCTTTGGCATCAATTCAAAATAATTGTAAAAGACTGCATCGACAAATATGTTCCCCGTATTGTAAAGAAGTCGAAGCGCAAAAACGCCTGGATCTCTCGGGACACATTGCGGTTACAAAGGCAACTCAAGAGGCTAAAGAAAAAAGAAAAATCTACAAACTCTTCCTATACTGCGCAGAAAATAGCGGATGTTACATTACAGCTAAAAACACAAGTAC